>NC_136424.1:170610000-171210000 GCF_052625555.1 Lactuca saligna
CTTTTCATATATACCTCTCTCATTGTACATGTACTTGCTGAAAAGATCATCAATGGAACAAATTAAGGATTCGTTGATGATCACCAAATTTGACATTGGGCATATTGTGGACTCCGGAACCCCATCTCTTCATTCTACTACAATTTCTCACATGGATAAACTCCAAAGAAGGATATTTGACTGTAGAATCCCCAGAGTAGAAGCTCTTTAGTTGTGGCAAAAACCAAAAGGGAAATATGGGTAAGTCTAGGGAACTCAATGTCATCATCAGCTGTTTGCTCATCTCCACCAGAAATCAATACCATCAAACTGTCATACCTCAAAATATGTATACGTCTCAGATTGGAAAGCCCTTATGCTACACCTAACGGGAATACCATCAACAAGGAATGACACCTTGTAATTTCAATTTCTTGTAGATTACGTAAGCTTATATATTGAGATGAACAATCAAAAAGAAACTTCATGTTCTCTAGCTCATTCAGACAGATTTTTTCCACTTGGGAGAAATACTTTTTCTTTGTTGTTTTCCTTTGATCAAGCATCAGGTCATTGGATGCAACAAATGTTTGTGTTGCATCCTCATCCGTTGTCTTCACCAAGCATGAAACATTGCCACAACCAATCAATTCAATGGACTTTAATTCATCAATAGTACTCTCTCCATAAAGGTCTGGTATGATGTTATTCAAATCTCTTATAAACTTTAGTAATATACCATCACTTACTTGAAACAGTTTCTTGATTGGCATCTTGAATGGGAACCTAGAACTTTCAATGTGTAGTTGGCGTTTTAAACATGATTTTGATCCTTCCTTGAAAAGAGACCACCTTTCGCTGTCCTAAAATCGAAAAAAGAATTCTTTAAACTTTTCGAAGTAGGTGCCTTCGGGAAAAATATTACCACCATCTGACCCCATACATAAATGCAGAGCTCTGAATGATTTCAAGTTACTTATTTCCATAAGACCAAGGCGAGACATTGCATTCTTCTCATCGGTTCCAATATACAACTCTTCCAACCAAGTGAGCTTTGATATGACACCTGGTGTTACACGAGCTAAATAGTAACATTCGCCCGCATCCAACAGCCTTAAGTTGGTCAGTTGACCAATCTCTTTAGGAATCAATTCAATTCCGGTACCTCTAACCTTTAGAATCTCAAGGTCTTTTTGTTGGGTTATGAGCATTCTAACACTCCTAAGTGTACATGCAACCCTAAATACCTTGGATCTATGTTTTCTCTATTATACATGCAAATATGAACATCCAAGGTATTATCCTAATCTAGCATACAAAACTATGAATATAACAAGATAGAATACATACCTCTTTGATGTAGAATGTCTTCATGAAGCTTGAGTGCCTAGTGCCCCAAGTGTGACACCTCAAATGGTTCACACAACACCATAAACACTTGGAATAACTTAGAGAGAATTCTACACTTCATGAAATCGGCTAGCCCTCTCTAGAATAATAATAGTGCCGATTTTGTCAAGAATAAGATCTTTATATAGCGTTACAATTAGGGTAAACCTTAATTGTCATGACTTTCCATTTCCTTGGATCCATGGGTTCAAATACACCATGGAGCATCCATGGACCATCCTATGGGTTTTAGCCCAACTTGATTATCCATGGAGCATTAGCCCACTATATAAGTATGGATGATTTATACAATCAACCCATATATTTAATTAGTCTTCTTTTGATCACTTAATTAATCCTAGATTAATTCTTGATCAATACTAATTAAATAATCTTATTATTCTTATTATTAATATACTAGAACTTATAATATATTAATAACCATAAGTGTCTTATTTCTCTCATTATAGTCTATCCAAGTGCATGATGCCATGCAACCCAAATGGACCATGCCGGGTCAGGTCAAGTCTTACCAATTATTGATATGGACTTAGACATTAATCCAACAGTCTCCCACTTGGATAAGTCTAAAACTATTATTGCGTATGACTTCAGGAACCAACTGGCAATCGTAGCTCTCAAAAGCTTCTGTCGAACTTTGACCTTGTAGATGAACTCTGACCTTTGTCAATGACTGGTCCATTAGATAAGGGATCATATATTCCTCCATTCTAGATATCATATGGACTGAGACATGGATTATAATCATTCTCTCTGTCCATTTGTTGTTTCCCGATTTCCGATTTATGATGACTGACTAATTGAACAAATCAAATCAGTCCTGGCCCGGCCGAGCACTTCCATTTGTCATCATCAAATCATCGAGGGGCCCACAGATATCGCTTTTATCCTGAAGGTAAAAGGAATGGATAAACTTCGACTCATATGGCTTGTTCTACTACTTGTTGAATCATAAACAAAGGCACGTTTTATAACATCGAGTTACCAATGCGTTTTCGTGCAATCAATGTACTATCAACTCATAGTAACAACTCATATCTCTAGGTTTGAAGAATATAAGATATTATCATCTCATGATCACTCGTGATAAAATCCATGAAGTGATTCCAAGGAGCGCGGGTTGAATCCAATACTCAGAACTTATGAGCACTCATGAGTGTTGTAGCCATTTTTCCAACACCTTAGACCTCTACAAGCCAACCCATGACAGTCTTAATTCATATCTACTTCCAACATATGACCGACTGTGGATGGTTTGAATAACTTAGTCATTCCGGAAGAATAACCTAGTTTATTCGGGAAGTCAAAACATGCAAAGTGAAACACAATAATAATTGAATCCAATATGGTATCAAAACCTATGAACATAAATAAAACACCTTTTATTTATCACCATATGATTACACATTATTCATTGTATACTGTTTCAGCTATCAACTTTATTCTTGAATTTAAAACAATAGTTGTCCCCTGCTCCAAGCATGTACACTATGTTTTCTAAACACTAGTCATGCCATACACCAAGTATGCATACTATGTTTGTCTATGATCTTTACTTTGTGAACTAGATCAATTGAACATAACTTCAATGATTCTCTTTTCACACTCCCAAATCCTTACTGTAAATACAAGAATTCCAAATTCATGTCATTTACTGAAATCTGTTAGATTCTAAACTTATATGCATTGATCCTCTTGTAATGATTATGCACAAATTCACAAGGACTTGGCAACAATCATTTACAAATTATTCCAAAGGAGAACAACTCCTTGGAAACATCCTTTTTGCATTAAGTTTCCTAATCTTAAACAGATTGAAAAATCTAACTTTGAAACATTTCCAGATTCCATTTTGACTATCTCTTCTGAACAAGAGTTGCCTCCTTACAGATTATGTCAATATGGTCCTTCCAGAATTATCACTATACTTCCAACTGTCCTTGAGCAACCAATCTTTGGTAAACCTTAGATTGTCCTCGACAATTGTTTAATCCTTTTAGTCATATCCAGTTCTAAACCTTTTTCCCTTCTTAATGCCCCAGGCATTTGGAAACTTTTAGAAAGGATGAATATAGCACATGTAATCGATCCTATATCCGAAGCATATGGGACATGATTCATGATGTCTCACATAAAGACTAAACCAGTCTTTTGCTTTAACATTTCCATTTCTATTTGCCAAGTTCTCATAATTCAGATTATGAAAAGGGATGCCGTAATCATAATCGAATTTTAGAATGCAAATAATGGACCCATATACAAAATTTCCTTATGTTGAGCCATTCCAACATGAAATGCATATATATTTCCTTGACTAAATCATTAAAACCTTACGATCTAAGCTTATAGATTTGAGATGAAGTATAATTTCCTCTCCCTTAATTATAGCAAAACAACTTTTCCCAATTGAAACCTTTTGTTTTCTATAATTAACATTGCTAACTTGCAATTCTTATCATAATTATCATGCTCCCACTAACATGATGATTATTAGCATTACAGTTATGCTCCCACTAGCTTTGACAAGTACTCAGAAATCAGCTGGACTTCTAGAAATTAATACTTCATTGACTTTCTTACCAAAGTTCAGATTTCTGATACTAGATTGTTTTGATAAAACTTTATCAAAAATCATACACCTTCTCTTAGATAGCTCATGGGTGTGTCAAAACAATTTTAAGAACTATGAAAAGGGATGCCGTAATCATAGTCTTGATTGTTTTGACCTTTGCCATTTCTCACAAGTCCAAGTTAGTGTGCCGGTAAACCACACACGCTCCACTAACAACTTTGAGAATGCAAACATCACAATTGCTATCTAGCTAAAATCTACTTAGTGAAAGTGTTTCCTCACCATCATTTTCATGAATCGGAGAGAAACCTTATGACACTTAGATTTAATGGTGTATGTGTTCTTATCCATGTGAATTTGTCAAAACCATAATCACAAGACAAAGATAATGACAAATCCAAAACCATATGGGTTGAACTCAATCTTAATTTCTTGCCACCTGGCAGCTCAAGAGCCTGCCATTGCTTCCAAGTTGTTGTGCAACCAATTGAGAACTCTAAGAACTCATATGCAAAGCCAACTTTAATTGGAATGGGCACAGAATATGTCAACACGATAGGTTATAAACCTTAATTCGTGTGCTAGAGAAGAACTCTAGGTTCTATTCTTGATTAGTTCTTTAGACGTTCAAGACCTTTAAGAATCCTACTGTCCTCTTGACCTATAAGACTCCCTTGTCAAACATCCAAGAGATAGTGCGGATTCTAATCAAGACAAACACTTCACACAATTGGCCTTAGTTGGTCTTTGTTTTATCCAAAACATCACAACTTACCAATTTCAAATGTACAAGAGTAGAAAACTTTTACTCTTACATTTGATAAGTGTTTTTAAACCTTCTTAAAGACATGTCACTCAAATTACAATCTTGGAGTATGACTCTAAGACTTGTATTGGAACGAAGTATGACTCATCTTCTTGATTTAACCACTTCAACAATTGAAGATCCCTTCTTCTTAGTCATAAGAATGCACTAAGACTTCCTTAAAGCACTAATTTTGATATGGTTTCTTAATCATTGAGATGATCACAAAGCTGATACTAAAGTACTCTCCCATCTTTTTAGATTTGAGAAACTTTTATCCTTCTGCCTAATTTGATTCTTCTTATCCGCTCTGCCATGCATTGGAACCTTTTCCAATGTCTCAGAGTTACACTTAAGCTTGTGAGTATAATCATATTTACTGAGCTTTAGTAAACTATGACGAATAGCCTTATATCTTTTGTGGTGGACTTAATCAGTGCACATAACTATGTACTCGATCCCTTAGTCCATTACTTGACTCACACATCCATGTGATCAAGTAATTAGTCTTAATTTTTCCAATACTTGAAAGTTCTCATTCATCATGCTATAGAACTTGCATGATTCCAAGTCCCGGTCCAATTGAGACTTTGGATGATGAGAATCTTTCCTTATTTGGTAAATTTAATCTAGACATTACCACAAATGAAGGAATCAATTTCATATTTCCACTCATGCTATTAATGGAATCATATAAGCAACAATTTTTTTCCTCAAATGCCATTGTAAGGATATTTTTAAAATAAAAAAAAAACAAAAATTTTCTTTTATTTTAAAACTATGCGGAAAAACTTATCCTTACAATCCATATGAAAACTTGTTGTTATCTATTCCTAAGCAATACTTCATAACTCCTAAGAAGTAGCTCAAGAATCCGATCTTCAAACTACGCGATAGAAATCCATCTATGCGATCAGATTCAACATATTCTTTCTTTAAGTTCCTTCACTTTTTCTTTGATTCTTAAAACATCAACATGTGACCCAGTCACATCATGTAATAAGAATCTCAGAATAGAAACTTAGCAGAGTTAGATAGTGGACTTTACCTGAAGTAGAGTCAAACTTATTGACTTTAACATCCTTAGGTAAATCTGGCAGCTTCGCAACTAATGACCCTTTCTTTGGCAATATAAACATATGGACCCTTTGATAATGGTACACGGGACTATTACAGACTTAGCCTTTTCTCTTTACCATTTGGTCAACCTAGTTGACTATGGTCAATCCCTTTCCTTGGGAAAAGAATGTTTTTTCTGTATTTCCAGTGTTACCATTGTCACTGTCCATAAAGTTTCAGGAAGTTGATCTTAGCAAATAGATAAGATCATTAAGGGTCTTGTCATAGTCTGTTTCATAGGTGTTCCAAAAGAACTCATTATGTGACTTAGAAAGTAGTTGAACCACCAACTTTCTCAAGACTTTAACACCCAACTCTCTCGGCTTGTCAATATGTGACTACATCTCCAAGATGTGACCACACCTAGACCTTTCCTTGCCAATAGGACTTGAGTCACCTTAAACTTTTCAAGAACTTGTGGGTTGGGGAGAATAATTGGAGGAGGAGAAAGAAGTATGATATCCATGGGACATCATCTTCATTAGGAAAGCTTATTTCAAGAGATTTGGGAAGATCATAAATGTCTAAACCAGACATGTTATGGGAGATATTCAAGATAGTTGATTTATAGTCCTTAATATGACACCCAATATGAAATATTAAGGCTAGGACCCAACAAACTATTTTATAACTTAGAAGAGGTATGCCGTAATCCAAGCTATAAAACAATTTGAAGGTAGGTGAATGACGATTCACCAATTTCCACCAAGATAAACGAAATGTATTATTAGGTTTTAATTGGATTTGAAACTCCTAGATCTTTTGAGATTCATTGAACTGTTCAATGGCATGTTTCAATCTCGAGTGTGCCCTTCAGGTTTTGTGACTGGGATGCCGAGGATCACAAAACAAGGTGTGAAGTAACCATGCAAATTACTTGGTACCCTTAATAAATTACCCCTCAATCGATGTGCCGGTTAACCACACACGCTCCATCGATACTATGATAAATATTAAGTCACCCTTTACCTACCTTGTTAAGTCCATGTTAGTGTGCCGGTTAACCACACACGCTCCACTAACGACTTAGACAAAGTGTAAAGTGTAATTTCATGGATTAGCACCTTATTCATATTTTCCTAAGTAACTAAGTTTGGGAATTATTAAGAGTTTAGTTACTTAGTATTTATCATTAATACTTTTAATGACGGGAGAATTATAGTCCTGTCAAACCCGTTCGGCTAACGACCCTCCACCAGTCAAGCAAGCGGTGGGTGAGAGTGGACACCCATTAAGTTGCTATTTTATAGGCAACAACCTTATACCCACCTTATAGACCGACTTCGTGAATGAGGCGTACTAGCGGTAGGACTGACTTTACTCTTATACATATATATATATATATATATATATATATATATATATATATATATATATATATATATATATATATATATATATATATATATATATATATATTATTAACTTATAATATTATAACGTATAAGGGTTGAATTTTAACTCTTAAAATTCTAAGGGCTAACTTGGAATTAAAGTATTCATAAGAGAAAACTTTACAAATTCCAAAACTTGAGGGCAAGTTTTGAAACTATTCAAAACTAATTAATTCCATAAATTATGTGTTTAAAGTAGTTTTAATCCAAAAACTCTTCAAGTTCCATAACTTATGGAAGACTTTAAACTAACAAAAGAATTAACTTTTCTTTATTTTTATAACTTATGGAATTAATTAAGGTTACATTATTTTTTTTATTTATTTAATGAAGAGACTCTTGGTCCTCCATAACTTGAGGACAAATTATGGAGTCATAACTCCAATTAATGAGAACTAGACTCTTCATTTTTTTTTTGTAACCTTTGCCAATTTTATGAGTTTTATGAGTCTTTAATGTGACTCTTCATGTAACTTGAGGACAAGTTACACAAACACATTTTATACTCAACTCTTAGATTAAAATGGATTGAAAACAACTATTTCAATTAACTTTTCTATTAATCTAAGCAACTCATAAGAACAAGATAATTCAAATCAAACTTTTTCATGTAATTAGTCTAACCTTTAAACTAACACAAAACATGAATCTATTGACAATTATCTTTGAAAATGGATTAGCATGAACATTAACACATTAAAAAACAAGTTTATAAGTTCAAAAACAACTTAGGGTAATGTTCCTAGTCCATTTCTAGCCAAAAACCTCAAAAATATGCTATCTGGGGTCCAACTCGTCGAGTGCATGAACATAACTCGGCGAGTTGGATGCATTTTGCCTTGGACTCGTCGAGTCCCTTCATGGACTCGGCGAGTCTGCTGGGCTGATAGCACCAATTTCGATTTTTCAACTTCTATTGCAAGTATAACAAGAAAATAAGCCTAGGCTCTGATACCACTGTTGGGTTATGAGCATTCTAACACTCCTAAGTGTACATGCAACCCTAAATACCTTGGATCTATGTTTTCTCTATTATACATGCAAATATGAACATCCAAGGTATTATCCTAATCTAGCATACAAAACTATCAATATAACAAGATAGAATACATACCTCTTTGATGTAGAATGTCTTCATGAAGCTTGAGTGCCTAGTGCCCCAAGTGTGACACCTCAAATGGTTCACACAACACCATAAACACTTGGAATAACTTAGAGAGAATTCTACACTTCATGAAATCGGCTAGCCCTCTCTAGAATAATACTAGTGCCGATTTTGTCAAGATTAAGATCTTTACATAGCGTTACAATTAGGGTAAACCCTAATTGTCATGACTTTCCATTTCCTTGGATCCATGGATTCAAATACACCATGGAGCATCCATGGACCTGTTGGGTTATAAGCATTCTAACACTCCTAAGTGTACATGCAACCCTAAATACCTTGGATCTATGTTTTCTCTATTATACATGCAAATATGAACATCCAAGGTATTATCCTAATCTAGCATACAAAATATCAATATAACAAGATAGAATACATACCTCTTTAATCGTGCTTGTCTTCATGAAGCTTGAGTGCCTAGTGCCCCAAGTGTGACACCTCAAATGGTTCACAATCATCAAAACACATAGAATAACTTAGAGAGAATTCTACACTTCATGAAATCGGCTAGCCCTCTCTTATTCTCACTAGTGGCCGATTTTGGTCAAGAATAATATCTATATATAGTGTTACAATTAGGGTAAACTTTAATTGTCATGACTTTCCATTTCCTTGGATCCATGGGTTCAAATACACCATGGAGCATCCATGGAGTATCATATGGGTTTTGGCCCAACTAGATAATCCATGGAGCATTAGCCCACTATACAAGTATGGATGATTTACACAATCAACCCATATATTTAATTATTCTTTTGATCACTTAATTAATCCTAGATTAATTCTTGATCAATACTAATTAAATAATCTTATTATTCTTATTATTAATATATTAGAACTTATAATATATTAATAACCGTAAGTGTCTTATTTCTCTCATTTAGTCTATCCAAGTGCATGATGGTATGCAACCCAAATGGACCATGCCGGGTCGGGTCAAGTCTTACCAATTATAGTTATGGACTTAGACATTAATCCAACAGGACCATCCTATGGGTTTTAGCCCAACTTGATTATCCATGGAGCATTAGCCCACTATATAAGTATGGATGATTTGTACAATCAACCCATATATTTAATTAGTCTTCTTTTGATCACTTAATTAATCCTAGATTAATTCTTGATCAATACTAATTAAATAATCTTATTATTCTTATTATTAATATACTAGAACTTATAATATATTAATAACCATAAGTGTCTTATTTCTCTCATTATAGTCTATCCAAGTGCATGATGCCATGCAACCCAAATGGACCATGCCGGGTCGGGTCAAGTATTACCAATTATAGTTATGGACTTAGACATTAATCCAACAATTTTAGCTCCCCAACTATACAAATTTCTTTGAGAGATCTATTTAAACTTAGATCAAGCGTGATGAGTTTTGTGAGCAGCTTCAGTGATTGTTGGAGGGATCTGATTTTATTATGAGACATATCTAAAACTTTAACTTCTTTCATGCCTCGAAAGAATTCATCAGGAATAATTGAAAGAAGATTGTATCGTATAAGGAAAGTATCAAGGAGTGGGAAATGAAGCTCATGATCGGGAAGCTTACGAATTCTATTATCCATGAGTGAGATCTTGGTGTAGCTTTCTGAGGTTCTGTTTCTTGGTTGCCATTCTGTCGTATCTTTATTTCCAGCCTCCACTAAAAACTTCTCCTTCTCTTCACCATCAGAAGACGAAGTTATTAACAAAGCCACATCACGAACAACATCGTGCATTTTTACTTTGTTTCCCTCGGACAATAACACGGAAGAAGATGTGAGTGTGTCAACTGCCATCTGGATTCTTTTTCTGGCATCGTTAATGCTACACAGATTATCAAATATCCGCAGACCCACCCCATATTCTGCTAAACATAAAGTATCTATGATTTCATCTTCACTGAACAAACTACACAATAAGAAGCATGATTTAGCTTCTTTACTGCCAAGCAAGTCATAGCTCAGCTTCAAATGAGTAAATGTTTTCCTTATCTCTTGATGGATCTCTAGTGGGGCATGGTTTCGTAGTCGGTCAAGTGTTGCCTCCCATACATGAATTGATTTATTTTTTAAATCATTTCCCACCGCTCGAATGATGAGGGACAATCCACCACATTCTTTAGTCACTTCTTTTGCAATTTTCTCCATACTAGTGTCATTCGCTAACTTCTCATCACCAACTATACGTTTGAAGAGCACCCACGCTTCTTTCTTCTTTAAAGCATTTACACAGATATTCCTATCGACGTTCATCCCTTCACATACATCCATTCTTCTAGAAGTCAACAAAATCTTGCAATTCATGTGCTCATTCCCACATGGTATGCCTAGATCAGATAGGACCAGTTGTTCCCATATGTCATCTAAAATGATTAGAACCTTCTCCTCATTAATCATTATCCGCTTTGCAGCTACTTCAACATTCTTATTAATCTTTTCAACGTCTACAGTCTATGAAACAGTTATAAACACAATGTCTGCAAATAGTTTCTTCACTTTTGCAGCAGCTTCCTTGGCTAATGTAGTTTTCCCTACACCTCCTAACCCATAAATTCAAACCATTCGTGTCCTCTCATCTTTGATACCTTCGATGATTTCCCTCAACGCCAACTTGTGGGTATCAATATCATCAAGATTCTTTGTTTGGTAGAGATCTACCAATATTGGGGTGCGAGTGAGAATGGAGACACAAGATTCATAAGTTTGACCATCTTCTTGATGCTGCAAAAGAAAAGGGGTATAGTTTATCGCCATCTTACTGTAATGGTGGAGGGTGCTCAAATTGACACAAGGTTGTAAGTTGAAGCACGTCTTCTTGGCATTGGCTTCTTCTTCAAGAAACTCTTCCGCCTTGGATATTTCAATGTTTGCCATGTCCATCCAGTTCTGCACACCAACTAAGAGAACATCTCCATTTTCTTTAGCTGCATGGATTCGTTGTTGAATCCTATCCGTCATATCCTTGAGCTTTTGAGCTTCATTCCTCAACATGTCAACATTTTTAGTGCAATTTCGGACGTAATCAATCTCCCATTTAGCCGCACTAAACAACAAGTCCACTATTTTCCCAACCACGGTGTTAGTGACCTCCTCCGCCATTCTAGTTAGATTACTTTTCTGCTCTGATGGTTTGGATGGAAAAGTGGTCAGACAAAATATAGTAGATCTTGAAACAAGAAACGTTTATGCTAAAAAAAAAAGGAAGATATATTCTTTCTTTAGATATGAAAAACAGTATTATGATTAACCAAAAACGAAAGGCCCTGATTCATAATATTGTACACAAAATGAAGATCAAAGTGGTTGTTTGGCTTACAAAAGAAGATTATGATGGACCAAGAATGGAAGACGGTGGCTGAATGAAGAAAAATTGTGAACGATAAGAGTGAATATTGTACACAAATAGTGTAAATCAAGGAAGGAAGATTTACTTTTCCTAAATTGAACGATAAGATTTACTTTTCCTAAATTGTACACAAGAAGTGTAAATCAAGGAAGGTAGATTTACGTTTCCTAAATTAAACGATAAGATTTAGTTTTCCTAAATTGTACACAAGAAGTGTAATCAAGGAAGGAAGATTTATTTTTCCTAAATTGAAGGCAATACCCCTTCCCCTATTCTAATAAGGGTGTTGATTCTTCCATATCGAAGAAGTTAATTAATCCACTAAAATGTATAATGCAATGACAACTATACCCTGGTTTAAATATGTAGTGGATTTTAATTCCGTTTCGGGTACTGCTTCTCTGTAAGTCAATTATACAAAAAACAATTTATTGAGAGTTCTTTTGCTCATACTTTACTGTTTACACTTCACACCACCATATTTCTTTTTTCTTTTTTTTTTTTTTATTTTGACAATAAATCCCTTAGCTATTCCTTTTTTATGAACATATAACACAAACAAAAATATAAGGATTGACAAAATTAATGGGTAAATAAAGATTTGTTGTAATCTTCAAATTTTACTCATTATGAAGATAAAAGACAACGATAATCTTTTTTCATCTTGTCATCTTTAGACTTACTACCTATATGTCTTTTAGGTTAGTTCCAAACTGAATGGTGTTCGGGTAAACCTAAAACCATATGCAATTCTATTTGTATCAAATCATGTTTATGTCGTAATTATTAAGATAAAACTTATAGTTATTGTAAATAAAAAAGTAAAAAGTATTTCAACTTTTCATTCATTTGTTAAATGGATATTTATTCTTCCACTACCTATTTTTATCTATCCATAAAATTTTATGGTTAATTGACACACATGGTCTTCCTCATCCACCCTACTACTCTCTCTCTCTCTCTCTCTCTCTCTCTCTCTCTCTCATATAAAGAACCACCTAATGTCGTTGCTAAACCAAACAAAAGATTTTATACATTTTTAATTTGTCTTTTCAAGTTTGATTAATGATTAAAATAAAATCAAAAAAATCAAAAAAATAAATGCTAAATAATAAATACAACCGTGAATATATGTTTTTGTTTCCATATATACAACTGGTAATTCTAGATGGTAATTCTTGTTGGGTTTTATACAAACAATCCTATGTGTACATGCAACCCTAGCATTGGATCTACGTTTTCACTATTAGATACACAACATTATGAACACATAATAAAACCCTAAAGATGATTTCTATTTTCTAAATTAACCAAGAAGGTTAGATTACATACCTCTTGTTGTTATATTGTAATAACAACTTGAATCTTCAAACCGTAAGTCTTGAAAGCAAGCACCACAAGTGTAGTGCCTCTAATGGCTCACAAACACCAAGAGCAAATGGAGAGGTAATAGAGAGAGAGAGAGAGAGAGAAGACGTATAGAATTTCGTCCCTAGGAACCCTCGGGAAGATATGGACAAATTCATGAGCCTTAGGAGTCTTTATATAGGTGTATAGAGTAGGATTTCAGTACTTATCCTTATCTAGTTGCTTGCCCACCAAGTAACAATAAGATAAGCCTTGAAAGCCCATATCTTTGGACGATTTCAAGGATACATATCCTTTAGATTTCGTCCACCCATATTTTAGGATAATCCTTACCCTATTTTGCAACTATCATATAATTACAATTCAGCCCCTCAAGTTTAATTAATTACACTTGATCACAAAATTAATTCCTAATTAATTATTGAACAATATTAATTAAACAAATATGATTTCTCCTTTAATATATTATTCTTATAACATATTAATAAATCATAATAACCTCTTTCTCTATTATTTCTCAAGTCAAGTTGCTTTGGTGAAGGCAACCCAAAAGGACCATGCATAATCAGGTCAAGTATTTACCAAATATGGTTACTGGCTTCGACACTAATCCAACAGTCTCCCACTTAGATAAGTCTAGTAACTACAAATGTAAGTACACCTCGATTTGCAATCGTAGCTCTCAAAGACGCTGTCAAACTCTGATCTTATCAGTAACCTATCCTTCAGATAAGGGATCATATATTCCTCCATTCTAGATATCGTATTGACACGAGACATGGATTGAAATTATTCTCTCAGTCTATGTGTTGTTTCTCGATTTCCAATTTACGACGACCGACTAATTGAACAAATCAAATTATCCCTAGCCCGGCCGAGCATTTATGTTTGTCATCACTGAATCACCGAGGGGCCCACAGATATCGCTTTTATCCCACTCTGGGTAAAAGGAACGGATAAACTTCAACTCAATGTTTGCTTGCACTCACTCACCAAATCACACACAATAATAAGTTTTATAACACCGAGTTACTGGTGCATTTACATATTATCAATGTGCAACCGATTCGCAAGATACAACTCACACATCTCGGTTTCAAGAATACAAGATATTATCGTCTCACCAATCGCTCGTGATAACATCCATGAAGCGATCCAAGTGAACGCAGGGTTAATCCAATGCTCAAAATCATATTCATAAGCACTCATGAACATTGTAGCAAACCTTTGCTATGTCTAATACGCTTTAGACAATCTACAACCAATTCATGACAGTCTTCATTCATACATACTTCCAATGTATGATTAACTGTGGTCCGTTTGAATAATCTGATTATTCTTAATAAACTCAATTAAATTATTCAGGAAGTCAAAACATGCAAAGTGAAACACAATAATAATACTAATCCCATGTGGCCTCAAACCTTTGAGTATAAATGAAACACCTTTTATTTATCACCATATCAATTACTCATTATTTGTCGTTTCGGGTAATCACCTTCTTACTTGAATTATTACTACACTTGTCCCATGCTCTTAGCATGCACACAATGTTTACCTATGGTTCTTACTTTGTGAAATATATCAAATTCAACACATTTCCAATCACTCTCACTTCACAACTCCAAATCTTTTTTCATAAGTGAAAGAATACCAAATTCTTGCCACTTATTGAATATGCTAGATTCTAACATTTTATGCAATGATCCTTTCGTAATGTCACTGCACCAAAATGACAAAGACTATTGCCAATGATATTACAAAGTCCTCTATCGAAGATTGTTCCAAGACAATTCCATAGATATGATGTCTCTTATTCAAAGTACATTCCTTTAAACATCCTTTTGCATAAAAGTTTCTAATCTACACATAGATTTTCATTATTCAATTCCCAATATGGACATGCTTCCATATTTTTCATATGACAACTTATTCTTAATAGAATCCTATCTATTCATAATAATGTCGATATGGTACATCCAATATGGAATCATTTCCATATGACAATTCATTCTTAATAGAATCTTTTCTATTCATAATAATGTCGATATGGTCCATCCAATACCATGCTTCCGACTACTCACAAGCAACCAATCCTCGTCCAACTTTGGATTGTCCTTTGATAGTTGTTTAATTATTTTAGTCAAAACCGATTCTAGTCCCTTTTCCCTTTAAATGCGCTAGACATTTGGAAAATTTTAGAATGGTCAAATAATAAAGCATTTGCAATCGACACTATACCCTAAGCGTATGGGACTCGATGCATAATGTTTTATTTTCTATGTTCTCAAAATTCGAATTGTGAAGAGGAATGTGTTGGATTAGTGTCTAAGTCCATAACTATTTTGGTATGTACTTGACCCGATGGTGCATGGTCCTTTTGGGTTGCCTTCACCAAAGCAACTTGATAGGATGAATTCTGGAGAGAAAAGATTAAATATGATTTATTAATATATTATGAGAATAATATATTAAAGGAGAAATCATATTGTTTAAATTAATATTAGTCAAGAATTAATTAGTAATTAGTTTTGTGACTAAAAGAGATTAATTAAACTTAAGGGACTGGAATTGTAATTATAAGATAATTGCAATTTGGACTATGGATTGCCTTATATTAAGGAGTGGACGAATTCTATGGGAAAGCCCATGAGGAAATCGTCCAAGGCCTTAAGGAAAGGAATCTATGGGTTGCTTAGGGCTTAAGCATCCAACTTAGGGTTTCCTTGTTAGATAACCCTCATAGCCTCCTATATATATAGATCCCTTATGACCCAAAAACGTGGCTAAGCATCCTTCTAGGGTTTCACACGTTTTAGGTCAGCCTCCATCCTCTCTCTCCTCTTCATCCTCTTGCTCTTGGTGTTTGTGAACCATTAGAGGAGTGACATTTGTGACTCTATGCTTTCTAAAGTCAATACAAGGAGGAATTGGATTATTATTGCTACATAACAATCAAGGTAATGTCTTAAACCCATTCTTATGTTAATATTATTACTTGTATGCTAGAATTAGGTTTTATAGTCTTGGATAACTTGCATGTACAATAGAGAAACCTAGATCCAAGCATTAGGGTTTGTATGAGCACATAGGATGTTCTTATGACCAAAACCCATCAGAATGTCGTAATCATAATCGAAATTTTAAGAACACACTATGTACCTTTGACTAAATTTATTAACATTTCTCAACCCAAGCCTTTAGATTTGAAATGAATCATAATATTCTCTCCCTTAATTATAGCAAAACTACTTTACAACCCTTACGACTTTGCAAGGTATAACTCTTGTTTTCTATAATTAATATTTCCAACTTGCAATACGTGCCATAATAATCATACAATCATAACATTTATGCTCCCACTATCATGATGATTATTATAAAACATAAGACTTATGCTCCCACTAGCTTTGACATGTATTCATAAACAACTTAACTTTCAGAAAAACAATACTTATTGAATTTCTTAAGTTCATGTTTCTACTACTTAGTTCTTTGATAATCTTTTATCAATGCTTCTTGAACTTATACACCTTTGCCTTAGATAGTTCATATGTGTGTCTAAACAATTAAGACTAATTGCCAAACCTCGCAATTCAAATCATGGAAAGGGATACCGTAATCATAATCAAATTCGAGAATGCAATTTTACAATCACTATCTTCTTAAAATCTTTCTTAGTGAAAGCATTTTCTCACAATCATTTTCATGAAGGAGGAAATCTTATGACACTTAGATTTAAACGGTGTATGTGTTCCTATCCATGTGAATTTGTTAAAACCAAGGTTTACGACAAATTCAAACTCATATGGACCAAACTTTCTTAATCTTGATTTTTTGCCTTATAGTAGCACGGCTGCCCACCATGTCTTCCAAGTATTTAAGTAGCTCACCTTTTCCTATCAATGTATTTTCCATTGATCAAGGTCCTTGCCTTTTATGCATTCAAAAGAGAATTCATAGGACTCACATGCATAATTAACTCAATTGGAACAACACAGAAACAAAATAGTGTCAACACGATAGGTTGTTAACCTGAACTCATGTGCTAGTGATGATCGATAAGGTTTATTTGATTTGTTCTTGAAACCTTTCAAGACCATTAAGACTCCCACTGACTCCTTGACATATAAGATTCTCTTGTCAATAAACATTTCCTGACAAACAAATATTCAAGAGTTAGGTGTTGTTTGTTTTTTCGAAGCAAAAATTCAAAAAGTCTGCGGACCGCCTCTGCAAATCTCTACCGCAGAAGAGGTGGACCAAACGGCTGCAGACTGTAATAAGAAGCGTGTTTGTTTTTGTTAACATCTGCAGACTGCTGCAGACATTAAAAAATTAAAACAAACTAATTTAATAAACCGAAAATTATTTTTAAATACAGAAAATTTAATAATTGTAGTCTTAAAACATTGAAATAATAAAATATAATATGTTATATGTTTTGTTACAATCTGTTTTTCCATTTTATTTTTTATTTCATAATTAAAACAAAATAAAAGACACTTATTTAAAAAGAAAATAAAAAATGAAATTCTAGACACTTATTTAAAAAGAAAATAAAAAATGAAATTCTAGAAACTTATTTAAAAAACAACATTAAAATTAATTAGCTTATATAAATTAAATGAGAGAAAAGAGTTAAAGGGATATAGTTTTAATGTATTAATTATTAAAGGGATGAAAATAGAATTTAATATATAAGTAAAGGACCATAAATGTAATATTAAATATATACCATTACAAAATGTAATAATAACACGTTCAATTTTTGGAAAAAAAAGGCACTGAGGGTTTTTTGGGGTTGAATATTTTAAGTTTAGATTTGAAGGGGTGAGAAGAGGTAGGAAGAGGTATAACAAGTGCTTCCCCAAGAAGCACAAGGGCAGAGGTTTTAAGCCCCGAAGACTTCCGAAAAACAAACTGCTGCGGGACAAAAAGTGTTGCGCGTGTGCTGCGCCGCGCAGCATTAAGAGTTTTGAAGAGTTTTTTTAAGAAAAACAAACAGCACCTTAGTGTAGTTTTTATCAAAACACTTCATAAATTTGTCCTAGTTGGTCTTTGTCTTATCCGAGACGTCACAAATTTCCACATTTGATGAACATTATAAACCTTTTAATACTTGTCACTCATTGTCACAATCTTAACTCTAAGACTTGTTTTGGAACGAAGTATGATTGACTTCTTGATTTAACCATTTCTTCAATTCTTGATTCCTCTTCTTAAACATAAAATTGTACTAAGACTCACTTAGAGGATCATTTGAGATATGGTTCTTAATCATTAAGACCTATCATAAAACATAAAAGGTAGTCTCCCTTCTTCTTAGAATGGAGAAACTTTTATCTTTCTGCCTACTTGATTCTTCTTATTCGTTCTGCCAGTGATTTAAACCTTTTTAATCAATTCCGAATTACACTTAATCTTATCATATTTACTAAACCTTTAGTAAATCATGACGAATATCTTTCTTACTCTTATGGTGGACTTGATCAACACAACTTTTTGTGCTCGATCTCCTAGTCCTTCACTTGACACTTTGTCAACGAATTAGTCTAATTTCCAAATATGAAATTTCTCATTCATCATGCAACCAAGTTGCGTGATTCCAATTTTTTGTCCAATTGAAATTTGGGTGATGAGAAACTCTCCCTATTTGGTAAATTCTCGACATTTCCATATATAAGAATCATATCCATTCGTTGTAGAAATATGTAAACATCAATTTTCATAACGATTTCATTGCAAGAAAATAAACAAATAAATAAATAAGTCAAACAAAATTTATTTTATTTATAGAAGCAGCGGAAAACATTTGTCCTTATAATGCAAAATCCATTGAAAACTATGTATTCGAATATTCCTAACAATTGTATCATAAATATATAAGTTCAAACTATAATCTTCAAGTCCATGTGCTCGAGATCCATTTCTTTGTGATTAGACTCATTTTGCTCTTTCATCAAGCTTCCTTTCTTTTCACCGATCCTGCAAAACATTCAAATGCAATCTTATCACATCATGTATTAAGAATCAATGAATAGGAACTTAATGGAGTTAGATAGTGGATTTTTACCTGAACCACAACCATACTCTTTGACTCTCCCATCTTTGGAATCTTCAGGATCTTGGGGCAGACTTCTATCCAACGCCCTTTCAGCAAACACAGGTCGCTTCTCTTAGAACGTCCTCGGAAGCATGGTCGGTTGTCTTTCCCAACAAATACGCTCCATTGCTTCGCCAAATCATTTCTGATTCAGCAGCAATGAGCATGTAAGTTAGGTCAATGAGGTTATCATCATGATCCATCATATAATACTTTCTTTTGAACTCATTATATGATTCAGGAAGTGACTGCAAAACCCAATTCACAACCAACTCATCTGGGAATGACACACCCAACATTATCAACCTATCGATGTGTGATTTCATTCCTAGAATGTGGGCACACATGGATTTAACATCTTCATGTTTCATTTCCAACAGGGCCTTAGTGATCTTGAACCTTTCAATTCTTCGATATTGTGGGTTAGGGAGAACAATTGGAGGAGGTGGAGGAATTGAAGCATGATTTCTTGTTCCTTGATCGAATTGTGGAATACCATCTTCATGTGGAATTCTTGTTCCACGGGATTTGGGAAGACCATAGTTGTCGAACTTTGACATCTACAAAATGGGAGAAACAAATTCAAGTTAGTTAATTGATTGAGTCCTTAGTAAATCACCCAAATGAAATACTAAGGCTAGGACCAAACACAATATTCCACAACTCAGGAGAAGGATGCCGTAACCCTAATTGCAGAATATTTGAAGGTAAGTGAATGACGATTCACTAATTTCCACCACGAAAAACGAAAAAGAAATTTAAGTTTTAAATCTATGAAAACTCCTAGATCCTTTGAGATTCATTGAACTTTCAATGGCATGTTTAAATCTCGATATGCCCCTTTTGTTTGTGACTGGGATGCCGAGGATCACAAAGCGGGTGTCAATAACCATGCAAACTTACATGGTGCCCTCACATGTTACAGTCACCTATTCAATGTGCCGGTAAACCACACACGCTCCACCGAACTATGACAAATATTGAGTCACCCTTTGCTACCTTTGCTTAGAACCATTTAGTGTACCAGTAAACCACACATGCTCCACTAACATCTTCGCAAGGGCACAAAGTGTAATTTCATGGAATTGCATCAATTCACTTTTTCCTAAGTAATTAAGATTGGGAATTCTTAAAACATTTACTTACTTTTGTACTTCATTATACTTATAATGGAAAGTTTTGTGCTATCCTACCCGTTCGGCTAACGACCCTCCACTAGTCAAGAGTGCGGTGGGTAAGAGTGGATACCCATTCAATCACCATTTTATAGGCAATTTCCTCAAACACCCCTTATTGACCAGCTTCGTGAATGAGGCCTACTAACGGTAAGACTGACTGTTACTCATACATATATATAATGTTAGACTTTTAATGTTATATATAGTATAGGGTGTGTTTTACACTTTTAAAATACTAGGTGGTCAAATATAACAATTATACTTTTAATTGTAAACCAAAACTTTTATGGATTTATTAAACTTCTTTTAATTATACACCTTAATTAATTAATAAAACCATAAGGGTGTGATTTGAACTTTTCAAAACAATACTAGGGTTTTAGAATTTAACATTCCTAAATTAAACTTTTAATCAACTTTTAAATTCCAAAACTTGAGGGAAAGTTTTGAAACATTTTAAAACATTAGGGTTTAGAATTTAAATATGCATCAAAATTAAACTTTTAATCAAAATTTAAATTCCAAAACTTGAGGGCAAGTTTTGAAACTTTTCAAAACAATTTAGTTTTAATTTCTCTTAATTTTTTTTTCGAATTTATGACATGTAAATTAAAATTTTAAATATTAAAACTCTTGATTTAATAATTATCTTGAATTAGGCTATTAATTTAATTATGAAATCATAAGGGATTATCTAAATCATGAGGATAATTACCATTTATACATTTAAGATATACTAATCCCTTAATTATCTCTCTAGATTTCGAAATTATGGTTAGGATAATGCAAAATCTATAATTACCATATATAACAATTAGAGGATAATTACAAGATATGGGATAATCCAAATCCCTAAAATTTAGGATCTTATCCTAGGAGGAGGCTAATTTCGAAAATCAAGGGATTAAGATAAACCATAGATTTCGAAATTTAAGGGTTTAAGGAAAGGATTTGAAGATCTTATTCAAACTCTTGCAAATTAGGGTTTGCAAACCCTAATCTCGAAAAAAAACTTAGCCTCCTAGGGTTTATTAGCAATAAACCCTAATATGTTAAGTTCATACAATTGAATAAACTAATTGAAAACAGTTAACCAAAGGCTCTGATACCACTGTTGGCTTTTATACAAACAATCCTATGTGTACACGCAACCTAGCATTGGATCTATGTTTTCACTATTAGATACACAACATTATGAACACATAATAAAACCCTAAAGATGATTGCTATTTTCGAAATTAACCAAGAAGGTTAGATTAAACTCCTCTTGTTGTTATATTGTAATAACAACTTGAATCTTCAAACCCTAAGTCTTGAAAGCAAGCACCACAAGTGTAGTGCCTCTAATGGCTCACAAACACCAAGAGCAAATGGAGAGGTAATCGAGAGAGAGTAGACATATAGAATTTCGTCGCTAGGAACCCTTGGGAAGGCATGGATGAATTCATGAGCCTTAAGGGTCTTTATATAGGTGTATAGATTTAGGTTTCAGTCCTTATCCTTATCTAGTTGCTTGCCCACCAAGTAACAATAAGATAAGCCTTGAAAGCCCATATCTTTGGACAATTTCAAGGATACATATCCTTTAGATTTCGTCCACCCATATTCTAGGATAATCCTTACCCTATTTTGCAACTATCATATAATTACAATTCAGCCTCTCTAGTTTAATTAATTACACTTGATCACAAAATTAATTCCTAATTAATTATTGACCAGTATTAATTAAACAAATATGATTTCTCTTTTAATATATTATTCTTATAACATATTAATAAATCATAATAACCTCTTTCTCTATTATTTCTCTAGTGAAGTTGCTTTGGTGAAGGCAACCCAAAAGAATCATGCGTAATCGGGTCAAATATTTACCAAATATGGTTACTGGCTTAGACAGTAATCCAACAATTCTATCGTTCAATTATTATAAAAACATTATTTTTGATATCGTAATTCTAGATTTATCCATATTTTTAATACTATTTGTAAATTTTTCATGATAAAAACATTATATTTTTTATTTAATAATAAACCAAACAAATTATTAAATTAAAAATAAAAGTTGTTTTAAAATTTAGTATTTGTAAAACAGTTTAGATATGTTATCAAAATTTTTTTTTTTATGATCCTTATGATACGTATTTAAAACAATGCTTCGACAAATGTCATTAAGATTAAATAGAGTTTGGTTCATACTTTTTCTAAAATCAAAACCAAATTTAAAAGATATGTTTTTTGTTCTTAAAACTAGTTTTCGGTTTCATTAATGTATCTATTTTGGATTTTTAGTTCCAAATACCATTTTATGCACCTTGGGTTGAAATATATTTACAATTGTGTGCTCTTATAGTTTGATTTTATTGTTCCATTCATATATAATTCTTTTACCTTCAACAACATAACCGAGAACCACCGATAAATCAAATCATATGTATGATATTAAGCTGGAAGGAGTGGTATCATCGAAACCGTACTTCCTCCTCCGCCACATAAGCATCACGTTATTTTTTACCACACAAGTGTAGTTTCTTGCCACACCAAGGGACTAATGTCACACTTTTATTCTTTATATATTTATTTTATTTTTTTGTTTTTTAGCTATTTTAATTGAAACCTATCTTTTAAAAAAAAAAAAATTACATTAACAATTCAAAAAACATTACATCGCATTACACAAAAAAAAAAAAAAACCATGACATTAAAATAATCCTAAAAACTTAAAAAACAAATGAAGTATATATATATATATATATATATATATATATATATATATATATATATATATATATATATATATATATATATATATATATATATATATATATATATATATATATAGAGAGAGAGAGAGAGAGAGAGAGAGAGAGAGAGAAAGAAAGAGAGAGGAAAGAAAGACAAAAGAAAAAAAACATTCAACAATCAAATATACCACCAACCAATCACAGATCACGGTATTCTACAGTCGCAGTGCGGCCAAAACCGCATAAAACCGCAGCCAGGACGGTGTACGCGGTACAGATGGCACAAACCGCGATCTCAGGCCGCAGGCACACCCTTCAACCTTAGAAAGCATAATAAATTCTACATATATGTCAGGTGTTGTACATAGTTAATAAATAAAAGTGTATGAACCAATTAGATTCGAAAACACAAAGAAGACTATATTTTTCATTGTAAAGTGCACATTGTGTCTAACGTTTGTTCCGACCCATACACTCTTTGAAATATTCATACACTTTATATACATAGAACATCTGAATCAGTTTAAACCCTTGATATTATAATATGTGGTATAAAATATTTTGACGTATAGACTATAGAACATTTGACATGTTTTTAGAAATGAAAAATGTTTAATTTAAAAACATATTTTATTCATAATTTTATTTCAACTTTGTTTTATTAAAATATAATTTTTTATATTCCGAATAATAATATATATCGATTAATATTTTCTTTTGAATCCAATATGAATTACCGTGGTCAAGTTAAAGTTGATTATCCAATATGAATTACCGTGTGCTATCATGTGTTTATGATAGCACAAGCCCAATAGTAAAGTTCACACATATATATTTGCTTCTGGTATTACCATGAAGTTATCTGTATCACTGGTTTAGGTTAAAAATTGATACACCTATTTTGCTTCATGGATTCTATAACCTGTGAGAGTCCATAGACTACGATAAAACATCTCTTCATGTTCTGTCATCGGCCAACGATAAACAAACAACTTGCAAGGCTTGTTGAATACATGCAATCCAATCATCATTGCAAGACGATCTTCTATTTCCTCGATACACGAACACTCTTGGATAACTAATCTTGTGGGTCATGAGCAATTCCCCCAACATCGAGAGATATTAACGATTACAGGATTCACGAGAAAGAAGAGACGATGCTTAAATATCGATAAGAAATAAATGTCCTAAAGGCATATGGAGAATAACATACTAAGTTATCAATTGCGCGCTATAGCGGTGCAATAGCGGCGCTATAGCGTTTTGCGGAGGTCAGGAACCGTTATTTTCAACTTAGCATTTTCATTTCGCGGTACCGCTACTAGCGGCGCTATTCATCACTATTTACCGCTATTTCAATAACCGCTATAGCGGCGCTAAGGGCGCTATTCCATTTGCGTTCACATTTTGGGTCATTTTGTTACTTTGTCAATGAAAAACTAGTTTTAATAATCTCACTACACTTTCATTTTAAAATGCCCAAACAACTAACATAATTAAAAACATTCAAAGCAACTACGTCTACTGACAACTCTCTTTCTCATCTCTTTTTGTACTCACGACGACTTGAACTGCTATGGTCGGACTCCATTACTGCTTTTTGTAAATCAAACCACACTTATGAGGCTACGACTTGGGACTTAACTCTTTATATCAACTATGACCTACTAATACGATATTGAACACGGGCAATACAATTAGTCTCTATTTGACACTTTGACACTACCTAGTATCCATATTACCATAATAGAATATTATGTTATGTTTTTATATGACTTTTTAGGTTTATGATATTAATTCTATATAGACTTATAGTATTAATACTCAAATATATATATAACTTCTATATAAATATAATATAAAATTATAAATTATACGTAATATTAAAAAAACGCTATATCACCGCTATACCATCGCGATAACCGCGATCTCAAATAGCGGCATGTGACCGCTATTGAAATTTTGACCGCGATAACTGCATAGATAACATATAACTCTCAACACATACACTCCCCCCTTAAGAATCTAAAGCAACCTAATTGAGCCAATCTACGCTGTGAGTCTAAACACCGACCTCTGTATTCAGTTGACTCACACAATGACTCTTATACCACTTGTAACGTCGTGATTTTTACCATTGTTTTCTATTTTCGTTTAAAACACTTTTTAACAGAATACTTTAGCGGAAGACTTAGTTATTCAGTTTAAAATATTTTAAAATCACAACGTTACATCTAAAATCAAAATCATGATTCTAACTCACTTAAAAGTAAACAAAGTACTTTAAAGTAAAGAATCAAAACATGTCCAAGAGTGATATCGTTAATATAAATCTACTACCCATAAGTAACCCCTCACACCAAGGCCAATCTTCTAACTTGTCTGCACCAATCATAAGGCACAAAAGAGAAAATATACAAGTGTTAGTCATGCTGAGTGAGTTCATAAAGGTTGCACATAAAACATACAAACCCCAAATGGGCCAATCATTCACTTTACGATGAAACATAAAAATGATAAACAAATAACAGATAGCAAACAATTACATATCATAATTATTCAATCACATATGCAACCACAATTCTACCACATAACTTATATGATCAACCAAATACCATAAAAATTATGTGGTAGAATTCTGGCTGAATATGTGACTGAATAATTATGATATGTAGTTGTTTGCTATCAATTATTTGTTTATCATTTTTATGCTTCATTGTAAAGTGAATGAGTGACCAATTTTGGGTTTGTATGTTTTATGTGCAACCTTTATGAACTCACTCAGCAGGGGCTGATTCTTGTATTTTTTCTCTTTTGTGCCTTATGATGTGTGCAAGCAGTTTAGAAGATTGGCCTTGGTGAGAGGGGTTACTTATGGGTAGTAGATTTATATTAACGATACTACTCTTGGACACATTTTGATTCTTTACTTTAATGTACTTTGTTTACTTTTAAATGCGTTAGAATCATGATTTCGATTTTGGAAGTGACGTTGTGATTTGAAGATGTT
Source organism: Lactuca saligna (assembly GCF_052625555.1). Taxonomy (NCBI): domain Eukaryota; kingdom Viridiplantae; phylum Streptophyta; class Magnoliopsida; order Asterales; family Asteraceae; genus Lactuca; species Lactuca saligna. The sequence continues at coordinate 170,636,187 of NC_136424.1, forward strand.
TTAAACTGAATAACAAAGTCTTCTGCTAATGTATTCCGTTAAAAAGTGTTTTAAATGAAAGTAAAAGTTTTCGGTATCTATCCAACCGATTGATAGAAAAGTGTCCCTTAGTGCTACCTAACCCAAAAGAAACACCCCTTTCACTACTTGTGTGCATAGCCGACCGAATGCTCAAAGTGGCTCATGACTTCCACCCGAAACACCAACCCCGTGACTCCACTTTTTCCACTCCGACTTTGCAAAGTACAAGTAGCCCACGTGTCTTTCAGGATCGGTACAAATGGTGTCAATTCTACCAATACACCTCCCGATTCCCACGTGATGTTTGATCTGGCCACACCATAAAGGCAACACCACTCCAATTCCCATACACTGAAGTGCACATGAACCACATGTGACACGACCGTCTAGATTGTTTGGGCAATTAACAACCGATAAGGCTTAAGGTCTTTCAACCTATTAGACTTGCAAGGTTCTACCAATGTCACCATTACACCCCGCAATGTCATTTATACATTAAGTAAAGCATGTAATTCATACCATATAAATATGTATTAAACATGCAATGTATTCATAACCAACATATCAAAATATAAACATGCATCATATTTCAAGCAACTTAAGCTAACATGCTATATACATCAAGTTCATCAAAGTGTAAACAACATAGCAATTAGGTCATAACATGAGATTCATACAAAGCATATATAATCATCATAAATATCATATCCTCATCAAGCACAAGTAGTGACATGGTCATCCTAAAGTGATTCAAATCACTATCTACAAATTGCACGTTTCAATCATGCAACCTTAGTATGTTAAAACTATGAACTCACCTTTAGCCTTGATGAAATCTTCCCTCTATTCCAAGTCTTGAACTTACTTGAAGTTCTCAAGGACCTACCTAAACATCACACATAACATTCAATTAACAAATAAAGTATATTGTTCAAAACTACAACCTTATTCCAACTTTTATAATATATATATTTTTTAGTTTCCTAACCCACCCCTGTTAAATGTTTTAAGCATAAAACGGAATCTATAGCTCTAATTGGGATGACACTGGACTTTCTGGAAACTAGAATCGATTTCCTAAAACTTCACGAGACTGGAGAATCATCAAATTCTGCCCAGATTAGCAGCTATAGCTCCCACAAGATGTGGCAAAGCTGTGCACAATTCCAACATTCACCAAAAATCACCATATGCTTTAAGACTTTAGGTAAAGGATTAAAATCACCCTGTTTTACACACAAAGGGGTTGAATGATATTATTAAGACATCTACTGTGTACTTTATGAGAATATGACATAAATGACATAAACATGTTGCGAGTAGAATGCCTAAACATATAGAGGAACGTTTAGAACAAGGTTTCCGATTTTAACCCATAACAACCACCTGTTCAGAGTCATTTTAACACCAACAAGGCATGGAAAATACACAGTATTTTCATATATTCCAATAGTCTAGACCTTTGTCTTTTCATAAAGTACTTTTAAAGGTCTGAACAATTTTTCTACAATTTTCTATGATTTTTACAAAACTGCCTATCAATGCAACTAAATTCTAACCACCTGCTGGAAAAGGCAATTTTCACCTAAGTTAGAGGTAACAATAGGTCCTGGAAAAATTCATGGACAAACTATACTACAGACGAAAACTTTTAGAGTTTACGAATCACTGATACGAGTTCTAATGATATTTCTAAATTTTTTTCAAAACAGGGGAAGAATTGAAAATTTTTAGAATTTTCTAGCAATGCATTTTAACGGTTAATTTACAACTCAATCCATTAAGCCATAACCAAAATCAACTATAAAGATTGAAATTGAGTTCTTAATAATAGAAACATTCCAATAAGTTAAAATAACAATTCCAACCTCAAGCGATGAATCAAAGTACATTGCTTATAAGGGAAAAACAAAGTACTTTGCTAAAAGAGAAAACACCACTAGGTCTTGAGTTTCCTCCACCATTAAGACTCATATTAAGAGCTCTAGGGACTGTTTTGAAGACCTTTTGGATAGATCAAAAAATGGTCTTTTTGCACAAACTTATCATCTTGAATCAAGATAGAAATAACATGTGTTTTGTTAATCACCAAGGAATACAATCTTCTAAAAAACTTGGAGTATTTTAAGGACATTAAACATAACATTCTTGGGAGAGTTCATACTTGAAATTTATAGCAACAAAACATGAAGTTGCCCCCTACGAAAATAGAATTCAACTATATGAACATTCAAATACTGCAAGGAGAAGTTACATGAACAATTACACCAAGCAAGCAATTTGAATCTGTAATGCCCCAATTCTCAAGTATTATTTAAATAAGATTTGTTGGGTTAAGTGATGGGTTTTGAGCATTCTAACACTTCCTAAGTGTACATGCAACCCTAATAACCTTGGATCTATGTTTGTCTAATTTGTCATGCAAAGTTGAATTCCAAGGTTATATTCCTATCTAGCATACATGGGGAACAATTTTAACATAAAGTATAGATAGAATAACTTACCTTGTTGTTGTTTGTGTTCCTTGAAACCTTGTGAGCCTAGCACCCCAAGTGTGATGCCTCAAATGCTTCACACAACACCAAATGCTCTTGGAAGAACTTATGAGAGAATACTCACTTCTCAAAATCGGCCAAGCCCTCTTGATTCTTAGTGTAGCCGATTTTGGGTGGAGGATATGTTACTTATATAGTGTTGACACATCTAGGGTTAAACCCTAATGTGTCATGACTCTTCATTTCCATGACCCATGGGTTTGTAACTCCCATGGAGCATCCATGGAGCATCCTATGGGTGGAACCCAACTTGATGGTCCATGGAGCCTTTTAGCCCACTATACAAGATATGGATGATTTACTTAATCAACCCATATATTTAATTAGTTATCTTTTGATCACTTAATTAATTCTAAATTAATTCTTGATCAAACTAATCAAATAACATTATTAATATATTAGAACTTATAATATATTAATAATCTCCAAGTGTTATTTCTCTCATTTAGTCTATCCAATTGCATGGTGCCATGCAACACAAATGGACCATGTCGGGTTGGGTCAAGTACATACCAGAAATAGTTATGGACTTAGACACCTTATCCAACAGTCTGCCACTTGGATAAGTCTAATAACTATTACTGCAAGTATGACTTCAGGAACCGATCGGCAATCGTAGCTCTTTACAAGGTTTCTCGAAACTGAGAAAATGATGGTACACCATTTAAGATAAGTGATCATATAATCCTCTGTTCTAGATATCAGTCGGACAAATACATGGAACAATGTCTTACTTATTGTCCAACATTTGTTTCCCGATTTCCGATTTGTTTGACAAAGAACTTTATTGAACACATCAATTTAGTTCTGACCGGGCTCGGTACATAGGTCAAAACAAAATCATCGAGGGGCCCAGATATCAGCTTCTAATCCAAGAAGGAACAGATAAACTTCGACTCATATGTTTGTTCTACTACTCATTGAATTACACATAAGAGCGCGATTTTATAACATCGAGTTACCAATGCGTTTTTCGTACAATCAATGCATAACCAACTTGTAAGTAACAAATCATATCTCTAGGTTTAAAGACTTATATGATATTACCGTCTCACGATCACTCGAGATAGAATTCCATGAAGTGATTCCAGTGAGCGTGGGTTAAGTCCAATGCTCAGACCTTATGAGCACTCATGATTGTTGTAGCCTTGTCCCAGACCTCTACAACCAAACATGACAGTCTTGATTCATACCTACTTCCGACATATGACCGACTGTGGAGGTTTGAATAATATGTTATACCAAACAAAATTATTCTGGATGTCAAAACATGCAAAAGAAATATAGTAAACGATCGACAAGAGATAGCAACACTTTACTCATAAATAAAACACTTTTATTCATCATCAAATGTCAATTACACTTTACAAATTTCGAGGTTATCTAACTACTAAATCTAATATCATCCTTCAGCCCTATGCTCCGAGCATGCTGGAGATGCTTAACCCGAGTCAGTCCCTTCGTGAGGGGATCTGCCGGATTCTCATCTGATGATACCCTCTTTTCCACGAGGAGTCCTTCTTCGATTCGATGTCTGATGAAATGGTATTTTCTGTCGATGTGTCTGGATCTCCCGTGATCCCTTGGTTCCTTGGCTAAGGCAACAACACTTTCACTATCACAGAAAATTTCCATTGGCTCTTTAATAGCTGGTACAACTCCAAGGTCTCCAATGAAGTTCCTCAGCCATAACGCCTCCTTTGCCGCTTCGCTAGCTGCAATATACTCTGATTCACAAGTAGAATCTGCCACTGTCTCTTGCTTGGAACTCTTCCAAGAAATTGCTCCTCCATTTAGGGTAAAGACCCAGCCCGACTGAGAGCGGAAGTTATCCCTATCAGTCTGGAATCTAGCATCACTATACCCTACAACTCTCAAGTCATCACTCCCACCGAGGGTAAGGACCCAGTCCTTGGTCCTTCGTAGGTACTTGAGAATAGTCTTTACCGCAGTCTAGTGTGCCTTGCCAGGGTTCCCCTGAAACCTGCTAACCATGCTCAAGGCAAAGGCTACATCAGGTCGAGTACACGTCATAAAATACATGATCGAACCTACAGCCGAAGCATAAGGTACTCAACTCATTTCTGCTATCTCAGCCTCAGTGCTAGGGCTTTGTGTCTTACTCAACTTGGCGCTGCTCTGGATGGGCAACTCTCCTTTCTTGGAGTCTTGCATTCTGAATCTCTTCAGAACCTTCTCCAAGTAGGTACTTTGACTAACTCCAATTAGTCTTTTACTCCGATCTCTCAAGATCCTTATCCCCAAAATATAGGCAGCTTCACCAAGGTCCTTCATAGCGAAACACTTTCCAAGCCAGGACTTTACTTCCTGCAGGGTTGGAATGTCGTTTCCTATGAGTAGTATGTCATCCACATACAATACCAAAAAGCTAACTATACTCCCACTAGCCTTGACATATACACAAGATTCATCTTCACTCCTAGAAAAGCCAAATTCCTTGACCTTTTCATCAATGCAAAGATTCCATCTGCGAGGTGCTTGCTTTAATCCATAAATGGATTTCTCAAGCTTACACACTCTATTAGGGTACTCGTTACTGACAAAACCCTCTGGCTGACTCATGTAAACATCTTCAGCCAACTTTCCATTAAGGAAAGCGGTTTTGACATCCATTTGCCAAATTTCATAGTCATGAAATGCGGCTATGGCTAACAGAACCCGAATAGACTTAATCTTGGCTACCGGAGAAAAGGTCTCATCATAATCCACTCCAGGAATTTGAGAGAAGCCCTTTGCAACCAGTCTAGCCTTATAAGTGTGTACTTTACCATCCATGTCGGTCTTCTTCTTGAGGACCCATTTGCACCCTACAGTCTTTCGACCTGGTACATTCTCAACCAAGTTCCAAACTTGATTGTCATACATGGATTGTATCTCGCTATCCATAGCCTCTTTCATTTAGCAGACTCGGGGCCTGCCATGGCTTCCTCGTAGCTGTTAGGATCATCTTGACTTACTAGTGTCTCATCACTAATAAGTGTCTCACCTTCTGCAGTAATATGGAATCCATAGTAATGCTCAGGTGCACTCCTAACTCTCGTGGAACGCCTCAGAGGTACAAATTCGTCAATTGGCTCAACAGGAGTTTCCTCCTCAAGTTGAGGGCTAGAGTTTGAAGTTCCTTCACCACTTGACTCTTGAATTTCTTCAAGATCAACTTGCCTCCCACTGTCTCCTTGGCTTATAAACTCTCTTTCTCGAAAGACTCCTCTTCTTGCTACGAAGACCACATTGTCACTAGGTCTGTAGAAGAGGTAACCAAAGGATTATTGTGGGTAGCCGATGAAAATACACCTCTCGCTTCGGGGTTCGAGCTTATCATGAGTCTCGCGTCTCACGAAAGCCTCGCAGCCCCAAATCTTGATGTGGTCTAGTTTAGATACTTTACCAGTCCACATCTCGTGAGGAGTTTTGGCAACTTTCTTTGTAGGGACTAGATTAAGGATATGGGCGGTAGTCTCTAAGGCATACCCCCAGAATGAGATTGGTAGCGAAGCTCGACTCATCATGGAACGAACCATGTCCAACAAGGTTCGATTACGCCTCTCAGCCACACCATTCAACTGCGGTGTCCTGGGAGGTGTCAATTGTGAGACAATCCCACATTCCCTTAGATAGTCGAGGAACTCTGAACTAAGATACTCACCACCCCGATCGGATCGAAGCATCTTAATGTTCCTGCCCAATTGATTCTCGACTTCCTGTTTAAATTCCTTAAACTTCTCGAAAGTCTCTGACTTATGCTTGATTAAGTAGACATATCCATATCTACTGTAATCATCAGTAAAAGTCAAATAATAACGATTAGCATCTCTTGTGGCATGTTTGAATGGTCCACACACATCCGTGTGTATAAGGTCCAACAAACCTTCACCCCTTTCACACGAGCCTGTGAAGGGTGACTTTGTCATTTTTCCAAGTAAGCATGATTCGCAACTATCATTTGACTTTAGGTCAAACGACTCCAAGACTCCATCCTTTTGGAGTTGGCCTATGCGTTTCTTGCTTATATGTCCAAGACGACAATGCCATAATGATGCTTTATCCAAGTTATTATTATTAGTAGAATCAATACACAAAACATTATTTCCTAAGTTATCTACAATAGATACAGCTTCATACACACCATCACAAGGTAATGCTTTAAAATAAAGTACATTATTAAAGAAAGCATTAATCGAACCAACTTCATTATCAAACGAAAAGGTGAAACCTTGTTTGTACAATGCATGAAAGGAAATAATATTTCTTGCCATTTCTAGCGAATAACAACATTTATTCAAATCTAGATTTAACCCACTACTTAGCGATAAAGTATAAACTCCAATCTTGGTGACAGGTGTAACTTTCCTATTCCCCATGATTAAGTTTATTCTTCCTTGCTCCACATTCTCACTTCTTCCTAGTCCCTGCAAGTCACAACAAATATGAATACCGCAACCTGTATCAAGGACCCAAGATTTCGAATGGGGTGAGTTATTAGAAATGATAGTGTAAATACCTGCATGGTTGGGTTTGACTTTCCCATCCTTCACATCTTGCTGGTACTTTGGGCAGTTCCGCTTCCAATGAGCTTTTTCATGGCAATAGAAGCATTCAGCCTCTTTTGGGTCAGAAGAAGGAGTAATGAAACCTTTCTTGGTTCCACTTGAAGAAGAGCCATCAAGGGTCTGAACCTTGGTACCCTTTGAAGATCTCTTTCTCTTCCTCCCTCGACTTTGCCCGATTGCCAAGACCAGAGTTGAGTCTGGAGTAGGAGTGATAGCAACCGACTTCCCCTTAAGACCTGTTTCTGCGGTCTTGAGAAGTCCCTGAAGTTTGCTGAGGGTGACCTCTTCCTTGTTCATGTGATATGTCATGCGAAATTGATCATAGCACGATGGTAAGGAGTGCAAAATGATATATATTGCAAGCTCCTCAGGGAAGTTCACATTAAGCTTCAGCAAACGATCCACATACCTTTGCATTTTCTGCATGTGGCTCGTGACGGACTCTCCGTCCTTCATCATGGTTGTTATCATGGAGCAGATGACTTCGTACCTCTCTTGTCGTGCACTTTGATGGTATCTTTCCATCAAATCTTGGTGCATTTCATAAGGGTAGAAATCTTCATAAGACTTTTGGAGTTCAGCTGTCATGGTGGCTAACATGATGCAAGCCACCTTGGTTGCATCTCTTTCATGAGTATGAAAGTCAGCGATCTCCTGGGGAGTTGCAGTGGACTCGTCAATTTCCTTAAGCTCCTTGTCAAGGACATATTCTTTGTCCTCGTAGCGGGTAATCATCCTGATGTTTCTGATCCACTTATTGAAGTTGGATCCATCAAAGGTGACTTTCCCACACAGACTCATAAGAGTAAAGGAGCCATTAGGATTCGAGCCAGAAGCATTATTTGAAGACATCTGAAAAAGAAGAACAAGTTTAGTTTAGATTTAAGAGAGTCCTTAATAAAACACCCAAATGTAATATTAAGGCTAGGATCCAATCACAATATAATATAACTTAGAAGAGGTATGTCGTAATCTAAGCTATACCATATTTGAAAGGTAGGTGAATGACGATTCACCAATTTCCACCACGAAAACCGAAATATTAAATATTTAGTTTTTTATTGGTTTTAGAAATTCCTAGATTCTTTGAGATCCAATGAACTTTTCAAAGGCATGTTTCAATCTCGGGAGTGCCCTCCAGGTTTTGTGACTGGGATGCCGAGGATCACAAAACGAGGTGTGAAGTAACCATGCAAATCACTTGGTACCCTTAAAGTTTATCACTCAATCGATGTGCCGGTAAACCACACACGCTCCACCGATACTATAATAAACCTTAAGTCACCCTTTACCTACCTTGTTAAGTCCAAGTTAGTGTGCCGGTTAACCACACACGCTCCACCAACGACTTAGACAAAGTGTAAAGTGTAATTTCATGGATTAGCACCTTATTCACATTTTCCTAAAGTAACTAAGATTGGGAATTTAATAAAATGTTTAGTTACTTTATTATATTCATCATACTTTGAATGAGAATTTATAAGTCCTTGTCTTACCCGTTCGGCTAACGACCCTCCACCAGTCAAGCAAGCGGTGGGTGAGAATATACACCCATTAAGTCACCATTTTATAGGCAACAACCTTATACCCACCTTATAGACCGGCTTTGTGAATGAGGCGTACTAGCGGTAAGACGACTTTATTCTTATACATATATATATATATATATAATTATTAAATTATCATAATATAAGTATAAGGGTTGAATTTTAACTTTTAAAATTCTAGGGGTTGGAACTTAAAGTTTTAACTTAACTTTACTTGTTCCAAAACTTGAGGGCAAGTTTTGTAACTTTCAAAACTTTTCATTTCTTGTAACTTATGAGTTTAATAGAGTAATAAAATGAAGACTCTTCATTTTTCTAACTCTTGTGTTTTTCTTAATGGTTTTTAACTCAAGTGACTCTTGGTTTTCCATAACTTAAGGATAAGTTACGGACTCCATTAAAACACATTATGATCAAGAATTAAACTACCAAATAGGTTACAAATAATTCCTATGATCATCTAAAACATCATAAGAACAAGAACATGAATATGAACACAATCAAAAATTACATAAAACTTTGTAATTTTGATAACTAGTTGTTGTAAATGAATTAGCAAAGACATTACACCACCAAAAACAAGTTTTCAATTACCAAAACAGTTTAGGGTAATGTTTCTAATTCATTTTCCAGCAACTGAATCGAAATTCTGCACTCATTCGACCCTACTCGCCGAGTGCATAAACTGACTCGCCGAGTTGGTTGAAGATACGCATGGACTCGACGAGTCCCCCCTATAGACTCGACGAGTCCATTCGCAGACAGCAAAATTTTCGATTCTGTTTTCAACTTTTAAGCACAAATAAGAACAAACAAGCCTAGGCTCTGATACCACTGATGGGTTTTGAGCATTCTAACACTTCCTAAGTGTACATGCAACCCTAATAACCTTGGATCTATGTTTGTCTAATTTGTCATGCAAAGTTGAATTCCAAGGTTATATTCCTATCTAGCATACATGGGGAACAATTTTAACATAAAGTATAGATAGAATAACTTACCTTGTTGTTGTTTGTGTTCCTTGAAACCTTGTGAGCCTAGCACCCCAAGTGTGATGCCTCAAATGCTTCACACAACACCAAATGCTCTTGGAAGAACTTATGAGAGAATACTCACTTCTCAAAATCGGCCAAGCCCTTTTGATTCTTAGTGTAACCGATTTTGGGTGGAGGATATGTTACTTATATAGTGTTGACACATCTAGGGTTAAACCCTAATGTGTCATGACTCTTCATTTCCATGACCCATGGGTTTGTAACTCCCATGGAGCATCCATGGAGCATCCTATGGGTGGAACCCAACTTGATGGTCCATGGAGCCTTTTAGCCCACTATACAAGATATGGATGATTTACTTAATCAACCCATATATTTAATTAGTTATCTTTTGATCACTTAATTAATTCTAAATTAATTCTTGATCAAACTAATCAAATAACATTATTAATATATTAGAACTTATAATATATTAATAATCTCCAAGTGTTATTTCTCTCATTTAGTCTATCCAATTGCATGGTGCCATGCAACCCAAATGGACCATGCCGGGTCGGGTCAAGTACATACCAGAAATAGTTATGGACTTAGACACCTTATCCAACATTAAGCTCTACTCAATGAGTTGGTTGCCATATTCATCGAGTAGCAGCGGGGTGGGATCGCGTGTTAAGTGACCTACTCGACGAGTCGATATCGGGACTCGGCAAGTAGGAGATGGCAGATGAAACCCTAAATCCCGGGGTTTGCACCCCTAGTTAAAGGAGCCTTAGCCTCCCTTGGGCCTCTTTACAGCTCTAGAGAGTCTGTGAGAACCCTAATATACGTGTGTGTGTGTGTGTGTGCCTATTGTGTGTTTGAATCTTGAAAAGAGGATCTTTGGAGGGAGAAGGCTTGGAGGAGAAGGAGATTGGAGCAAGTAGAGTGTGGGAATAAAAACTTATCTCAGTTATCATTTCTTGAGGTAACCAAATTGCCTTTTTCCTTGTGAATCTCTTCTATTGGTTGTGTTTTAGGGTTTTGTGGTAATATTAAGTTGGAAAGAGGAGCTATGGGGTAGAACTGAGGTTGTAACTTTAGATCTGGACCCTCCTTGGATTCTAGAAGCATAAAGTTTCAGTTTTGATCATGATTGAGGTCCTTCTTGAGCATGAAGCCCCATTAAGAGCTTAGATTTGGCATTTAGAACCTTTGTAGCTAGGCATGAACGTAAAGTATGCAACTTTACATGAAAAGCGTGCCCTAGAAGCTTGGATCTATGATTTGGAGTCGCTGCATGGCTCAAAATAGGCCTGTATGGAAAAACGACCGAATGGACTCGGCGAGTCGCAAGGTTGACTCAGCGAGTCACATGAAGATGGTCGTGAACTCGACGAGTTGGATGAACAACTCAGCAAGTTCGATGAAGATTACCATAAGACTTGATGAGTTGAAGAACAACCTGGCGAGTCGGATGAGGTTTCCCTAGGAAATTTATGCGTGTGTATCCATCGAGTTGCAAGGGGGGAACTCGACGGGTGGCCTTAAAGTTTGAACGAGAATCGAAGGAACTCGATGAGTCACCCCGATGACTCGGCGAGTTAGAATGTGCTTCAAGGAACTCGGTGGGTAGCCGAGGGTACTCGGCGAGTTGGGGGTTAACGTCGACTGTTGACCTTGACTGAGGACTTTGACTTTGACCAGGGGTTGACTAATGGGTTATGAAGTACCTTATAAGGTTAAGGACTTATGAGTATATTGTAATATGATCATAGGTGGTGGAGCCTCTGTCAAGTGATTCGAGAGTTGGAGTTTATCTTATGAGTCGACATCTGCAAGGTGAGTTATCCTCACTATATCGATAGGGTCTACGACACAAAGGCCGACCCTTTAGTTGTTGTTGTTATGGTATGCTACATGTAGTTATGATCTGTTAGATTGGAATCAGTGTAGACAATATGTTATGCCCTTATGATCCGTAAGGATTGGTATGTTAGTGACCTGCTAGGTCGGTACTCTAGTTACGAGAGAATTCTATGATTGATGATCAGCGAGATAGATATGTTTGATGTTTGTGTATGCCAGTATATGATAGTTATGCGCACATGGTTATTTGCTTGTTGGTTGGGTTGAGGCGGTCTTGCTTTGTACTGAAGGCCAACATACCCTATGAGCGGTCTGGGGAGACTGCAGGCCCACGTGGCGGACCAGTCATGCCGAAGGCTCGGGATAGATTCAGATAGACTGTAGGCCCATTAGGGCGGTCCAGTAAGGCCGATGGCCCAGTATGCATGTTGATTTATTGATTGCTACTGATATGGCATTGTCACTGTGGTATTGGTATTTTGGGGGTAGCTCACTAAGCCCTCGGGCTTATAGTTTTAGTTTATTGTTTCAGGTACTTCAGGAGATCATGGCAAGGCGAAGGCGTGATCGTACCGCTCCTCATCCTCATGTTATGATTTTGGGACACTCTGATGGATATTGATTTGAAAACAATTTTGTAAACTATGCTATTTGATTTTTATTTATGATCGAAAAAGTTTAAATTTGACGCAAAATTTATGGATGTTACTCGTGTGAATCCAGTATCAAATCAAGGAGATTTTCGGAAAGTAAGTTTTAAAAATGGTTTTCAAAATAAGGGATGGAGGATGCGGAGAGTACGATCAGCCGAAGCCTGTAAGTAAACCCTAAAATAACATACAGTTATTTGATATTCTGATATGGTAGAACAACATGCTAGTTCTAGGCTAGGGATCTTCAGGAATCGCATGACAGATTTTCCTGATTATATGATACCTATTAGCCTAGGGTTTCTTGTATATGGAATTGAAATCATAACTGTAGATGTTTAGTATATGCATCACGGCTGTGTATGGTCAAGATCTTATAGCCTGAGAATATCTGATTCGACCTTAGGGTAGGATTGGATATTCAAAAGTCTATCGGGTCCAACGTTATGTGCGGCTAGCATACACTAGCATTGCTGGGGCTTATGGAAATTCCATGGAGGTGTGAGTTGTGCAGAGCTGTGGGGTCAGTTGTGAGATAGGTAATGTCCCCTGGTAGTGAGGGTTGAGCGCACATTATGTTGAGTATAGTATTAGGGCGTTGTGGTGATATTTGAGACAAATATGGGTAGGTGTAGAAGGTAGTATGGGCCCGTACTACTGGGAGCACAAGACCCATACATGTAGCAAGGAAGTCACAACCCCTAGGATTTGTGGGTTTTGGCCTCCCGATATTATGTTGTTTATCTGATGTCTTGAGTGTACCTTTCAGTATGGTGGTGATGAGACATTTTGCTGCTGGGTCCGGATCAAGATCCGGATCCGGATCAGGGTCAGGGTCGGGAGACAAAGGGTCAGAGGTGCCGGTAGCACCTGAGCCCATGGTTCAGATAGGGACTGAGGAGCGGGATGCCAGGATCCGGGAGATTCTGCACGATGAGGTTGTTGCGGCTTTCCGAGCGTAGCTACCAGAGCTATTTGGGTCGATCAAGACCTCGATGGATGAGTATTTTGATGAGCGATATGCAACTCTGGCAGAGACAGCAGACGTTGCAGCCACTTCGGCTGTAACTGCGACAAGGGTTGGAGGAGGAGCCGACAGGGCTTTACAGTACCAAGACTTCAATCATACAAAGCCACTGACATTTGATGGTACTCAGGATGCGATCAGAGCTATGCGGTGGTTTTCTGACGAGGAGGGTTGTTTCTTCACGTGCTCATGTCCTGCTGACTAGAAGGTCAGGTGTGCTCTGAACATGCTTAGGCTCGGGGCAAAGGACTGGTGGAGATTGATGACAGGTTCATATTCTAATGATCAACGGGCTAATATTACTTGGGAGCAGTTCCTGGATATGTTTCTCACCCGCTACGTTCCGCGCGTGGAACGGGAGCGGCTTGCTTAGGAGGTTTTGACATTGAGACGGGATGGGGAATTTGTGATGGAGATTACCTAGATGTTCACTGAGAGGGCTATGTTTTTCCCGGAGTTTGCATTAGAGCAGTCTCAGATGACTCATTATCTGAGTATGCTCAAGACGGATATACGACAGTTTGTAGCAACACAGCGTTGTGATACCCTCTTGGATCTGTAGGAAGCCGCGAGGCGGCGTGAGTTGGAGATAGAGCTGCAGCTGAAGGAGCAGCGTCAGGCACAGACACAGTCTCAGCCGGCGCCTAAGCGGTCTAAGACCGCTAATACACGGTTTGGGGATCAGGAGAGCCGCACTTGTGGAAAGTGTGGCAGGATTCATTCAGGAGTTTGTAGAGCAGGTGGTGGGTGCCACAAATGTGGCAAGGAGGGGCACTATGCCAGGGACTACCGTCAGTCTGCCTTTCCCGCAGATATGAGGATTTGTTACCATTGTCATCAGGTTGGTCATGTGAAGACCAACTGTCCGCAGCTCGCCGCCAAGTCGGCGCAGGGTTTCACGCCAACTACTGTGAGGATTAGAGATGGGAGTCCAGTCAAAGGTGGAGCCTCCTAAGGCTCAGGGTCGTGCCTTCCAGCTCGCGGCCGAGGAGGCCAAGGCAGCACCGGATGTGGTTGTTGATACGTTTCTATTCTCTGTCTCAGTTATTGTATTTGTGTTATGCTTATTGATTGTACATGTGGTTAGGTGTGTTTTTAGTGAATTCTTTGCCTGCTTTGGGATTATTTGACTCGGGGCCGAGTCGGTTGTTTATATCTCATACCTTCTCTAGAGGGTTCAGTGTGCCGATAGATGATCTTGAGTGTCCGTTGCGAGTTTCGATCGCCAACGAGCATGGGGTTTATACTTCTTCGATCTACCGAGGATGTGAGTTCGAGATTTTCGGGTGTCCTTCCCGATAGATTTGATTCATATCCCCATGGGGGATGTATGCGTGATTGTAGGGATGGATTGGCTTAGCCGTTTTGGTGCCATGATCGACTGTGAGGGGCAGCGGGTGGTGGTTCGAACCCCAAGTGGGGGATAACTTGTAGTATATGGTGAGGGCACCAGGTTGGGATCAGGGTTTTGTTCAGCAGCTAGGGCTCGACAGTATATTCAGCACGGGTGTGCCAGTTATCTGGCATATGTGGTAGATACGCGGGTTAGAGAGCAGTTCTCAGTTTCAGAGGTCCTGGTGGTTAGACAGTTTGTTGATGTGTTCCCGGAGGAGTTACCCGGAATGCCTTCGGTGAGGCAAGTTGAGTTCAAGATTGATCTAGTGCCAGGTGCGGCCCCTATCGCCAAGGCGTCATACCGTTTGGCATCGCCCTAGATGCAGGAGCTACTGGGTAAGCAATTTATTCGTCCGAGTAGTTTACCCTGGGGAGCACCTATGCTTTTTGTCAGGAAGAAGGACGGTTCGCACAGGATGTGCATTGACTATAGGAAGCTAAACAAGTTAACGATGAAAAACCGTTATCCGCTCCCAAGGATAGATGATCTTTTCGATCAGCTACAGGGTGCATCTTGGTTTTCCAAGATTGATTTGAGATCAGGATACCACCAGGTCAGGGTGAGGGAGGAAGACGTCCAGAAGACCGCCTTTCAGACTCATTATGGTCATTACGAGTTCGTGGTGATGCCGTTTGTGCTCACCAATGCGCCAGTAGTATTCATGGATTTGATGAACTGAGTCTGCAGACCAATGCTCGATCGCTCGGTCATTGTGTTCATAGTGTTGGGTTTTAGTATACTACAACATCCTATGGTGCACATACAACCCTAAATACCTTGGATCTATGTTTTCGCTAATTATACTTGCAAATGGTTTCCAATGTATTAATCTTACAACTAGCATGGATTTAACATAAAAATATAATATACTAGTTAGCATGACATACCTTTTGATGGAGATTGAATTCTTGGTGTATTTGGCCTTAAAGCGCTTAGCCCCAATAGTGTGGAAGCCTCAAATGGAATCACAACACACCATGGACAAATGATGAACTTGAGAGAGAATTCCATGTACACAAAAGTCACCATGAACTCTATAAAGATACAAGTGGCGATTTTGGGCAATGAAGTATCTATTTATACGTGGGAGTTCTAGGGTCATGGATATAAGCCAAATCCATACCCATGGGTTTTATGATCGATGGTTCATGTGGCCCAACTCTTTATGTATCCATACATAAACTTGGTCCAACATGGATCCTAAGCCCAACACATATAAATATAACTAGTTATCTTAATTAGTCCCCATAGATTTAATTAGTCTCTTTTGACCACTAAATTAATTCTTGATCAATACTAATTAAAACCGATGATTTCATATTAATATATTATTACTTATAATATATTAATAAACCATAAATAACCTTCTCTCAAAAGTCCATCCTAACAAATTGTCCTGATGATATGCAACCCAAATGGACCATGCTACTCTTGGGTCGAATACATACCAATAATAGTTATAGGCTTAGACACCTAATTCAACAGTCTCCCACTTGGATAAGTCTTAAACTATTATTCAAGTATGACTCCAAGATCCCGACTAGCAATCATAGCTCTTAAAGCCGCTGTCAAACTCTGAACGAATCAAATGACATGTCCATTAGATAAGGGATCATATATTGCTCCATTCTAGATATCATATGGACTAAGACATGGATTATAATCATTCTCTCTGTCCATTTGTTGTTTCCTGATTTCCGATTTATGACGACTGACTAATTGAACAAATCAAATCAGTCCAGGCCCGACCGAGCACTTACATTTGTCATCACCAAATCATCGAGGGGCCCATAGATATTGCTTTTATCCCGAAGGTAAAAGGAATGGATAAACCTCGACTCATATGACTTGTTCTACTACTTGTTGAATCATACACAAAGGCACGTTTTATAACATCAATTTACTGAAAGTGTTTTCGTGCAATCTATGTACAACCAACTCATAGTAACAACTCATATCTCTAGGTTTGAAGAATATAAAATATTATCGTCTCATTATCACTTGTGATAAAATCCATGAAGTAATTTAAATGAGTGTGGGTTGAATCCAATACTCGAATCCCTATTCCAGGAGTACTCATGAATGTTGTGGTAACTCTTACTATGTCCACTACCTTAGACATATACAAACCCGATTCATGACAGTCTTGCCTTAATACCTACTTCCAACGTATTATCGATTGTGGATGGTTTGAATAACTTAGTCATTCGGAAAGAATAGCCTAGTTATTCTAGAAGTCAAAACATGCAAAGTGAAACACAAGAATAATACTAATCCTCTATGGTCCCAAGCACCTTTGAGAGTAAATAAAAACCTTTTATTTAAACACCATATTGATTACTCATTATTCATTGTATAATGTTTCAAATAATCAAGTTTATACTTGAATTAAAACAATGTTGTCCCATGCTCCAAGCATGTAAACTATGTTTTGTAAACACTAGTCATGCCCTACATCAAGTATGCACACTATGTTTATCTATGATCTTTACTTTGTAAAATAGATCAACTGGACATGATTCCAATGATGCTCATTTCACAATCCCAAATCTTTATCATAAATGTAAGAATTCCAAATCCCTACCATTTAACGAAATCTGTTAGATTCCAAACTTATATTCATTGATCCTCTCGTAATGACTATGCACAAAGTCACAAAGACTTGTCAACAATCATTACAGAGTATGCCAATAGAGAACATTCCATGGAACAAGTCCAAAATTCAAAGTACATTGCTTTGAACAACCTTCTTGCATTAAGTTTCCTAATCTTACACAGATTGAATGAACAACTTCTACCTTTGGGAATATTTCCATATTCTCATTTTGACTGTCACTTCTGAACAAGAGTTGCTTCTTTTCAGAATATGTCAATTATGGTCCTTTCCAAAAATCAACATTATACATCCAACTATCCCTGAGCAACCAATCTTTGGTAAACCTTAGATTGTCCTCGACAATTGTTTAATCATTTTAGTCATATCCAATTCTATTCTAGATCTTAATGCCTTAGGCATTCAGAAAATTTAGAAAGAATAAATATTATAGCACATGCAATCGATCCTATATCCGAAGCATTTGGGACACGATTCATGATGTCTCACATAAAGACATAATACTAGACCACTCTTTTGCTACACTATTTTTTATTTTCCATTTTCTCAAAATTTGACTATAAAGAGGGATGTCGTAATCATAATTGAATTTTGAAAACGCAATATATATAGAATTTCCTTATGTTGAACCATTCCAACACAAAGTTCATATATATATATATATATATATATATATATATATATATATATATATATATATATATATATATATATATATATATATATATATATATATCCATGACTAAAGATGATCAAAATCTCAATCTAAGCTTTTAAAATTGAAATGAAGTATAATTTTCTCCCCCTTAATTATAGCAATACAAATTTTCCCAATTGAAACCCTTTTGTTTTCTACAATTAACACTTAACATAATAATCATGCTCCCACTAACATGATGACTATTAGCATAACACTTATGCTCCCACATGCTTTGACATGTACTCAGAAAACAGTTGGACTTCTAGAAATCAATACTTTGTTGACTTTCTTACCAAAGTTCAAATTTCTGATACAAGATTCTTCAATAAAACTTTATCAAAATCATACACATTTCCTTAGATAGCTCACATGTGTGTCTAAACAATTTTATAGAACTATGAAAAGGGATACTGTAATCATAGTCTCAACTGTTTAGACCTTTTCCATTTCTCACAAGTCTATGTTAGTGTGTCGGTTACTCACACACGCTCCACTACCGACTTTGAGAATGCAAATTTCACAATTGCTATCTACTAAAAATCTACTTAGTGAAAACGTTTCCTCACCATCATTTTTATGAATCGGAGAGAAACCTTATGACACTTAGATTTTATGGTGTATGAGCTCCTATCCATATGAATTTTGTCAAAACCATAATCACAAGACAAGGTTAGTGACACTTCCAAATTTATATGGATTGAACTTGTGCAGTCTGAATTTCCTTCCACCTGGCAGCCCAAGGGCCTACCATTGCTTCCAAGTAGTTATGGGCATAGAAATGTCAACATGATAGGTTATAAACCTCAAGCCGTGTGCTAGTGAAGAACTATAGGTTTTATCCATGATTAGTTCTTGAAACTTTCAAGACCATTAAGACTCACACTGTCCTCTTGACATATAAGACTCTCTTGTTAAGAACCATTCCTTGACAAAACAAATATTCAAGGGATAGTGTGGATTCTTATCAAGACTAACATTTCACGTAATTGGCCTAAGTTGGTCTCTGTTTTATCCAAAACATCACAACTTACCAATTTCAAATGTACAAGAGTAGAAAACATTTTACTCTTACATTTGACTAGTCTTAATAAACTTTTTTTTAGATGTGTCACTCAAGTTACAATCTTAGAGTATGACTCTAAGACATTGCTTTTGGAACGAAGTATGACTCATCTTCTTGATTTAACCATTCCAATAATTCATGACTCCTCTTCTTAGCCATAACAAAGCACTAAGATGTCCTTAGAGGATCATTTGTGATATGGTATCTTAATCATTAAGATGATCATAAAACATGATACTAAAGTACTCTCCCGTCTTTTCAGATTTGAGAAACTTTTATCTTTCTGCCTAATTTGATTCTTCTCATTCGTTCTGCCATACATCGAATATTTTCCAATGTTTCAGAATTATACTTAAACTTGTAAGTATAATCATATTTACTAAACTTTAGTAAATCATGACAAATAGTCTTATGGATCTTTGTGGTGGACTTGACTAGTGCACACGAATGTGTACTCAATCCCTTAGTCCTTTCACTTGACTTAATTTTCCAATGACGAAAATTCTCATTCATCATACAACTTGTATGATTCCAAGTTTCAGTCTAATTGAAACTTGGGTGATGAGAATCTTTCCTTATTTGGTAATTTATGACACTATCACATCCGAAAGAATCAAATCCATTTTCCAGTATTGCTATCAATGGAATCACATAAACAACCATTTTTCACAAATGCCACTGTAAGGATATTTAAAATAAATGAAATAAAACCTTATCTTTTATTTAAAACTTGCGGAAAAACTTATCCTTACAATGCAAATGCATATGAAAAATTTGTTGTTATCTATTCCTAAGCAATATATCATAACTCTTAAGCAACAACTCACAATTCTTATTACCGAACCATGCGATCGAAATCCATCTTCGCGATCAGAATCAGCATATACTTCCTTTAATCTTCCTCTCTTCGATTCTACAAAACATCAAAATGTGATCTGGTCACACCATGTATAAGAATCTCAAATAGGAACTTAATAGAGTTAGATAGTGCCCTTTACCCGAAGTAGAGTCAAACTCTTTGACTTTACCAACCTTATGATTGTTCAGGTAAATTAGGGAGCTTCGTAACCAATGCCCCTTCCTTTGGCAACAGAAGGTTTGGGAAGTTGATCTTCAAATCCAATTTGCTTTCCTAGTCCTCAGATCATTTCTGATTCAACAGCACCAAGCAAATAGATAAAATCATAAAGGCTCATATCATAGTCTGTTTCATAGTACTCCCAAAGGAACTTACTATGTGACTTAGAAAGTGATTGAACATCCAACTTTCTCAAGACTTTGACACCCAAATCTCCTGGATTGTCAATATGTGACTTTATCTCCAAGATGTGATCACACATAGATCTTGCTTGCCAATAGGGCTTGAGTGACCTTGAACTTGTGGGTTAGGGAGAATAGTTGGAGGGGGTGGAGGAAGTGAAATTCCAAGAGATTTGGGTAGATAATAGAAGTCTAAACTAGACATCTAAAATAGGAGATATCAAGTTAGTTGATTTTAAGTCCTTAATATAACACCAAATATTAAATATTAAGGCTAGGACCCAATAAAATATTTTATAACTTGGAAGAGGGATGTCGTAATCCAAGCTATAAGATATTTGAAGGTAGGTGAATGACGATTCACCAATTTCCACCATGAAAAACGAAATAATTTATTAGGTTTTAATTAGATTTGAAACTCATAGATATTTTGAGATTCATTGAACTTTTCAACGACATGTTTCAATCTCGAGTGTGCCCTCTCAAATTTTGTGACTGGGATGCCGAGGATCACTAAACAAGGTGTGAATAACCATGCAAATTCACTTGGTACCCTTAATATTATCACCTAACGTTGTGGCGGTTACCCACACGCGCTCCACCGATCTATGATAAGCATTAAGTCACCGTTTGTTATCCTTACTAGTCCAAGTTAGTGTGCTCATTACCCACACATGCTCCACCAACGAATTGGTAAGGTACAAAGTGTGAATTTCATGGGTTAGCACCAAATTCACATTTTCCTAAGTAACTAAGATTGACTATTTATAAAAGGTTTAGTTACTTAGTATTTATCATTAATACTTTTAATGAAGGGAGAATTACAGTCCTGTCAAACCTGTTCGGCTAACGACCATCCACAAGTCAAGGAAGCGGTGGGTGAGAGTGGACACCCATTAAACTGCTATTTTATAGGCAGTAACCTTATACCCCCCTTATAGCCTGGCTTCGTGAATGAGGCCTACTAATGGTAAGACTGACTTTGTTCTTACAAATGTATATAAGTATTAACTATTAATATTATAATAGTATAAGGGTGTATTTTAAACATTTTAAATACTTGGTGGTTTAATCTATTAATTAAACTATACCCTTAATTTAATTAGATTTAAACCATGTCTTTCTGGAATTATTAACTCTGTTAATTAAACACTTTAATTAATTTAATGAAGTCCATAAAGTTTGAACTTTAAATTTTAAAATTCTTGGGTTTGGAATTAAAGTGTATATGGGGTTTGACTTTACAAATTCCAAAACTTGAGGACAAGTTTTCAACAATTCAAAAACTTATGGTTTCCATAACTTATGAATTTTAAAGTGGTTTAATGGACAAAACCCTTCAAGATCCATAACTTGTAGACAAGTTATGGAAGACTTTAAAAGCATCAACAAATGTGACTCTTCATTTTTTTCATAACTTTTGGAAATTTTATGAGTTTTAAAATTCATAAATGTGACTTTTCATGTAACTTGAGGACAAGTTACAAAAACACATATTATGAACAACTTCTAGATTAATTTGGATTGAAAACAACTATCTCATAATTTTTCCTATTAATCTAAACAAACTCATAAACATGAACATTCATAATCAACATTTTTCAAGCATCATATAAACATGTATAAAACTTGAAACTTTGATTATTATCCTTTATTTGGATGAGAATAAACATTACCATAGTATCAAAAAACAAATTTTATGAACAAAAACACTTTGCGGTAATGATTATAATCCAAAACAGGCCAAAAAACTCGAAGATAAACTGTTAGGGGGTCCAACTCGTCGAGTGCATGAACCAACTTGACAAGTTTGATGAATTTGTTCTTGGACTCGTCGAGTTTGCTGTCCCGATAGCAAAATATTCGATTTTTTTCAGTTTCTTTTAGCAAATTGCATCAAGTATAATTGAAAACAACCCGTGGCTCTAATACCACTGTTGGGTTTTAGTATACTACAACATCCTATGGTGCACATACAACCCTAAATACCTTGGATCTATGTTTTCGCTAATTATACATGCAAATGGTTTCCAATGTATTAATCTTACAACTAGCATGCATTTAACATAAAAATATAATATACTAGTTAGCATGACATACCTTTTGATGGAGATTGAATTCTTGGTGTATTTGGCCTTAAAGAGCATAGCCCCAATAGTGTGAAAGCCTCAAATGGAATCACAACACACCATGGACAAAGGATGAACTTGAGAGAGAATTCCATGTACACAAAAGACACCATGAACTCTAAAAAGATACAACTAGCGATTTTAGGCAATGAAGTATCTATTTATATGTGGGATTTCTAGGGTCATGGATATAACCCAAATCCATACCCATGGGTTTTATGATCCATGGTTCATGTGGCCCAACTCTTTATGTATCCATACATAAACTTGGTCCAACATGGATCCTAAGCCCAACACATATAAATATAACTAATTATCATAATTAGCCCCCATAGATTTAATTAGTCTCTTTCAACCACTAAATTAATTCTTGATCAATACTAATTACAACATATGATTTCATATTAATATATTATTACTTTTAATATATTAATAAACCATCAATAACCTTATCTCAAAAGTCCATCCTAACAAATTGTCCTGATAATATGCAACCCAAATGGACCATGCTACTCTCGGGTCGAATACATACCAATTATAGTTATGGGCTTAGACACCTAATCCAACACATAGATGATATTTTGGTGTATTCCAAAACCCGAGAGCAGCATGAGGAGCATCTAAGGGAGCTGCTGGAGAATCTGAGGTGAGAACAACTGTATGCCAAGTTCTCGAAATGCGAGTTTTGATTACGAGAGGTCAATTTCCTCGGACATCTCGTTAACCAGAAGGGAATTTTGGTCGATCCGACCAAGGTGGAGGCGGTTATGAAGTGGGAGACATCGAAATCTCCCTCAGACATCAGGAGTTTCTTGGGTTTAGCAGGGTATTATCGGGGATTCATTCGTGATTTCTCCAAGATTTCCGTACCCCTCACTCATCTAACGAGGAAGGTGGTGGATTTACGGTTGGGCCCTAAGCAGCAGAGGGCATTTGAGACCCTCCAGTAGTGTTTATGCGAGGCGCCAGTGTTGACAGTCCCCGAGGGAGTGGAGGATTTTGTGGTATTTTGTGATGCATCCGTCATAGGCTTGGGGGCAGTCCTCATGCAGAGAGGACGGGTGGTAGCCTATGCATTGTGGCAGCTAAATCCGCATTAGGCGAGATACCCTACGCACGATCTTGAGTTGGGTGCGGTGGTTTTCGCTCTCAAGATTTGGAGGCTTTATCTGTATAGGGTCGGATGTACTATATATACGGATCACAAGAGTTTAAGGCACATCATGGATCAGCCAAACCTGAATATGAGGCAGCGCAGGTGGCTGGATGTCGTCAAGGACTATGATTGTGAGATCCTTTACCATCCTGGTAAAGCGAATGCGGTTGCGGATGCTTTGAGCAGCAAGTCAGGTGGGTCCTCTACCCCAGCCAGGTGTATGAGGATAGCAGTGGATTCCCCACTGGTGGGTTTGGTCAGGGATACTCAGATTGAGGGTATGACACCATAGAACTAGAAGTTGGAAAGGATTAAGGGCGAAAGTGCCAGGTTAGTTCAGGATAGCCGCGGATTGTTGACCCGTTACGATCGGGTTTGGGTTCTGATGTCCGGAGGGGTCTGACAGATAGTGATGGAGGAGGCTCACAAGTCTCGTTTTTCTATTCACCCGGGAGCCACCAAGATGTACCGTGATTTGAGTTCGAGTTATTGGTGGCCTGGTATGAAGCGAGATGTCGCTTGGTTTGTTGAGAGGTGCTTGACCTGTAGGATGGTCAAGGCCGAGCATCAGAGGCCGCATGGCAAGTTGCACCCTCTGGAAATTCCCATGTGGAAATGGGAACATATCGCGATGGATTTCATCATGAAGTTGCCGAAGACAGCAAGGGGGTTCGATGCTATATGGGTCATCGTCGAACGATTGACCAAGAGTACCCATTTCCTAGCCATACGGGAGAGTTC
Source organism: Lactuca saligna (assembly GCF_052625555.1). Lineage (NCBI taxonomy): Eukaryota > Viridiplantae > Streptophyta > Magnoliopsida > Asterales > Asteraceae > Lactuca > Lactuca saligna. The sequence goes on from NC_136424.1 coordinate 170,660,457, forward strand.
GTCGGCAGAGAAGGTTGCCGACCTGTACGTCAGAGAGATTGTCTCTCTCCATGGGGTTCCAGTTTCTATCATTTCCGATCGAGATGTCAGGTTTACTTCTCGTTTTTGGCAAAACTTCCATGAGGAACTGGGTACGCGACTGCATTTTAGCACGACATTCCATCCGCATACTGATGGGCAGAGTGAGCGGACCATTTAGACCATCGAGGATATGTTGAGGGTGTGCGTTATTGATTTCGGTGGGACTTGGGATTCCCACCTACCGCTTGCAGAGTTCGCCTACAACAACAACTATCATTCTAGTATTAGCGCCCCACCATTCCAGCTGTTGTATGGGCGGAAGTATAGGACCCCAGTCTGCTGGGGCGAGGTTGAGCACAGGGTGATGGGTCGGACAGAGGAAGTTTTGCAAACTACCGACATGATACAACAGATTAGACAGCGACTGCAAAGCACTCAGATTCGACAGAAAAGTTATGCCAACCGATGTTGATCTAAGCTGGAATTTCAGGTGGGCAACATGGTTCTCCTCAAGGTCTCACCCTGGAAGGGTGTGGTCCGCTTCAGGAAGAGGGGAAAATTGGGTCCCCGTTACATTGGGTCGTTCAGGATTGTTGCCAGGGTTGGCAGGGTGGCTTGTAGACTAGAGCTTCTGCAGGAGCTTAGCCGGATCCACAACATATTTCATGTTTCGCAATTGCGAAAATGCATTATGGACCAGGAGGCAATGGTATCGTTGGATGACATTCAGGTTGATGAGCGCCTGAACTATGTGGAGAGGCCTGTGGCTACTTTGGAAAGGAAGAAAAAGATTCTATGGAACAAGGAAATACCCTTAGTAAAGGTACAATGGGAACATCGGAGGGGATCTAAGTTGACATGGGAGCCGGAGGCGGAGATGCGCGAGCATTACTCGACATTGTTTATTCCAATGGACCTCGAGGGCGAAGTCTAGTTCAAGTGGGGGAGAGTTGTAACACCCCAATTCTCAGGTATTGTTTAAATAATATTTATTGGGCTAAGCTCTACTCGACGAGTTGGTTGCCCTACTCGTCGAGTAGCAGCGGGGTGGGATCGCGTGTTAAGTGACCTACTCGACGAGTCCATGTAGGGACTCGGAGAGTAGGAGCTGGTAGATGAAACCTTAAATCCTAGGGTTTGCACCCCTATTTAAAGGAGCCTTATCCTCCCTTAGGCCTCTTTACAGTTCTAGAGAGTCCGTGAGAACCATAATACGCGTGTGTGTGTGCCCATTGTGTGGTTGAAGCTTGAAAAGAGGATATTTGGAGGGAGAAGGCTTGGAGGAGAAGGAGATTAGAGCAAGTAGAGTGTGGGAATCAACACTTATCTCAGTTATCATCTTCTGGAGGTAACCAAATCGCCTTTTTCCTTATGAATCTCTTCTATTGGTTGAGTTTTAGGGTATTGTGGGAATATTAAATTGGAAAGAGGAGATATGGGCTAGATCTGAGGTTGTAACTTCAGATATGGACCCTCCTTGGATTCGAAAAACATAAAGTTTCAGTTTTGGTCATGATTGAGGTCCCTCTTGAGCATGAAGCCCCATTATGAGCATAGATTTGGCATTTAGAACATTTGTAGTTATACATGCACGTAAAGTTTGCAAGTTTACGTGAAAAGCATGCCCTAGAAGCTTGGATCTGTGATTTGGAGCCGCTGCATGGCTCAAAATAGGCCTGTATGGATAAAGGACTGAATGGAATCGGCGAGTCGCAAGGTTGACTCAGCAAGTCCGATGAAGATTACCATAAGACTCGACGAGTTGAAGAACAAATCGGCGAGTTGGATGAGGTTTCCCTAGGAAATGTATTCATGTTTATCCATCGAGTTGCAAGGAGGGAACTCAACGGGTGGCCTTAAAGTTTGAACAAGAATCGAAGGAACTCGACGAGTCACCCCGATAACTCGGCGAGTTGGAATGTGCTTCAAGGAACTCGGCTAGTAGCCCGGGGTACTCGGCGAGTTGGGGGTCAACATGGACTGTAGACCTTGACTGACGACTTTGACTTTGACCAGGGGTTGACTAGTTGGTTATGGAGTACCTTATAAGGTTAAGGACTTATGAGTATATTGTACTATGATCATAGGTGGTGGAGCCTATGTCAAGCGATCTGAGAGTTGGAGTTTATCTTCCGTGTCGACATCTGCAAGGTGAGTTATCCTCACTATATCGATAGGGTCTACGGCACCAAGGCCGAACCTTTAGTTGTTATTGTTATGGTATGCTACATGTGGTTATGATCTGTTAGGGTAGGTAATATGTTATGCTCTTATGATTTGTAAGGATTGGTATGTTAGTGACCTGCTAGGTCGGTACTCTAGTTACGAGAGAATTCTATGATTGATGATCAGTGAGATAGATATGTTTGATGTTCGTGTATGCTAGTATATGATAGTTATGTGCACATGGTTATTTGCTTGTTTGTTGGGTTGAGGCGGTCCTGCTTTGTGCTAAAGGCCAACATACCCTATGAGCGGTTCGGGGAGACTGCAGGCCCACGTGGCGGACCAGTCATGCCGAAGGCTCGGGATAGATTTGTTGGATTAATGTCTAAGTCCATAACTATAATTGGTAAGACTTGACCCGACCCGGCATGGTCCATTTGGGTTGCATGGTATCATGCACTTGGATAGACTATAATGAGAGAAATAAGACACTTATGGTTATTAATATATTATGAGTTCTAGTATATTAATAATAAGAATAATAAGATTATTTAATTAGTACTGATCAAGAATTAATCTAGGATTAATTAAGTGATCAAAAGAAGACTAATTAAATATATGGGTTGATTGTGCAAATCATCCATACTTATATAGTGGGCTAATGCTCCATGGATTATCTAATTGGGCCAAAACCCATATGATGCTCCATCGATGCTCCATGGTGTATTTGAACCCATGGATCCAAGGAAATGGAAAGTCATGAAAATTAGGGTTTACCCTAATTGTATAACTATATAAGCATCTTATTCTTGAGGAAAATTGGTCACTAGTATTATTCTAGAGAGGGCTAGCCGATTTTCATGAAGTGTAGAATTCTCTCAAGTTATTCCAAGTGTTTATGGTGTTGTGTGAACCATTTGAGGTGTCACACTTGGGGCACTAGGCACTCAAGCTTCATGAAGACAAGCACTAACAAAAGGTATGTTATTCTAACTTGTGTTATTCAACGTTTAGTATGCTAGAATAGAACAATACCTTGGAAAGTTGATATTTGCATGTATAATAGAGAAAACATAGATCCAAGGTATTTAGGGTTGCATGTACACTTAGGAGTGTTAGAATGCTCATAACCCAACAGTGGTATCAGAGCCTAGGCTTGTTTTCTTGTTATACTTGCAATAGAAGTTGAAAAATCGAAATTGGTGCTGTCAGCCCAGCAGACTCGCCGAGTCCAAGGCAAAATGCATCCAACTCACCGAGTTATGTTCATGCACTCGACGAGTTGGACCCCATACAGCATATTTTCGAGGTTTTTGGCTAGAAATGGACTAGGAACATTAACCTAAGTTGTTTTTGAACTTATAAACTTGTTTTTTTTAATCTGGTAATGTTCATGCTAATCCATTTTCAAAGATAATTGTCAATAGATTCATGTTTTGTATTAGTTTAAGGTTTAGACTAATTACATGGAAAAGTTTGATTTGGATTATCTTGTTCTTATGAGTTGCTTAGATTAATAGAAAAGTTAATTGAAATAGTTGTTTTCAATCCATTTTAATCTAAGAGTTGAGTATAAAATGTGTTTGTGTAACTTGTCCTCAAGTTACATGAAGAGTCACATTAAAGACTCATAAAACTCATAAAATTGGCAAAGGTTACAAAAAATGAAGAGTCTAGTTTTAATTAATTGGAGTTATGACTCCATAATTTGTCCTCAAGTTATGGAGGACCAAGAGTCTCTTCATTAAATAAATAAATAAAAAATAAATAATGTAACCTTAATTAATTCCATAAGTTATAAAAATAAAGAAAAGTTAATTGTTTTATTAGTTTAAAGTCTTCCACAAGTTATGGAACTTGAAGAGTTTTTGGATTAAAACTACTTTAAACACATAAGTTATGGAATTAATTAGTTTTGAATAGTTTCAAAACTTGACCTCAAGTTTTGGAATTTGTAAAGTTTTCTCATATGAATACTTTAAATGCAAGTTAGCCCTTAGAATTTTAAAAGTTAAAATTCAACCCTTATACTTTATAATATTATAAGTTAATAATATATATACGTATAAGAGTAAAGTCAGTCTTACCGCTAGTACACCTCATTCACGAAGTCGGTCTATAAGGTGGGTATAAGGTTGTTGCCTATAAAATGGCAGCTTAATGGGTGTCCACTCACACCCACCGCTTGCTTGACTAGTGGAGGGTCGTTAGCCGAACGGGTTTGACAGGACTATAATTCTCCCTTCATTAAAAGTATTAATGATAAATACTAAGTAACTAAACTCTTAATAATTCCCAATCTTAGTTACTTAGGAAAATGTGAATAAGGTGCTAATCCATGAAATTACACTTTACACTTTGTCTAAGTCGTTAGTGGAGCGTGTGTGGTTAACCGGCACACTAACTTGGACTTAACAAGGTAGGTAAAGGGTGACTTAATATTTATCATAGTATCGATGGAGCGTGTGTGGTTAACCGGCACATCGATTGAGGGGTAATTTATTAAGGGTACCAAGTAATTTGCATGGTTACTTCACACCTTGTTTTGTGATCCTCGGCATCCCAATCACAAAACCTGAAGGGCACACTCGAGATTGAAACATGCCATTGAACAGTTCAATGAATATCAAAGATATAGGAGTTTCAAATCCAATTAAAACCTAATAATACATTTCGTTTATCTTGGTGGAAATTGGTGAATCGTCATTCACCTACCTTCAAATTGTTTTATAGCTTGGATTACGGCATACCTCTTCTAAGTTATAAAATAGTTTTTTGGGTCCTAGCCTTAATATTTCATATTGGGTGTCATATTAAGGACTTTAAGATCAACTATCTTGAATATCTTACAAAACATGTCTGGTTTAGACATTTATGATCTTCCTAAATCTCTTGAAACAAGCTTTCCTAAATGAAGATGATGCTCCAATGGAAATCATACTTCTTTCACCTCCTCCAATTATTCTCCCTAACCCACAAGTTCTTGAAATGTTTAAGGTCACTCAAACCCTATTGGCAAGGCAAGGTCTAGGTGTGATCACATCTTGGAGATGTAGTCACATATTGACAAGTCGGGAGAGTTGGGTGTCAAAGTCTTGAGAAAGTTGGTGGTTCAACTACTTTCTAAGTCACATAGTGAGTTCCTTTGGGACACCTATGAAACAGACTATGACAAGACCCTTAATGATCTTATCTATTTGTTAAGATCAACTTCCTGAAACTTTATGGACATTGATAATGGTGACACTGGAAATACAGAAAAAGCATTCTCTTCCCAAGGAAAGGGATTGACCATAGTCAACTAGGTTGACCAAATGGTAAAGAGAAAAGCTAAGTTTGTGATAGTCCCGTGTACCATTATCAAAGGGTCCATATGTTTATATTGCCAAAGGAAGGGTCATTAGTTGCGAAGCTGCCTAATTTACCCAAGGATGTTAAAGTCAATAAGTTTGACTCTACTTCAGGTAAAGTCCACTATCTAACTCTGTTAAGTTTCTATTCTGAGATTCCAGATACATGATGTGACTGGGTCACATGGTAATGTTTTAAGAATCAAAGAAAAGTAAAGCAACTTAAAGAAAGAATATGCTGAATCTGATCGCATAGATGGATTTCTATTGCGTAGTTTGAAAAATCAGATTCTTGAGCTAATTCTTAGGAGTTATGAGGTATTGCTTAGGAATAGATAACAACAAGTTTTCATATGGATTGTAAGGATAAGTTTTTCCGCATAGTTTTAAAATAAAAGAAAATTTTTTGATTTTATTTATTTTAAAATATCCTTACAATGGCATTTGAGGAAAAATTGTTGCTTATATGATTCCATTAATAGCAAGAGTGGAAATATGAAATTGATTCCTTCATTTGTGTTAATGTCTAAATTTACCAAATAAGGAAAGATTCTCATCATCCAAAGTCTCAATTGGACCGGGACTTGGAATCATGCAAGTTCTATAGCATGATGAATGAGAACTTTCAAGTATTCGAAAAATTAAGACTAATTACTTGTTCACATGGATGTGTGAGTCAAGTAATGGACTAAGGGATCGAGTACACAGTCATGTGCACCGATTAAGTCCACCACAAAAGATATAAGGCTATTCGTCATAGTTGACTAAAGCTTAGTAAATATAATTATACTTACAAGCTTAAGTGTAACTCTGAGACATTGGAAAAGGTTCCAATGCATGGCAGAGCGAATAAGAAGAATCAAATTAGGCAGAAGGATAAAGTTTCTCAAATCTGAAAAGATGGGAGAGTACTTTAGTTTCAGTTTTTGTGATCATCTTAATTATTAAGAAACCATAGCGCAATTAGTTCTCTAAGTAAATCTTAGTGCATTCTTATGACTAAGAAGAGGAACTTGAATTGTTGAAATGGTTAAATCAAGAAGATGAGTCATACTTCGTTCCAATACAAGTCTTAGAGTCATACTCCAAGATTGTAATTTGAGTGACATGTCTTAAAGAAGGTTTAAAAACACTTGTCAAATGTAAGAGTAAAAGTTTTCTACTCTTGTACATTTGAAATTGGTAAGTTGTGATGTTTTGGATAAAACAAAGACCAACTAAGGCCAATTGTGTGAAGTGTTTGTCTTGATTAGAATCCGCACTATCTCTTGGATGTTTGACAAGGAAGTCTTATAGGTTAAGAGGACAGTGGGAGTCTTAAAAGTCTTGAAAGTCTCAAGAACTAATCAAGAATACAACCTAAAGTTCTTCACTAGCACACGACATGAGGTTTATAACCTATCATGTTGACATAGTCTGTGCCCATTCCAGTTAAAGTTGAGTTCTTAGAGTTCTCAATTGGTTGCACAACAACTTGGAAGCAATGGCAGGCCCTTGAGCTGCCAGGTGGCAAGAAGTTGAGATTGAGTTCAATCCATATTAGTTTGGATTTGTTATTATCCTTGTCTTGTGACTATGGTTATGACAATTCACATGGATAAGAACACATACACCATTAAATCTAAGTGTCATAAGGTTTCTCTCCGATTCATGAAAATGATGGTGAGGAAACACTTTCACTAAGTAGATTTTAGTTAGATAGCAATTGTGATATTTGCCTTCTCAAAGTCGTTAGTGGAGCGTGTGTGGTTTACCGGCACACTAACTTGGACTTGTGAGAAGTGACAAAAAGGTCTAACCATTATGATTACGGCATCCCTCTTCATAATTGTTTAGACACACAAGTGTGCTATCTAAGGGAAGGTGTATGATTTTGATAAAGTTCTATCAAAACAGTCCAGTATCAGAAATCTGAACTTTGGTAAGAAAGTCAATAAAGTATTGGTTTCTAGAAGTCCAGCTGATTTCTGAGTACATGTCAAAGCTAGTGGGAGCATAAGTGTTATGCTAATAATCATCATGTTAGTGGGAGCATGATAATTATGATAAGTATTGCAAGTTAGCAATGTTAATTATAGAAAACAAAAGTTTCAACTGGGAAAGAGTTGTTTTGCTATAATTAAGGGAGACGAAATTATACTTCATCTCAAATCTATAAGCTTAGATCGTGAGGTTTTAATCATTTAGTCAAGGAAATATATATGAATTTCATGTTGGAATGGCTCAACATAAGGAAATTCTGTATATGGGTCCATTATTTGCGTTCTTAAATTCGATTATGATTACGGCATCCCTTTTCATAATCTGAATTATGAGAACTTGGCAAATAGAAATGGAAATGTTATAGCAAAAGACTGGTTTAGTCTTTATGTGAGACATCATGAATCGTATCCCATATGCTTCGGATATAGGATCGATTACATGTGCTATAGTTATCCGTTCTAAAAGTTTCCAAATGCCTAGGGCATTAAGAAGGGAAAAGGTTTAGAACTGGATATGACTAAAAGGATTAAACAATTGTCGAGGACAATCTAAGGTTTACCAAAGATTGGTTGCTCAAGGACAATTGGAAGTATAGTGATAATTCTGGAAGGACCATATTGACATAATCTGGAAGGAGGCAACTCTTGTTCAGATTTGATAGTCAAAATGGAATCTGGAAATGTTTCAAAGTCAGAAATTTCAATCTGTGTAAGATTAAGGAAACTTAATGCAAGAAGGATGTTTCCAAGGAATTGATCTCCTTTGGAATACTCTGTAATGATTGTTGCCAAGTCTTTCTAACTTTGTGCATAATCGTTACAAGAGGATCAATGCATATAAGTTCAGAATATAACAGATTTCACTAAATGACATGAATTTGGAATTCTTGTATTTACAGTAAGGATTCGGGAGTGTGAAAAGAGAATCATTGAAGTTATGTTCAATTGATCTAGTTCACAAAGTAAAGATCATAGACAAACATAGTATGGATACTTGGTGTATGGCATGACTAGTGTTTAGAAAACATAGTGTACATGCTTGGAGCATGGGACAACTATTGTTTTAAATTCAAGAATAAAGTTGATAGCTGAAACAGTATACAATGAATAATGTGTAATCATATGGTGATAAATAAAAGGTGTTTTATTTATGTTCATAGGTTTTGATACCATATTGGATTCAATTATTATTGTGTTTCACTTTGCATGTTTTGACTTCCCGAATAAACTAGGTTATTCTTCCGGAATGACTAAGTTATTCAAACCATCCACAGTCGGTCATATGTTGGAAGTAGATATGAATTAAGACTGTCATGGGTTGGCTTGTAGAGGTCTAAGGTGTTGGACAAATGGCTACAACACTCATGAGTGCTCATAAGTTCTGAGTATTGGATTCAACCCGCGCTCATTGGAATCACTTCATGGATTTTATCACGAGTGATCATGAGACGATAATTTCTTATATTCTTCAAACCTAGAGATATGAGTTGTTACTATTAGTTGATAGTACATTGATTACACGAAACCGCATTTGGTAACTCGGTGTTATAAAACGTGTCTTTGTGTATGATTCAACAAGTAGTAGAGCAAGCCATATGAGTCGAAGTTTATCCATTCCTTTTACCTTCGGGATAAAAGCGATATCTGTGGGCCCCTCGATGATTTGATGATGACAAATGGAAGTGCTCGGCCGGGCCAGGACTGATTTGATTTGTTCAATTAGTCAGTCGTCATAAATCGGAAATCGGGAAACAACAAATGGACAGAGAGAATGATTATAATCCATGTCTCAGTCCATATGATATCTAGAATGGAGGAGTATATGATCCCTTATCTAATGGACAAGCCATTGACAAAGGTCAGAGTTCATCTACAAGGTCAAAGTTCGACCAAAGCTTTTGAGAGCTACGATTGCCAGTTGGTTCCTGAAGTCATACGCAATAATAGTTTTAGACTTATCCAAGTGGGAGACTGTTGGATTAATAAGTCCATAACTATAATTGGTAAGACTTGACCCGACCCGGCATGGTCCATTTGGGTTGCATGGCATCATGCACTTGGATAGACTATAATGAGAGAAATAAGACACTTATGGTTATTAATATATTATGAGTTCTAGTATATTAATAATAAGAATAATAAGATTATTTAATTAGTATTGATCAAGAATTAATCTAGGATTAATTAAGTGATCAAAAGAAGACTAATTAAATATATGGGTTGATTGTGCAAATCATCCATACTTATATAGTGGGCTAATGCTCCATGGATTATCTAATTGGGCCAAAACCCATATGATGCTCCATCGATGCTCCATGGTGTATTTGAACCCATGGATCCAAGGAAATGGAAAGTCATGACAATTAGGGTTTACCCTAATTGTATAACTATATAAGCATCTTATTCTTGAGGAAAATCGGTCACTAGTATGATTCTAGAGAGGGCTAGCCGATTTTCATGAAGTATAGAATTCTCTCAAGTTATTCCAAGTGTTTATGGTGTTGTGTGAACCATTTGAGGTGTCACACTTGGGGCACTAGGCACTCAAGCTTCATGAAGACAAGCACTAACAAAAGGTATGTTATTCTAACTTGTGTTATTCAACGTTTAGTATGCTAGAATAGAACAGTACCTTGGAAAGTTGATATTTGCATGTATAATAGAGAAAACATAGATCCAAGGTATTTAGGGTTGCATGTACACTTAGGAGTGTTAGAATGCTCATAACCCAACAAGATTCAGATAGACTGTAGGCCTAGTAGAGCAGTCCAGTCAACCTGATGGCCCAATATTTATGTTGATTGATTGATTCTTACTGATATGGTATTGTTAGTGTGTTATTGGTATTTTGGGGGTAGCTCACTAAGCCCTCGGGCTTACAGTTTCAGTTTATTATTTCAGGTACTTCAGTAGATCATGGCAAGGCGAAGGCGTGACCTTACCGCTCCTCATCCTTATGTTATTATTTTGGGACACTCTAATGGATATTGATATGAAAACATTTTTGTAAACGATGCTATTTGATTTTTATTTATGATCGAAAAAGTTTAAATTTGGCGCAAAATTTATGGATGTTACAGACTCCACAATTGGAACCAACTCTTGAGCACCAACTACAACACATGAAAGAATGTTTTTAGAATAAAATTGATAGCAAGAACATGAAAAGAGTACATCTAATGTGATTAAGCTATACACGAATCCACAGTAAGTAATACCAGTTGAAGATGGAATGGAGATTACTTTAACAAGACACACACCCAAAGCCTCATATTTTCGGTCTAAGTACTAGCATTAGGAATTTAACCACATAAGGAAGAAATCAATGAATTACCAGGTTGTAGTTCGTAGCCTCCAACTATCTCCATAAATATTGTCAATACCCCTCTATGGACTCGCTAACTCCCCCTCTGTTTTGATCGTTTTCGTTTTCACCCGTGTATTTCTTTCTTCTTCTGTCATCGTTGCTCCTCTGACAGTTCAGTAGTGGATTGGAGGCGATTTGGTGCACACATAATAGGCCAAAGAAAAAAAAAAAGAAATGAACGATTTGGCTCAAACCCGTAGATCATTTTTTTTCCTTCCTTCCTCCTAATCTATCGCTAATTTTTTATCCTTGTGACTTGCAACGTAACTCAAGGAACCACCAGGAGATTGGTTTTGATCAACTCTTAAAATGTACATGAAGACAAGAAAATGGACATAAGGTGAACCAATCCAAAGTCTCATAGGTTATAATCTTAATTTCACTAATTGGTCCCTTAAATTTTGACTTTAAACCCCTTTCAACCTAACCCTAAACACCTTGACAATTTAACTTTCTTTTGATGCCAATTTATCCTGTCAACTCCATTTATATTCTTTTAATTTTTTTTAATCACAAATTCCATTAATTAATTTAATTTGTATTAAAACCTTATTATTTATTTTTTAATTGTTTTAGATATTAAATAATATTATTTTTATTCAATTTATTCCATTTTAACCTCATAAAGCTAAAATCATTCGTGTAAATATCTCTTCGAGTGTTGGAAAGCTAATGTCGTTTACGGTAGAATTTTCGGGTCGTTACACCATACTCGAATCAAGGAATGTTTCGGGGATTCTAAGGGCTGTTTGGAAAAGATTGCATGGTTGGATACCATGATTTGTGGCAATATTTCCGTTCCTGTCTATCTTTTGGTTGTGACTGCACAAGCATGAGGATGGTCCTGGTAATTGTTTTGATCCCCAGTAGCGTTATCGATTTGGGTTGTTTGGTGTAGAACTAGTGAGCTTATTGGTTTTAGGGCTTGGAGGTTTTGCTCGAGACCGGGTATTCGAGTCACGTAACTCTAGAAGGGACGACGATTATGATTGGCTTGGCTTTTGCAGCTAGAAGTGGGATGGTTGATTGATGGATTGGAATGTCGTTATATGAGGCAAGGGTATGCCTTTCAGTTTTTTCGAGTTCTGAGAGGAGTGAGCAGGCTCGTAATTTCAAGTCTTAGGAATGGTGGTACCTGCATATGCCAGTCTGAGTTACAATTTGGTTTCAACACCAGTGGGTGATAGTTGGAGCCCTAAGTGGGGGAGAACTGGATTCTCAGGTTGAGTATTGGTTGTTTAAAGATTCACTAGTTCGTTGTTTGGATTGATGTCTTCGGATTAGTTGGGGCGAATGTTGATCGGTGTCTCTTTTCCAGAAGTGGGTATGTTCAGTTCCATGTGGGTCTTTGTAACAACCGTCAAAAATTCCATTTATTATGAATTTTTCCTATTATTTAGAGTTAAAGTATAAATAAATAACAAATTACCTTCAAAATTCTCTCTAAAATTTCTAGACACTTATAGTCACTGTTTGAATCAGAATATTAAGTTTTACAATTTTTGAAGTTCATTTTAATGCCTTTATGTATTTTTGAACACAAGGCACCGTGAATCAATACTACCAATAATGAACCGAACAAACTTTAGGCACTTTACGATACCACTTGTAGGATTGGTAGTTATTAGATAATGACTTAGTGAATTGTATCCCACTAGAAACTATTTGTTCCGTAGGGTATTAGTAGAATTCGATCTCTACAACATCGAACCGCGAATCTCGAACTGCAAACTCTCCTTAGTGAGTATTCACAACCCTCTTTTTATTGTTTTCATGTTTTGGATTGGAAAGCATGCTATTATCTCATGAACTACTACTACTGTTTTATGAACTTGTTGAACTTAGTTTTATTAACATGATGAGCCTTGCTCTATGAACTTATTAAACTTGGAACGATCTTGTTTTAATGAACTTATTGAACTTGGAACGATACTCTTTTATGAACTTTTTGTTATGAACTTGTGCTATGAACTTTATGCTATAATCTCTTGATATGAACTTTGTGATATGAACTTGTTATGAACTTTGTATGTTAAGTCCCTGAGAACCGAACTACAACCTATTAACTTGTATTTCAAGATAGCATTGTAGTGACAAAAGAACATGGTTTGGCATGCGAAATTAAAGATTGCACAATTCAACATGGTGATTTGGGTGTTTAAGAGATGTATTGATTGTATATGATGTTACAAAAAGGATCTAGATCTAGACTACATAAATAACACACACTTACACACTCACTTTTACATCTCTCAAGCACACCTCTATGAGTGGTATGAATCCACTATATATCGAGGTGTTTACATGTCTCTCTCTTACTCTCTATCTCTCATGTGTCACAAGGCTTATACTCCACATTCAATTGGGTTTTACAAAAGTCAAACATTTACAAAGTCAATCATGAACAACTTTTCACCCCAACATTCTGCCCCTCAAAGTTAGGATTGAATGACCCATTTCAATTCTTCCAAAGTCGAGAAACTACGCGGTTCGAGCCTCAAAGGTGACACATGTTGAAATGAACTTCAATCTTCAATTCTTCCATGAATCTTCAATTTGGGCTCTAGGATGTGAGATTATACAATCCGAGCAGCAACGAATGATTAAAAATAATCACCTTAAAGATGCGCATAAAAAACACCCCAAAAATCTTCAATAAAACCAAACCCATTTCAAATACATCACTTCTGAACTTCCGATTGCATCATCTCGTAAGCTTCAAAACTTCAAGATCACTTCAGTCTTCAAATTCGCATAATACGAAAAATTCAAGTTTGAATTTCCATATAAAACTTCTCCCCCCCTTTTTATAATCGAAATTTGATTATAAAACTCCAAGGAAAAAGAACGTGCTCTATTTGGAATTTTTCATGTCAAAACTCCCCCTTAACATGTGGCATAAACTTTGTGCTTCAATCCGGAAAATCAAAAAGATAATCAATTTTTAGCTTCGTTCATGGATCGGCTTTGATAAAATTTCTCAAAAATGGGTGGAAATTGTAAATTTCAGAATTCTACAATGACCCGTTGCGCCCAAAACAGCAAAAAATGCGAAATTCTCCCCTATTTGCGAAACTGGGTAGAATGTGTGAATTCACACAAACTGTAGGGACCAGAAATGAAAATTCTGCAATTTCTCAGCTTTTATTACCCATTTGCAAAGTTGGATCAATTGTGTCATTTCGTGGAAAGATCAGGGACCCAATTCGAAAATATTTGTTTTCTTCTTCAATGAACGAATTATAACAGGGAACGCTTCGCAGGTTGATATACAATTCTTCGCATACTGAAACATGGATGCGAACGAAACACTTTGATACCAACCCAATCATCGATCTTAGATGCGAAGCCATGTTTGACCATCAACCCAATCGACCAATTCATAATACGAAGCGTTCACATCCTCAAACAAAAAATCGTCGAACTTAACCAGCATAATGAAATCAAAATTGACTTCCTTTAATCCTTAACTTCGCATAATCGATTCCAATATCCACTTAGACTTCGCATCGACCATCTGTTCGTCATCAAAGTATCACAAAAGCGAAGCCTTCTACAATTGCCAAATCAAATTCGATTCCCACTAAAATACTCAATGTCGAATCCAAGTGACATCTAACTTGTCGATTTCAATCAGTCGTATCCCTAAATCGATTTCCAGATGCGAATTAGCATCCATTAATGCGAAAGTTGACTCCATAAATCCCACAACGAACTCCAATTTAGACATCGACACATCAAAACATAATTCCTTACCAAGTCGATCTTTCCTAGTTCGTTCTTTGCAATAACGAACTCGGTCTCCAAGGAATTCGTTAATTGATATCATCTATTCCAACTTCATCGTTCGACATCAATATTGACCTCAAGAGGTTCAATTTCCAAATCACGTTCAAGATGCGAACATGAACCCCTTCACAATGCTCAACATCAAGGTCATGAACCCAACCAATTTTGAAATTCGACTAAAATCAAACACTATTTCGACATACACAACCTCAAAACAACTTGTAGCTATCGATTTCATCCTTCAATTCAGTGATTCATCAATTGAAAATTGCGTTTGATTTTTCTTTTTAGAGTTTGACTTTTTGAAGTCAAAGATCAAAATCAAATAACCAATTTTTTGATTTCTCAAATTTTAGCTTGACCAAAATCGATTTCATCATATGCCAATCATTTGAAATCGAATCTCAAAATCAATCGATCGATTAAAAGACATGAGAAAATGAGAACAAGAATTCAAGACCGATCGATTGATTAAGAATAGAACAACATAAAGATACGATTGTAAAACAAATGAAGCATGTGTACAAGTTAGATGACAAACATCTATTGATGATTTGAATGATTCAGTTGAAAGACATTCACGATTTGGGCTCAAACACAGACAAGAAACAGTAACAAATGGAATATATTGGATCATTTAGAAATTTATGGGCTCAAAATCAATGAACAGTAACATATTAAACAATTTTGGGCTCAAATGATTTATGAACAGTAACATAAATTTTAATTGGGCTAGATCTTTAAATAAACGAAATGGTTGGATTATTGAATTTTTTTTTTGGGCTTGAAAATCGGTGGATCATATGAACAGTAACAATTCAAGATATTAGATCATAAAATGAATTTTGATCTTAAAACTTCAATTCAAACAAACACTTGCAATTTGAAAATCAATTCATACAAACGAATATAAGATTGGATTGGGACTTGATCAACGGAAAAATTATTGGATCACAACAAATGGGTTTTTCAATAAAATTTTGATCCAACGAGTCAAACGATCACAAATCAAAAACGCAAAGCACGAATTCAATGAAATTAAGAGAGATCATAGAGAGAGAGAGAGTCACCAAAATTGTTCAAATTGCGACAAAAATTGCCAAACTGAGAATCGTTCTTCAAAAATCACCTTGATCTTGAAGACCCGCTCTGATACCAATTGTAGTGACAAAAGAACATGGTTTGGCATGCGGAATTAAAGCTTGCACAACTGAACATGGTGATTTGGGTGTTTAAGAGATGTATTAATTGTATATGGTGTTACAAAAATGATCTAGATCTAGACTACATAAATAACATACACTTATACACTCACTTTTACATCTCTCAAGCACACCTCTACAAGTGGTATGAACCCACTATATATAGAGGTGTTTACATGTCTCTCTGTCACTCTCTATCTCTCATGTGTCACAAGGCTAATACTCCACATGCAAGTGGGTTTTACAAAATTCAAATATTTACAAAGTCAATCATGAATAACTTTATACCCTAACAAGCGGTCTTATAGATAACGCTATTTAGGGTAGACATCCCCTACTCACCAAGAACCGTGAGTGCATATTTCTGTGAACTGACATCATGGGAACCATGGACATGATGGAATGGGGAAAGAACTGTTGTTAGGCTTGGTTGTGAACAGAGTGCTTTGGCACTCAACACTCATTTTGAGTTGGAACTTTTGTTAAATAAATCTATATTTCTTACTAAAATAATGTACCTTTTATAAACATGTGAACTCACCAACTATTTTATAACTGACACTCATTTTTGCGTGCTTTTCAGGAAACGGTCAGTGAACCAGTTTAAGACACCACAATGATTTACATTTATTGCTCTTGTTATTTACTAGACTATGTAGTATAGAACTAAAAATTATTGTTTCGAATATGATGTAAACATTAAATGCTCAATGATTATGTTTGGTAATCCTATTTACCTTGTGTTGTGAGACCTTAGCATGTCACCTTTCGTGTTTCCGCTTTAACGGGGTGTGACAGTCTTGATTCTATGGATTAAGTGTTAATGTGTCCTTGACCTCTAGTCGTTGGGTTCATCCTTTAGCGGAGGTTTTTCAAAAGTCCCAATTTGTGTCAGTTGAATCTTATTGGACGTGTCAACCTATCATCAGGTTCAATATGATTTATTCTCTTTTAGTCCCTCACGGTGGTGTGGATTTTAGTTCATAAGCAGGCTCAAGTTTTGGTAGCAATCAGGATCACCTTGGAAGTCTTCTCGGCTTGTTCGGTTATCTTTGGTATTCCTTCTATTTTTGGATAAGGATACAGGTTCCCTAAGGATGTGCATGGTGGTAATTTCATCTGAGCTGGGCAAGATAGCATTGGAGCACTTGGTTCGAAATTATGTGCATGGTTCTTTTGGGTTATAGCATTCAAATTGGACAAAGAGTACAACCATTATCCTATTCTCGGGTCGTGTGCAACCATGTTTTCGTAAGGTTTTGCTTTGGTAGCAACATTGTTGTGCTCAGTTGTCGTTATGAGGGAGTTGATTAGTGTAACAATTGGTAAAAACCGGTCAAAGTTCGCGGTCAAGCCACCAGGAATTGTTACGTATTAGTGACCAATTGTGTGAAATTTCATGTTTATAAGGTATATTAAATATATTATATTTGTAATTCATTTTAAAACATCCTAAAGTGCTTGAACCGTCTATCGTTGAAGATTGAATAAAAATTCAACAAAAATTAAATATATTTGTAGCATTAAAAATAAAGTTTTTGCATTAAGTATATTTGAGAGTTATGGATAAGATATTTGAATAGATTATGCGTCGATACACCATACCCCATTTTAAAGGTTTGAGTGAAACTATTTCACACCATGTGGTGGAAAAAAGCAGATAGTAGTTGGACTAGCCTGAAGCATATGAAATAACCGAACCAATTAATATTCGTGATAAATAAAGATAAATTTTGCTTTTGATCTATTTTATATAGGCATTCGAATTTTATAACGTCATCCAAATATATAATATCGTTCAAATTTATAGTGTAGTCCAAATTTTAAAATGCCATTCGAATTTTAAAATGTTGTCAGAATTTTATACAGTTATTGAAATTTATAATAATATTGTCATAAAGCCCTTAAGTACTCAAAGAAATATTTGGTTTTACTCTTTGTGTCTTTAATTTAGTAAAGCAGGAAATTTGTGTATTTTTTTTATCCTTTTGGCAGGTTACTCGGCTGGGTAACCGGCTATTATATACATAGCACACAATGTCAACGATGATTGGGTCCAAACAGAATCGCCTTACCACTAGGCTAAAGCTTCTTATATGCACTTATTCCTCAATATCTAAATATATTATATAATACTGATATTACTATTATTATTATTACTTTAATTATTATTATTATTATTGTTATTATTATTATTATTATTATTATTATTATTATTATTATTATTATTTGTGAATTCAAATAGTTACATACATGATATACACATAAGCACACGTTAAACAAAACCGAATATAATCAAGCATCAACATTCTTGTATATCTTCTTTTCAACTCTCAATATCTTCTGCAAAGCACATTTGGAGATCTACATGGTTACACAATCGTACAATCATATTTGTTATGTTGCTATGTTGCTGATAGAAAAACCAAAAAACAAACAATATGAAAAGAGCAACAGCACTATTGTTCCAATTGACCTATATGATCTGATTAATATTGCTATTGTTGCAAGATTTGTCTTCCTTAGTATCTACATAGTCACCTCTCACGCTTACTTTTTTTCAAGTTTGAAACCAGTAAGATATTCGATGGTGGTGGTGAACAGAACGCCAAGATCTGTCTTCCTTGGTATCTAAACCTGAAAGGAAAAAAAAACCAAAATTCATCATACATACAATGATACAAACCAAAAACCTGTTGAGAAACTGTGAGAAAAAGAGCCAGAGGTGATGGAGGAGGCAATATATACTAAAAAGGAAAGACAACATGTCGGCGACGATATATCCAGTGGTTGTTGGTGGAAGTCAAGTGATTTACGAATGCCGAATGATAGTTGTTGGGATTTTAAATAAATTGTTACATAATTAGTGTACACATACATAAAAGACATATGAACAAATATGCATGCACAACACTGTAATAGACACATGAACAAATATTTTAAACATACATAACATATTAAAAACTGCATCTCAAAAACATAAATGAACTTGCATATCATTAATAAAAACAAACAGATACATAAATATAATGTAATTATATGTATATGGGTTTTCATTCCTTCCAAAGCTATAGTCGATTTGGGTTTTCTTCATATCCAAACACCAAACACATCATTATGTGTTTTAATTCTTTTCCAAGCTCCGGTTAAGGAAAACACGAGTTATTAAAAAAACATAATAAAATAGAACTGGGTTAAAAAAATGAAGTAAACATATTTACATATATCAAAATCTACAAATAGTTTTTTAGGTAATGGTAGATGCTAGTAACTGGTGTGGTGATATTGTTTATGTGAAGGTCGTTGGTAACAGAAAGCAACAATGGAGAACAAATTCAAACCAAACCTTCACATATCAAAATCTAAAAATAAAAGAAATTGAAGAAAAATGTATCACATTACAAATTTGGGTATAGATTTGGATACAAACCCATGAAATCAAAAACATGGATGGTATGTTCGACCATTCTAGATAGATCTAGAAAGAGAGTGAACGAGAAGAAACAGGAGTTGTTGTTGGTAGAAGGAGGCGGTGGCGATTATAGATCGTGGGTTTGGTGGAACGCAGTGCTAGTGAAGGCGGAGGTAGTAAAGTAGGTAGTGCAACAACATAGGTGATGTTGGTGCGACAGTTGAGGTGTCCGAGAGGATTGTTTGGTTGTGATATTGGGGATTCAATAGAGGTGCACTAGTGGTAGTGTCGATGTAAAATAGTTGTTGGTGTATGTATTAGTTCTTAATTAGAAAAAAAAAGAGTTTATAGAAAAAACCAAGTGGTTTAGAAAATTAGAGTAACCTGTATGATGCTCTTAGAGTAACCTGTATGATGCTCCTTTTATATTGTATATTGTGTGATTTGTGTTACAATATATCTATTTGTTTTATTGGTTAATTCTTGTTCACAAGATTATGATTTTAAACCTTTAAATGTAAAATAAAAGATTAAGATTTAAATTCTTTGATTTAATATTTTGGTCTTAAAACCTTCTGGCCTTCCTATTTTATATATATATATATATATATATATATATAGTTGAAGTAATTCTAATATGAATAGTAACGTTTGATTATCAATATATTCATTATAATGTAATTATTTTATTATAAATTTATGTATGTGCATTTTTGTGGTAAATTCTAATTTTAGTTATAACGCGTGAGTATTCATTTATTCATTGCTGAATAACGACATAAAGCTATAAATACACAATTTATTATAGAATAATAAGATAAAAATAGTGTTTTTAGGTTTTCACAATATTTAAAGTTTTTATTTGAACTATATATATATATATATATATATATATATATATATACACACACCATTTTACACACTTATAAATAAGTCACTATTTTCTCTTTCAAAATCACACAGTTTTCTATAAATTCCTTTCTACTTATTAAAGAAAATTACGCCAACAATCCCAACAATCCAATGCCAAAATCCAATAGAATTGTTGGATCTATATGCCCAAGAATCATTATGGAGTGATACTACTAATAATACATCATCTTATAGGGTCACAACTCTATCAAGTTGACACATTTTGTATATTTATTATTAATATGATTATTAATAAATAATATCAATTATTGTATTATAATTAGGGAATAATCATTGTTTTGTGAAAATAATAATAAAAGAATATTACTAGTTGTTATTTCATATGGTATAAATTAATAAGTCATGCACAACATTTTGGACTAGTTGACATCTTTTATCTTTTACCTAAAGTCAAAGTTTCTATTTTATAAACTTAGAGTTAATAAAAATAAAAGAATCTTTCTTATAAAATAAGCATGGGCCGAAAGTATTATAAAGGTGTCACACCCCAAAACCACGAACGGCGGAAACGTTCCGGGGTGGAGGACGTCATGTGAAGTATCATAACAGTATAAATTAGTAAACAAGCAACAACATCATCCATTGCATTAAAAGTAAAGTTTTAATTACATGTGTGTTCTTTCTTAATGTACAACAATAACATAAATAATCAAATAATATGAGTCCTGATTGTGCTCCGTCTTCTCAAGGCCTAGACATCGTACCTGTCTAACCGGTGACTTGAGAATACAAGTTATTTTGAAAGCGAGTATCAACCTAAAGCTGGTGAATTCATAAGTATTTAAGTGTCATTGTCTTATTTGGAAAACTGTCATGATTGTCTGGCAAATCTTTAAATGTAACAATTGATAAGTTTGAAAATCCTAGAAAATCCCTTATTTCCTACAAGTAAGAAATGTAGTCTTCTACCAAGACCCTAATGTTTTGTAAGTTAAATGATAGTTTTTCCTTTCTATTAACTAGTACTAAAGTACTTAGTCTAACTCCTCGTTTATGTGAAAGTATCACAAAATAAAGTAAACAGGAAAAAGTATAACCATGTAAGTATTATCCCTGGGTTACCAGGACTAAGACGACATCGTCGAAGCGAAAGGTATAACCTAATGAACATCCGATGATTGTCCAATTGTCCTCTGTAGCAGCAGTAGGTGGGTGGAAGGGTTAGTCCCGATATCGATCTACCTAATATAAATAGTAACCGAATGATCATCCGAAGATTTTCATCCCGTCCTCTGTTGCAACAGCAGGATGGAGGAATGGTTAGTTCCAATATCGATCTACCTAGTATATGTAGTCACCTTAGACCTACGTAGATAGTCATCGACCACTGGTGCTAATAAGTGGGATTCGGAATAGTTAGTCCCGCCTAGATATCCAATTGAACCGAGATAGGAAAGATAATTTACACAGAAAGTACTAATAAATCATCTTCGCAAGTCAAGATACGAGTATCCAGGTAAGGGAATACAGGATAATGCATCTATGTAATAGTGCTCATGTATGGTATTCATGTAAGTGTGTTCATGTATCATGTAAGCATATGTAAACGTACTCATGTATCAAGTAAGTATATGTATATGTACTCATGTATCAGGTAATGTACTGGTGTAGACTCATGAATGAACTGACTCTTGTGTGATTCCTTGTAATAGGAATAATGTTTGATATCTTCATATTATCCCTATGATAATTTACTGAAAGGTAGTTGGTTGTTCAAGAAGGTAAAGGTAATGGTTTTGCAAGGTATCTAAGAGTTTTGAATAATAATTAAGAGTGACTTGATGTCATGTTAATAAACATTTCAAAAATAATACTTTTGTTATGAAGGTATTTTAAGATGGAAAACCATTTCATGAACCATTCCAACACAAAGTTCATATATATATATATATATATATATATATATATATATATATATATATCCATGACTAAAGATGATCAAAATCTCAATCTAAGCTTTTAAAATTGAAATGAAGTATAATTTTCTCCCCCTTAATTATAGCAATACAACTTTTCCCAATTGAAACCCTTTTGTTTTCTACAATTAACACTTAACATAATAATCATGCTCCCACTAACATGATGACTATTAGCATAACATTTATGCTCCCACATGCTTTGACATGTACTCAGAAAACAGCTGGACTTCTAGAAATCAATACTTTGTTGACTTTCTTACCAAAGTTCAAATTTCTGATACAAGATTCTTCAATAAAACTTTATCAAAATCATACACATTTCCTTAGATAGCTCACATGTGTGTCTAAACAATTTTATAGAACTATGAAAAGGGATACTGTAATCATAGTCTCAACTGTTTAGACCTTTTCCATTTCTCACAAGTCTATGTTAGTGTGTCGGTTACTCACACACGCTCCACTAACGACTTTGAGAATGCAAATTTCACAATTGCTATCTACTAAAAATCTACTTAGTGAAAACGTTTCCTCACCATCATTTTTATGAATCGGAGAAAAACCTTATGACACTTAGATTTTATGGTGTATGAGCTCCTATCCATATGAATTTTGTCAAAACCATAATCACAAGACAAGGTTAGTGACACTTCCAAATTTATATGGATTGAACTTGTGCAGTCTGAATTTCCTTCCACCTGGCAGCCCAAGGGCCTACCATTGCTTCCAAGTAGTTATGGGCATAGAAATGTCAACATGATAGGTTATAAACCTCAAGTCGTGTGCTAGTGAAGAACTATAGGTTTTATCCTTGATTAGTTCTTGAAACTTTCAAGACCATTAAGACTCACACTGTCCTCTTGACATATAAGACTCTCTTGTTAAGAACCATTCCTTGACAAAACAAATATTCAAGGGATAGTGTGGATTCTTATCAAGACTAACATTTCACGTAATTGGCCTAAGTTGGTCTCTGTTTTATCCAAAACATCACAACTTACCAATTTCAAATGTACAAGAGTAGAAAACATTTTACTCTTACATTTGACTAGTCTTAATAAACTTTTTTTTAGATGTGTCACTCAAGTTACAATCTTGGAGTATGACTCTAAGACTTTGCTTTTGGAACGAAGTATGACTCATCTTCTTGATTTAACCATTCCAATAATTCATGACTCCTCTTCTTAGCCATAACAAATCACTAAGATGTCCTTAGAGGATCATTTGTGATATGGTATCTTAATCATTAATATGATCATAAAACATGATACTAAAGTACTCTCCCGTCTTTTCAGATTTGAGAAACTTTTATCTTTCTGCCTAATTTGATTCTTCTCATTCGTTCTGCCATACATCGAATATTTTCCAATGTTTCAGAATTATACTTAAACTTGTAAGTATAATCATATTTACTAAACTTTAGTAAATCATGACAAATAGTCTTATGGATCTTTGTGGTGGACTTGACTAGTGCACACGAATGTGTACTCAATCCCTTAGTCCTTTCACTTGACTTAATTTTCCAATGACGAAAATTCTCATTCATCATACAACTTGTATGATTCCAAGTTTCAGTCTAATTGAAACTTGGGTGATGAGAATCTTTCCTTATTTGGTAATTTATGACACTACCACATCCGAAAGAATCAAATCCATTTTCCAGTATTGCTATCAATGGAATCACATAAACAACCATTTTTCACAAATGCCACTGTAAGGATATTTAAAATAAATGAAATAAAACCTTATCTTTTATTTAAAACTTGCGGAAAAACTTATCCTTACAATGCAAATGCATATGAAAAATTTGTTGTTATCTATTCCTAAGCAATATATCATAACTCTTAAGCAACAACTCACAATTCTTATTACCGAACCATGCGATCGAAATCCATCTTCGCGATCAGAATCAACATATACTTCCTTTAATCTTCCTCTCTTCGATTCTACAAAACATCAAAATGTGATCTGGTCACACCATGTATAAGAATCTCAACTAGGAACTTAATAGAGTTAGATAGTGCCCTTTACCCGAAGTAGAGTCAAACTCTTTGACTTTACCAACCTTATGATTGTTCAGGTAAATTAGGGAGCTTCGTAACCAATGCCCCTTCCTTTGGCAACAGAAGGTTTGGGAAGTTGATCTTCAAATCCAATTTGCTTTCCTAGTCCTCAGATCATTTCTGATTCAACAGCACCAAGCAAATAGATAAAATCATAAAGGCTCATATCATAGTCTGTTTCATAGTACTCCCAAAGGAACTTACTATGTGACTTAGAAAGTGATTGAACATCCAACTTTCTCAAGACTTTGACACCCAAATCTCCTGGATTGTCAATATGTGACTTTATCTCCAAGATGTGATCACACATAGATCTTGCTTGCCAATAGGGCTTGAGTGACCTTGAACTTGTGGGTTAGGGAGAATAGTTGGAGGGGGTGGAGGAAGTGAAATTCCAAGAGATTTGGGTAGATAATAGAAGTCTAAACTAGACATCTAAAATAGGAGATATCAAGTTAGTTGATTTTAAGTCCTTAATATAACACCAAATATTAAATATTAAGGCTAGGACCCAATAAAATATTTTATAACTTGGAAGAGGGATGTCGTAATCCAAGCTATAAGATATTTGAAGGTAGGTGAATGACGATTCACCAATTTCCACCATGAAAAACGAAATAATTTATTAGGTTTTAATTAGATTTGAAACTCATAGATATTTTGAGATTCATTGAACTTTTCAACGACATGTTTCAATCTCGAGTGTGCCCTCTCAAATTTTGTGACTGGGATGCCGAGGATCACTAAACAAGGTGTGAATAACCATGCAAATTCACTTGGTACCCTTAATATTATCACCTAACGTTGTGGCGGTTACCCACACGCGCTCCACCGATCTATGATAAGCATTAAGTCACCGTTTGTTATCCTTACTAGTCCAAGTTAGTGTGCTCATTACCCACACATGCTCCACCAACGAATTGGTAAGGTACAAAGTGTGAATTTCATGGGTTAGCACCAAATTCACATTCTCCTAAGTAACTAAGATTGACTATTTATAAAAGGTTTAGTTACTTAGTATTTATCATTAATACTTTTAATGAAGGGAGAATTACAGTCCTGTCAAACCTGTTCGGCTAACGACCATCCACAAGTCAAGGAAGCGGTGGGTGAGAGTGGACACCCATTAAACTGCTATTTTATAGGCAGTAACCTTATACCCCCCTTATAGCCTGGCTTCGTGAATGAGGCCTACTAATGGTAAGACTGACTTTGTTCTTACAAATGTATATAAGTATTAACTATTAATATTATAATAGTATAAGGGTGTATTTTAAACATTTTAAATACTTGGTGGTTTAATCTATTAATTAAACTATACCCTTAATTTAATTAGATTTAAACCATGTCTTTCTGGAATTATTAACTCTGTTAATTAAACACTTTAATTAATTTAATGAAGTCCATAAAGTTTGAACTTTAAATTTTAAAATTCTTGGGTTTGGAATTAAAGTGTATATGGGGTTTGACTTTACAAATTCCAAAACTTGAGGACAAGTTTTCAACAATTCAAAAACTTATGGTTTCCATAACTTATGAATTTTAAAGTGGTTTAATGGACAAAACCCTTCAAGATCCATAACTTGTAGACAAGTTATGGAAGACTTTAAAAGCATCAACAAATGTGACTCTTCATTTTTTTCATAACTTTTGGAAATTTTATGAGTTTTAAAATTCATAAATGTGACTTTTCATGTAACTTGAGGACAAGTTACAAAAACACATATTATGAACAACTTCTAGATTAATTTGGATTGAAAACAACTATCTCATAATTTTTCCTATTAATCTAAACAAACTCATAAACATGAACATTCATAATCAACATTTTTCAAGCATCATATAAACATGTATAAAACTTGAAACTTTGATTATTATCCTTTATTTGGATGAGAATAAACATTACCATAGTATCAAAAAACAAATTTTATGAACAAAAACACTTTGCGGTAATGATTATAATCCAAAACAGGCCAAAAAACTCGAAGATAAACTGTCAGGGGGTCCAACTCGTCGAGTGCATGAACCAACTTGACAAGTTTGATGAATTTGTTCTTGGACTCGTCGAGTTTGCTGTCCCGATAGCAAAATATTCGATTTTTTTCAGTTTCTTTTAGCAAATTGCATCAAGTATAATTGAAAACAACCCGTGGCTCTAATACCACTGTTGGGTTTTAGTATACTACAACATCCTATGGTGCACATACAACCCTAAATACCTTGGATCTATGTTTTCGCTAATTATACATGCAAATGGTTTCCAATGTATTAATCTTACAACTAACATGCATTTAACATAAAAATATAATATACTAGTTAGCATGACATACCTTTTGATGGAGATTGAATTCTTGGTGTATTTGGCCTTAAAGAGCATAGCCCCAATAGTGTGAAAGCCTCAAATGGAATCACAACACACCATGGACAAAGGATGAACTTGAGAGAGAATTCCATGTACACAAAAGACACCATGAACTCTAAAAAGATACAACTAGCGATTTTAGGAAATGAAGTATCTATTTATATGTGGGATTTCTAGGGTTATGGATATAACCCAAATCCATACCCATGGGTTTTATGATCCATGGTTCATGTGGCCCAACTCTTTATGTATCCATACATAAACTTGGTCCAACATGGATCCTAAGCCCAAAACATATAAATATAACTAATTATCATAATTAGCCCCCATAGATTTAATTAGTCTCTTTCAACCACTAAATTAATTCTTGATCAATACTAATTACAACATATGATTTCATATTAATATATTATTACTTTTAATATATTAATAAACCATCAATAACCTTATCTCAAAAGTCCATCCTAACAAATTGTCCTGATAATATGCAACCCAAATGGACCATGCTACTCTCGGGTCGAATACATACCAATTATAGTTATGGGCTTAGACACCTAATCCAACACATAGATGATATTTTGGTGTATTCCAAAACCCGAGAGCAGCATGAGGAGCATCTAAGGGAGCTGCTGGAGAATCTGAGGTGAGAACAACTGTATGCCAAGTTCTCGAAATGCGAGTTTTGATTACGAGAGGTCAATTTCCTCGGACATCTCGTT
Source organism: Lactuca saligna (assembly GCF_052625555.1). Classification (NCBI taxonomy): domain Eukaryota; kingdom Viridiplantae; phylum Streptophyta; class Magnoliopsida; order Asterales; family Asteraceae; genus Lactuca; species Lactuca saligna. The sequence continues at coordinate 170,687,739 of NC_136424.1, forward strand.
AACCAGAAGGGAATTTTGGTCGATCCGACCAAGGTGGAGGCGGTTATGAAGTGGGAGACTTCGAAATCTCCCTCAGACATCAGGAGTTTCTTGGGTTTAGCAGGGTATTATCGGGGATTCATTCGTGATTTCTCCAAGATTTCCGTACCCCTCACTCATCTAACGAGGAAGGTGGTGGATTTACGGTTGGGCCCTAAGCAGCAGAGGGCATTTGAGACCCTCCAGTAGTGTTTATGCGAGGCGCCAGTGTTGACAGTCCCCGAGGGAGTGGAGGATTTTGTGGTATTTTGTGATGCATCCGTCATAGGCTTGGGGGCAGTCCTCATGCAGAGAGGACGGGTGGTAGCCTATGCATTGTGGCAGCTAAATCCGCATTAGGCGAGATACCCTACGCACGATCTTGAGTTGGGTGCGGTGGTTTTCGCTCTCAAGATTTGGAGGCTTTATCTGTATAGGGTCGGATGTACTATATATACGGATCACAAGAGTTTAAGGCACATCATGGATCAGCCAAACCTGAATATGAGGCAGCGCAGGTGGCTGGATGTGGTCAAGGACTATGATTGTGAGATCCTTTACCATCCTGGTAAAGCGAATGCGGTTGCGGATGCTTTGAGCAGCAAGTCAGGTGGGTCCTCTACCCCAGCCAGGTGTATGAGGATAGCAGTGGATTCCCCACTGGTGGGTTTGGTCAGGGATACTCAGATTGAGGGTATGACACCATAGAACTAGAAGTTGGAAAGGATTAAGGGCGAAAGTGCCAGGTTAGTTCAGGATAGCCGCGGATTGTTGACCCGTTACGATCGGGTTTGGGTTCTGATGTCCGGAGGGGTCTGACAGATAGTGATGGAGGAGGCTCACAAGTCTCGTTTTTCTATTCACCCGGGAGCCACCAAGATGTACCGTGATTTGAGTTCGAGTTATTGGTGGCCTGGTATGAAGCGAGATGTCGCTTGGTTTGTTGAGAGGTGCTTGACCTGTAGGATGGTCAAGGCCGAGCATCAGAGGCCGCATGGCAAGTTGCACCCTCTGGAAATTCCCATGTGGAAATGGGAACATATCGCGATGGATTTCATCATGAAGTTGCCGAAGACAGCAAGGGGGTTCGATGCTATATGGGTCATCGTCGAACGATTGACCAAGAGTACCCATTTCCTAGCCATACGGGAGAGTTCGTCGGCAGAGAAGGTTGCCGACCTGTACGTCAGAGAGATTGTCTCTCTCCATGGGGTTCCAGTTTCTATCATTTCCGATCGAGATGTCAGGTTTACTTCTCGTTTTTGGCAAAACTTCCATGAGGAACTGGGTACGCGACTGCATTTTAGCACGACATTCCATCCGCATACTGATGGGCAGAGTGAGCGGACCATTTAGACCATCGAGGATATGTTGAGGGTGTGCGTTATTGATTTCGGTGGGACTTGGGATTCCCACCTACCGCTTGCAGAGTTCGCCTACAACAACAACTATCATTCTAGTATTGGCGCCCCACCATTCCAGCTGTTGTATGGGCGGAAGTATAGGACCCCAGTCTGCTGGGGCGAGGTTGAGCACAGGGTGATGGGTCGGACAGAGGAAGTTTTGCAAACTACCGACATGATACAACAGATTAGACAGCGACTGCAAAGCACTCAGATTCGACAGAAAAGTTATGCCAACCGATGTTGATCTAAGCTGGAATTTCAGGTGGGCAACATGGTTCTCCTCAAGGTCTCACCCTGGAAGGGTGTGGTCCGCTTCAGGAAGAGGGGAAAATTGGGTCCCCGTTACATTGGGTCGTTCAGGATTGTTGCCAGGGTTGGCAGGGTGGCTTGTAGACTAGAGCTTCTGCAGGAGCTTAGCCGGATCCACAACATATTTCATGTTTCGCAATTGCGAAAATGCATTATGGACCAGGAGGCAATGGTATCGTTGGATGACATTCAGGTTGATGAGCGCCTGAACTATGTGGAGAGGCCTGTGGCTACTTTGGAAAGGAAGAAAAAGATTCTATGGAACAAGGAAATACCCTTAGTAAAGGTACAATGGGAACATCGGAGGGGATCTAAGTTGACATGGGAGCCGGAGGCGGAGATGCGCGAGCATTACTCGACATTGTTTATTCCAATGGACCTCGAGGGCGAAGTCTAGTTCAAGTGGGGGAGAGTTGTAACACCCCAATTCTCAGGTATTGTTTAAATAATATTTATTGGGCTAAGCTCTACTCGACGAGTTGGTTGCCCTACTCGTCGAGTAGCAGCGGGGTGGGATCGCGTGTTAAGTGACCTACTCGACGAGTCCATGTAGGGACTCGGAGAGTAGGAGCTGGTAGATGAAACCTTAAATCCTAGGGTTTGCACCCCTATTTAAAGGAGCCTTATCCTCCCTTAGGCCTCTTTACAGTTCTAGAGAGTCCGTGAGAACCATAATACGCGTGTGTGTGTGCCCATTGTGTGGTTGAAGCTTGAAAAGAGGATATTTGGAGGGAGAAGGCTTGGAGGAGAAGGAGATTAGAGCAAGTAGAGTGTGGGAATCAACACTTATCTCAGTTATCATCTTCTGGAGGTAACCAAATCGCCTTTTTCCTTATGAATCTCTTCTATTGGTTGAGTTTTAGGGTATTGTGGGAATATTAAATTGGAAAGAGGAGATATGGGCTAGATCTGAGGTTGTAACTTCAGATATGGACCCTCCTTGGATTCGAAAAACATAAAGTTTCAGTTTTGGTCATGATTGAGGTCCCTCTTGAGCATGAAGCCCCATTATGAGCATAGATTTGGCATTTAGAACATTTGTAGTTATACATGCACGTAAAGTTTGCAAGTTTACGTGAAAAGCATGCCCTAGAAGCTTGGATCTGTGATTTGGAGCCGCTGCATGGCTCAAAATAGGCCTGTATGGATAAAGGACTGAATGGAATCGGCGAGTCGCAAGGTTGACTCAGCAAGTCCGATGAAGATTACCATAAGACTCGACGAGTTGAAGAACAAATCGGCGAGTTGGATGAGGTTTCCCTAGGAAATGTATTCATGTTTATCCATCGAGTTGCAAGGAGGGAACTCAACGGGTGGCCTTAAAGTTTGAACAAGAATCGAAGGAACTCGACGAGTCACCCCGATAACTCGGCGAGTTGGAATGTGCTTCAAGGAACTCGGCTAGTAGCCCGGGGTACTCGGCGAGTTGGGGGTCAACATGGACTGTAGACCTTGACTGACGACTTTGACTTTGACCAGGGGTTGACTAGTTGGTTATGGAGTACCTTATAAGGTTAAGGACTTATGAGTATATTGTACTATGATCATAGGTGGTGGAGCCTATGTCAAGCGATCTGAGAGTTGGAGTTTATCTTCCGTGTCGACATCTGCAAGGTGAGTTATCCTCACTATATCGATAGGGTCTACGGCACCAAGGCCGAACCTTTAGTTGTTATTGTTATGGTATGCTACATGTGGTTATGATCTATTAGGGTAGGTAATATGTTATGCTCTTATGATTTGTAAGGATTGGTATGTTAGTGACCTGCTAGGTCGGTACTCTAGTTACGAGAGAATTCTATGATTGATGATCAGTGAGATAGATATGTTTGATGTTCGTGTATGCTAGTATATGATAGTTATGTGCACATGGTTATTTGCTTGTTTGTTGGGTTGAGGCGGTCCTGCTTTGTGCTAAAGGCCAACATACCCTATGAGCGGTTCGGGGAGACTGCAGGCCCACGTGGCGGACCAGTCATGCCGAAGGCTCGGGATAGATTTGTTGGATTAATGTCTAAGTCCATAACTATAATTGGTAAGACTTGACCCGACCCGGCATGGTCCATTTGGGTTGCATGGTATCATGCACTTGGATAGACTATAATGAGAGAAATAAGACACTTATGGTTATTAATATATTATGAGTTCTAGTATATTAATAATAAGAATAATAAGATTATTTAATTAGTACTGATCAAGAATTAATCTAGGATTAATTAAGTGATCAAAAGAAGACTAATTAAATATATGGGTTGATTGTGCAAATCATCCATACTTATATAGTGGGCTAATGCTCCATGGATTATCTAATTGGGCCAAAACCCATATGATGCTCCATCGATGCTCCATGGTGTATTTGAACCCATGGATCCAAGGAAATGGAAAGTCATGAAAATTAGGGTTTACCCTAATTGTATAACTATATAAGCATCTTATTCTTGAGGAAAATTGGTCACTAGTATTATTCTAGAGAGGGCTAGCCGATTTTCATGAAGTGTAGAATTCTCTCAAGTTATTCCAAGTGTTTATGGTGTTGTGTGAACCATTTGAGGTGTCACACTTGGGGCACTAGGCACTCAAGCTTCATGAAGACAAGCACTAACAAAAGGTATGTTATTCTAACTTGTGTTATTCAACGTTTAGTATGCTAGAATAGAACAATACCTTGGAAAGTTGATATTTGCATGTATAATAGAGAAAACATAGATCCAAGGTATTTAGGGTTGCATGTACACTTAGGAGTGTTAGAATGCTCATAACCCAACAGTGGTATCAGAGCCTAGGCTTATTTTCTTGTTATACTTGCAATAGAAGTTGAAAAATCGAAATTGGTGCTATCAGCCCAGCAGACTCGCCGAGTCCATGAAGGGACTCGACGAGTCCAAGGCAAAATGCATCCAACTCACCGAGTTATGTTCATGCACTCGACGAGTTGGACCCCATACATCATATTTTCGAGGTTTTTGGCTAGAAATGGACTAGGAACATTAACCTAAGTTGTTTTTGAACTTATAAACTTGTTTTTTTTAATGTGGTAATGTTCATGCTAATCCATTTTCAAAGATAATTGTCAATAGATTCATGTTTTGTATTAGTTTAAGGTTTAGACTAATTACATGGAAAAGTTTGATTTGGATTATCTTGTTCTTATGAGTTGCTTAGATTAATAGAAAAGTTAATTGAAATAGTTGTTTTCAATCCATTTTAATCTAAGAGTTGAGTATAAAATGTGTTTGTGTAACTTGTCCTCAAGTTACATGAAGAGTCACATTAAAGACTCATAAAACTCATAAAATTGGCAAAGGTTACAAAAAATGAAGAGTCTAGTTTTAATTAATTGGAGTTATGACTCCATAATTTGTCCTCAAGTTATGGAGGACCAAGAGTCTCTTCATTAAATAAATAAATAAATAATAAATAATGTAACCTTAATTAATTCCATAAGTTATAAAAATAAAGAAAAGTTAATTCTTTTATTAGTTTAAAGTCTTCCACAAGTTATGGAACTTGAAGAGTTTTTGGATTAAAACTACTTTAAACACATAAGTTATGGAATTAATTAGTTTTGAATAGTTTCAAAACTTGCCCTCAAGTTTTGGAATTTGTAAAGTTTTCTCATATGAATACTTTAAATGCAAGTTAGCCCTTAGAATTTTAAAAGTTAAAATTCAACCCTTATACTTTATAATATTATAAGTTAATAATATATATACGTATAAGAGTAAAGTCAGTCTTACCGCTAGTACGCCTCATTCACGAAGCCGGTCTATAAGGTGGGTATAAGGTTGTTGCCTATAAAATGGCAGCTTAATGGGTGTCCACTCTCACCCACCGCTTGCTTGACTAGTGGAGGGTCGTTAGCCGAACGGGTTTGACAGGACTATAATTCTCCCTTCATTAAAAGTATTAATGATAAATACTAAGTAACTAAACTCTTAATAATTCCCAATCTTAGTTACTTAGGAAAATGTGAATAAGGTGCTAATCCATGAAATTACACTTTACACTTTGTCTAAGTCGTTAGTGGAGCGTGTGTGGTTAACCGGCACACTAACTTGGACTTAACAAGGTAGGTAAAGGGTGACTTAATATTTATCATAGTATCGATGGAGCGTGTGTGGTTAACCGGCACATCGATTGAGGGGTAATTTATTAAGGGTACCAAGTAATTTGCATGGTTACTTCACACCTTGTTTTGTGATTCTCGGCATCCCAATCACAAAACCTGAAGGGCACACTCGAGATTGAAACATGCCATTGAACAGTTCAATGAATATCAAAGATATAGGAGTTTCAAATCCAATTAAAACCTAATAATACATTTCGTTTATCTTGGTGGAAATTGGTGAATCGTCATTCACCTACCTTCAAATTGTTTTATAGCTTGGATTACGGCATACCTCTTCTAAGTTATAAAATAGTTTTTTGGGTCCTAGCCTTAATATTTCATATTGGGTGTCATATTAAGGACTTTAAGATCAACTATCTTGAATATCTTACAAAACATGTCTGGTTTAGACATTTATGATCTTCCTAAATCTCTTGAAACAAGCTTTCCTAAATGAAGATGATGCTCCAATGGAAATCATACTTCTTTCACCTCCTCCAATTATTCTCCCTAACCCACAAGTTCTTGAAATGTTTAAGGTCACTCAAACCCTATTGGCAAGGCAAGGTCTAGGTGTGATCACATCTTGGAGATGTAGTCACATATTGACAAGTCGGGAGAGTTGGGTGTCAAAGTCTTGAGAAAGTTGGTGGTTCAACTACTTTCTAAGTCACATAGTGAGTTCCTTTGGGACACCTATGAAACAGACTATGACAAGACCCTTAATGATCTTATCTATTTGTTAAGATCAACTTCCTAAAACTTTATGGACATTGATAATGGTGACACTGGAAATACAGAAAAAGCATTCTCTTCCCAAGGAAAGGGATTGACCATAGTCAACTAGGTTGACCAAATGGTAAAGAGAAAAGCTAAGTTTGTGATAGTCCCGTGTACCATTATCAAAGGGTCCATATGTTTATATTGCCAAAGGAAGGGTCATTAGTTGCGAAGCTGCCTAATTTACCCAAGGATGTTAAAGTCAATAAGTTTGACTCTACTTCAGGTAAAGTCCACTATCTAACTCTGTTAAGTTTCTATTCTGAGATTCCAGATACATGATGTGACTGGGTCACATGGTAATGTTTTAAGAATCAAAGAAAAGTAAAGCAACTTAAAGAAAGAATATGCTGAATCTGATCGCATAGATGGATTTCTATTGCGTAGTTTGAAAAATCGGATTCTTGAGCTAATTCTTAGGAGTTATGAGGTATTGCTTAGGAATAGATAACAACAAGTTTTCATATGGATTGTAAGGATAAGTTTTTCCGCATAGTTTTAAAATAAAAGAAAATTTTTTGATTTTATTTATTTTAAAATATCCTTACAATGGCATTTGAGGAAAAATTGTTGCTTATATGATTCCATTAATAGCAAGAGTGGAAATATGAAATTGATTCCTTCATTTGTGGTAATGTCTAAATTTACCAAATAAGGAAAGATTCTCATCATCCAAAGTCTCAATTGGACCGGGACTTGGAATCATGCAAGTTCTATAGCATGATGAATGAGAACTTTCAAGTATTCGAAAAATTAAGACTAATTACTTGTTCACATGGATGTGTGAGTCAAGTAATGGACTAAGGGATCGAGTACATAGTCATGTGCACTGATTAAGTCCACCACAAAAGATATAAGGCTATTCGTCATAGTTGACTAAAGCTCAGTAAATATAATTATACTTACAAGCTTAAGTGTAACTCTGAGACATTGGAAAAGGTTCCAATGCATGACAGAGCGAATAAGAAGAATCAAATTAGGGAGAAGGATAAAGTTTCTCAAATCTGAAAAGATGGGAGAGTACTTTAGTTTCAGTTTTTGTGATCATCTTAATTATTAAGAAACCATAGCGCAATTAGTTCTCTAAGGAAATCTTAGTGCATTCTTATGACTAAGAAGAGGAACTTGAATTGTTGAAATGGTTAAATCAAGAAGATGAGTCATACTTCGTTCCAATACAAGTCTTAGAGTCATACTCCAAGATTGTAATTTGAGTGACATGTCTTAAAGAAGGTTTAAAAACACTTGTCAAATGTAAGAGTAAAAGTTTTCTACTCTTGTACATTTGAAATTGGTAAGTTGTGATGTTTTGGATAAAACAAAGACCAACTAAGGCCAATTGTGTGAAGTGTTTGTCTTGATTAGAATCCGCACTATCTCTTGGATGTTTGACAAGGAAGTCTTATAGGTTAAGAGGACAGTGGGAGTCTTAAAAGTCTTGAAAGTCTCAAGAACTAATCAAGAATACAACCTAAAGTTCTTCACTAGCACACGACATGAGGTTTATAACCTATCATGTTGACATAGTCTGTGCCCATTCCAGTTAAAGTTGAGTTCTTAGAGTTCTCAATTGGTTGCACAACAACTTGGAAGCAATGGCAGGCCATTGAGCTGTCAGGTGGCAAGAAGTTGAGATTGAGTTCAATCCATATTAGTTTGGATTTGTTATTATCCTTGTCTTGTGACTATGGTTATGACAATTCACATGGATAAGAACACATACACCATTAAATCTAAGTGTCATAAGGTTTCTCTCCGATTCATGAAAATGATGGTGAGGAAACACTTTCACTAAGTAGATTTTAGTTAGATAGCAATTGTGATATTTGCCTTCTCAAAGTCGTTAGTGGAGCGTGTGTGGTTTACCGGCACACTAACTTGGACTTGTGAGAAGTGACAAAAAGGTCTAACCATTATGATTACGGCATCCCTCTTCATAATTGTTTAGACACACAAGTGTGCTATCTAAGGGAAGGTGTATGATTTTGATAAAGTTCTATCAAAACAGTCCAGTATCAGAAATCTGAACTTTGGTAAGAAAGTCAATAAAGTATTGGTTTCTAGAAGTCCAGCTGATTTCTGAGTACATGTCAAAGCTAGTGGGAGCATAAGTGTTATGCTAATAATCATCATGTTAGTGGGAGCATGATAATTATGATAAGTATTGCAAGTTAGCAATGTTAATTATAGAAAACAAAAGTTTCAACTGGGAAAGAGTTGTTTTGCTATAATTAAGGGAGACGAAATTATACTTCATCTCAAATCTATAAGCTTAGATCGTGAGGTTTTAATCATTTAGTCAAGGAAATATATATGAATTTCATGTTGGAATGGCTCAACATAAGGAAATTCTGTATATGGGTCCATTATTTGCGTTCTTAAATTCGATTATGATTACGGCATCCCTTTTCATAATCTGAATTATGAGAACTTGGCAAATAGAAATGGAAATGTTATAGCAAAAGACTGGTTTAGTCTTTATGTGAGACATCATGAATCGTATCCCATATGCTTCGGATATAGGATCGATTACATGTGCTATAGTTATCCGTTCTAAAAGTTTCCAAATGCCTAGGGCATTAAGAAGGGAAAAGGTTTAGAACTGGATATGACTAAAAGGATTAAACAATTGTCGAGGACAATCTAAGGTTTACCAAAGATTGGTTGCTCAAGGACAATTGGAAGTATAGTGATAATTCTGGAAGGACCATATTGACATAATCTGGAAGGAGGCAACTCTTGTTCAGATTTGATAGTCAAAATGGAATCTGGAAATGTTTCAAAATCAGAAATTTCAATCTGTGTAAGATTAAGGAAACTTAATGCAAGAAGGATGTTTCCAAGGAATTGATCTCCTTTGGAATACTCTGTAATGATTGTTGCCAAGTCTTTCTAACTTTGTGCATAATCGTTACAAGAGGATCAATGCATATAAGTTTAGAATCTAACAGATTTCACTAAATGACATGAATTTGGAATTCTTGTATTTACAGTAAGGATTCGGGAGTGTGAAAAGAGAATCATTGAAGTTATGTTCAATTGATCTAGTTCACAAAGTAAAGATCATAGACAAACATAGTATGGATACTTGGTGTATGGCATGACTAGTGTTTAGAAAACATAGTGTACATGCTTGGAGCATGGGACAACTATTGTTTTAAATTCAAGAATAAAGTTGATAGCTGAAACAGTATACAATGAATAATGTGTAATCATATGGTGATAAATAAAAGGTGTTTTATTTATGTTCATAGGTTTTGATACCATATTGGATTCAATTATTATTGTGTTTCACTTTGCATGTTTTGACTTCCCGAATAAACTAGGTTATTCTTCCGGAATGACTAAGTTATTCAAACCATCCACAGTCGGTCATATGTTGGAAGTAGATATGAATTAAGACTGTCATGGGTTGGCTTGTAGAGGTCTAAGGTGTTGGACAAATGGCTACAACACTCATGAGTGCTCATAAGTTCTGAGTATTGGATTCAACCCGCGCTCATTGGAATCACTTCATGGATTTTATCACGAGTGATCATGAGACGATAATTTCTTATATTCTTCAAACCTAGAGATATGAGTTGTTACTATTAGTTGATAGTAGATTGATTACACGAAACCGCATTTGGTAACTCGGTGCTATAAAACGTGTCTTTGTGTATGATTCAACAAGTAGTAGAACAAGCCATATGAGTCGAAGTTTATCCATTCCTTTTACCTTCGGGATAAAAGCGATATCTGTGGGCCCCTCGATGATTTGATGATGACAAATGGAAGTGCTCGGCCGGGCCAGGACTGATTTGATTTGTTCAATTAGTCAGTCGTCATAAATCGGAAATCGGGAAACAACAAATGGACAGAGAGAATGATTATAATCCATGTCTCAGTCCATATGATATCTAGAATGGAGGAATATATGATCCCTTATCTAATGGACAAGCCATTGATAAAGGTCAGAGTTCATCTACAAGGTCAAAGTTCGACCGAAGCTTTTGAGAGCTACGATTGCCAGTTGGTTCCTGAAGTCATACGCAATAATAGTTTTAGACTTATCCAAGTGGGAGACTGTTGGATTAATAAGTCCATAACTATAATTGGTAAGACTTGACCCGACCCGACATGGTCCATTTGGGTTGCATGGCATCATGCACTTGGATAGACTATAATGAGAGAAATAAGACACTTATGGTTATTAATATATTATGAGTTCTAGTTTATTAATAATAAGAATAATAAGATTATTTAATTAGTATTGATCAAGAATTAATCTAGGATTAATTAAGTGATCAAAAGAAGACTAATTAAATATATGGGTTGATTGTGCAAATCATCCATACTTATATAGTGGGCTAATGCTCCATGGATTATCTAATTGGGCCAAAACCCATATGATGCTCCATCGATGCTCCATGGTGTATTTGAACCCATGGATCCAAGGAAATGGAAAGTCATGACAATTAGGGTTTACCCTAATTGTATAACTATATAAGCATCTTATTCTTGAGGAAAATCGGTCACTAGTATGATTCTAGAGAGGGCTAGCCGATTTTCATGAAGTATAGAATTCTCTCAAGTTATTCCAAGTGTTTATGGTGTTGTGTGAACCATTTGAGGTGTCACACTTGGGGCACTAGGCACTCAAGCTTCATGAAGACAAGCACTAACAAAAGGTATGTTATTCTAACTTGTGTTATTCAACGTTTAGTATGCTAGAATAGAACATTACCTTGGAAAGTTGATATTTGCATGTATAATAGAGAAAACATAGATCCAAGGTATTTAGGGTTGCATGTACACTTAGGAGTGTTAGAATGCTCATAACCCAACAAGATTCAGATAGACTGTAGGCCTAGTAGAGTAGTCCAGTCAACCTGATGGCCCAATATTTATGTTGATTGATTGATTCTTACTGATATGGTATTGTTAGTGTGTTATTGGTATTTTGGGGGTAGCTCACTAAGCCCTCGGGCTTACAGTTTCAGTTTATTATTTCAGGTACTTCAGTAGATCATGGCAAGGCGAAGGCGTGACCTTACCGCTCCTCAGCCTTATGTTATTATTTTGGGACACTCTAATGGATATTGATATGAAAACATTTTTGTAAACGATGCTATTTGATTTTTATTTATGATCGAAAAAGTTTAAATTTGGCGCAAAATTTATGGATGTTACAGACTCCACAATTGGAACCAACTCTTGAGCACCAACTACAACACATGAAAGAATGTTTTTAGAATAAAATTGATAGCAATAACATGAAAAGAGTACATCTAATGTGATTAAGCCATACACGAATCCACAGTAAGTAATACCAGTTGAAGATGGAATGGAGATTACTTTAACAAGACACACACCCAAAGCCTCATATTTTCGGTCTAAGTACTAGCATTAGGAATTTAACCACATAAGGAAGAAATCAATGAATTACCAGGTTGTAGTTCGTAGCCTCCAACTATCTCCATAAATATTGTCAATCCCCCTCTATGGACTCGCTAACTCCCCCTCTGTTTTGATCGTTTTCGTTTTCACCCGTGTATTTCTTTCTTCTTCTGTCATCGTTGCTCCTCTGACAGTTCAGTAGTGGATTGGAGGCGATTTGGTGCACACATAATAGGCCAAAGAAAAAAAAAGAAATGAACGATTTGGCTCAAACCCGTAGATCATTTTTTTTCCTTCCTTCCTCCTAATCTATCGCTAATTTTTTATCCTTGTGACTCGCAACGTAACTCAAGGAACCACCAGGAGATTGGTTTTGATCAGCTCTTAAAATGTACATGAAGACAAGAAAATGGACATAAGGTGAACCAATCCAAAGTCTCATAGGTTATAATCTTAATTTCACTAATTGGTCCCTTAAATTTGGACTTTAAACCCCTTTCAACCTAACCCTAAACACCTTGACAATTTAACTTTCTTTTGATGCCAATTTATTCCGTCAACTCCATTTATATTCTTTTAATTTTTTTTAATCACAAATTCCATTAATTAATTTAATTTGTATTAAAACCTTATTATTTATTTTTTAATTGTTTTAGATATTAAATAATATTATTTTTATTCAATTTATTCCATTTTAACCTCATAAAGCTAAAATCATTCGTGTAAATATCTCTTCGAGTGTTGGAAAGCTAATGTCGTTTACGGTAGAATTTTCGGGTCGTTACACCATACTCGAATCAAGGAATGTTTCGGGGATTCTAAGGGCTGTTTGGAAAAGATTGCATGGTTGGATACCATGATTTGTGGCAATATTTCCGTTCCTGTCTATCTTTTGGTTGTGACTGCACAAGCATGAGGATGGTCCTGGTAATTGTTTTGATCCCCAGTAGCGTTATCGATTTGGGTTGTTTGGTGTAGAACTAGTGAGCTTATTGGTTTTAGGGCTTGGAGGTTTTGCTCGAGACCGGATATTCGAGTCGCGTAACTCTAGAAGGGACGACGATTATGATCGGCTTCGCTTTTGCAGCTAGAAGTGGGATGGTTGATTGATGGATTGGAATGTCGTTATATGAGGCAAGGGTATGCCTTTAAGTTTTTTCGAGTTCTGAGAGGAGTGAGCAGGCTCGTAATTTCAAGTCTTAGGAATGGTGGTACCTGCATATGCCAGTCTGAGTTACAATTTGGTTTCAACACCAGTGGGTGATAGTTGGAGCCCTAAGTGGGGGAGAACTGGATTCTCAGGTTGAGTATTGGTTGTTTAAAGATTCACTAGTTCGTTGTTTGGATTGATGTCTTCGGATTAGTTGGGGCGAATGTTGATCGGTGTCTCTTTTCCAGAAGTGGGTATGTTCAGTTCCATGTGGGTCTTTGTAACAACCGTCAAAAATTCCATTTATTATGAACTTTTCCTATTATTTAGAGTTAAAGTATAAATAAATAACAAATTACCTTCAAAATTCTCTCTAAAATTTCTAGACACTTATAGTCACTGTTTGAATCAGAATATTAAGTTTTACAATTTTTGAAGTTCATTTTAATGCCTTTATGTATTTTTGAACACAAGGCACCGTGAATCAATACTACCAATAATGAACCGAACAAACTTTAGGCACTTTACGATACCACTTGTAGGATTGGTAGTTATTAGATAATGACTTAGTGAATTGTATCCCACTAGAAACTATTTGTTCCGTAGGGTATTAGTAGAATTCGATCTCTACAACATCGAACCGCGAATCTCGAACTGCAAACTCTCCTTAGTGAGTATTCACAACCCTCTTTTTATTGTTTTCATGTTTTGGATTGGAAAGCATGCTATTATCTCATGAACTACTACTACTGTTTTATGAACTTGTTGAACTTAGTTTTATTAACATGATGAGCCTTGCTCTATGAACTTATTAAACTTGGAACGATCTTGTTTTAATGAACTTATTGAACTTGGAACGATACTCTTTTATGAACTTTTTGTTATGAACTTGTGCTATGAACTTTATGCTATAATCTCTTGATATGAACTTTGTGATATGAACTTGTTATGAACTTTGTATGTTAAGTCCCTGAGAACCGAACTACAACCTATTAACTTGTATTTCAAGCTAGCATTGTAGTGACAAAAGAACATGGTTTGGCATGCGAAATTAAAGATTGCACAATTCAACATGGTGATTTGGGTGTTTAAGAGATGTATTGATTGTATATGATGTTACAAAAAGGATCTAGATCTAGACTACATAAATAACACACACTTACACACTCACTTTTACATCTCTCAAGCACACCTCTACGAGTGGTATGAATCCACTATATATCGAGGTGTTTACATGTCTCTCTCTTACTCTCTATCTCTCATGTGTCACAAGGCTTATACTCCACATTCAATTGGGTTTTACAAAAGTCAAACATTTACAAAGTCAATCATGAACAACTTTTCACCCCAACATTCTGCCCCTCAAAGTTAGGATTGAATGACCCATTTCAATTCTTCCAAAGTCGAGAAACTACGCGGTTCGAGCCTCAAAGGTGACACATGTTGAAATGAACTTCAATCTTCAATTCTTCCATGATTCTTCAATTTGGGCTCTAGGATGTGAGATTATACAATCCGAGCAGCAACGAATGATTAAAAATAATCACCTTAAAGATGCGCATAAAAAACACCCCAAAAATCTTCAATAAAACCAAACCCATTTCAAATACATCACTTCCGAACTTCCGATTGCATCATCTCGTAAGCTTCAAAACTTCAAGATCACTTCAGTCTTCAAATTCGCGTAATACGAAAAATTCAAGTTTGAATTTCCATATAAAACTTCTCCCCCCCTTTTTATAATCGAAATTTGATTATAAAACTCCAAGGAAAAAGAACGTGCTCTATTTGGAATTTTTCATGTCAAAACTCCCCCTTAACATGTGGCATAAACTTTGTGCTTCAATCCGGAAAATCAAAAAAATAATCAATTTTTAGCTTCGTTCATGGATCGCCTTTGATAAAATTTCTCAAAAATGGGTGGAAATTGTAAATTTCAGAATTCTACAATGACCCGTTGCGCCCAAAACAGCAAAAAATGCGAAATTCTCCCCTATTTGCGAAACTGGGTAGAATGTGTGAATTCACACAAACTGTAGGGACCAGAAATGAAAATTTTGCAATTTCTCAGCTTTTATTACCCATTTGCGAAGTTGGATCAATTGTGTCATTTCGTGGAAAGATCAGGGACCCAATTCGAAAATATTTGTTTTCTTCTTCAATGAACGAATTATAACAGGGAACGCTTCGCAGGTTGATATACAATTCTTCGCATACTGAAACATGGATGCGAACGAAACACTTTGATACCAACCCAATCATCGATCTTAGATGCGAAGCCATGTTTGACCATCAACCCAATCGACCAATTCATAATACGAAGCGTTCACATCCTCAAACAAAAAATCGTCGAACTTAACCAGCATAATGAAATCAAAATTGACTTCCTTTAATCCTTAACTTCGCATAATCGATTCCAATATCCACTTAGACTTCGCATCGACCATCTGTTCGTCATCAAAGTATCACAAAAGCGAAGCCTTCTACAATTGCCAAATCAAATTCGATTCCCACTAAAATACTCAATGTCGAATCCAAGTGACATCTAACTTGTCGATTTCAATCAGTCGTATCCCTAAATCGATTTCCAGATGCGAATTAGCATCCATTAATGCGAAAGTTGACTCCATAAATCCCACAACGAACTCCAATTTAGACATCGACACATCAAAACATAATTCCTTACCAAGTCGATCTTTCCTAGTTCGTTCTTTGCAATAACGAACTCGGTCTCCAAGGAATTCGTTAATTGATATCATCTATTCCAACTTCATCGTTCGACATCAATATTGACCTCAAGAGGTTCAATTTCCAAATCACGTTCAAGATGCGAACATGAACCCATTCACAATGCTCAACATCAAGGTCATGAACCCAACCAATTTCGAAATTCGACTAAAATCAAACACTATTTCGACATACACAACCTCAAAACAACTTGTAGCTATCGATTTCATCCTTCAATTCAGTGATTCATCAATTGAAAATTGCGTTTGATTTTTCTTTTTAGAGTTTGACTTTTTGAAGTCAAAGATCAAAATCAAATAACCAATTTTTTGATTTCTCAAATTTTAGCTTGACCAAAATCGATTTCATCATATGCCAATCATTTGAAATCAAATCTCAAAATCAATCGATCGATTAAAAGACATGAGAAAATGAGAACAAGAATTCAAGACCGATCGATTGATTAAGAATAGAACAACATAAAGATACGATTGTAAAACAAATGAAGCATGTGTACAAGTTAGATGACAAACATCTATTGATGATTTGAATGATTCAGTTGAAAGACATTCACGATTTGGGCTCAAACACAGACAAGAAACAGTAACAAATGGAATATATTGGATCTTTTAGAAATTTATGGGCTCAAAATCAATGAACAGTAACATATTAAACAATTTTGGGCTCAAATGATTTATGAACAGTAACATAAATTTTAATTGGGCTAGATCTTTAAATAAACGAAATGGTTGGATTATTGAATTTTTTTTTTGGGCTTGAAAATCGGTGGATCATATGAACAGTAACAATTCAAGATATTAGATCATAAAATGAATTTTGATCTTAAAACTTCAATTCAAACAAACACTTGCAATTTGAAAATCAATTCATACAAACGAATATAAGATTGGATTGGGACTTGATCAACGGAAAAATTATTGGATCACAACAAATGTGTTTTTCAATAAAATTTTGATCCAACGAGTCAAACGATCACAAATCAAAAACGCAAAGCACGAATTCAATGAAATTAAGAGAGATCATAGAGAGAGAGTCACCAAAATTGTTCAAATTGCGACAAAAATTGCCAAACTGAGAATCGTTCTTCAAAAATCACCTTGATCTTGAAGACCCGCTCTGATACCAATTGTAGTGACAAAAGAACATGGTTTGGCATGCGGAATTAAAGCTTGCACAATTGAACATGGTGATTTGGGTGTTTAAGAGATGTATTAATTGTATATGGTGTTACAAAAATGATCTAGATCTAGACTACATAAATAACATACACTTATACACTCACTTTTACATCTCTCAAGCACACCTCTACAAGTGGTATGAACCCACTATATATAGAGGTGTTTACATGTCTCTCTGTCACTCTCTATCTCTCATGTGTCACAAGGCTAATACTCCAGATGCAAGTGGGTTTTACAAAATTCAAATATTTACAAAGTCAATCATGAATAACTTTACACCCTAACAAGCAGTCTTATAGATAACGCTATTTAGGGTAGACATCCCCTACTCACCAAGAACCGTGAGTGCATATTTCTGTGAACTGACATCATGGGAACCATGGACATGATGGAATGGGGAAAGAACTGTTGTTAGGCTTGGTTGTGAACAGAGTGCTTTGGCACTCAACACTCATTTTGAGTTGGAACTTTAATTAAAGAAATCTATATTTCTTACTAAAATAATGTACCTTTTATAAACATGTGAACTCACCAACTATTTTATAACCGACACTCATTTTTGCGTGCTTTTCAGGAAACGGTCAGTGAACCAGTTTAAGACACCACAATGATTTACATTTATTGCTCTTGTTATTTACTAGACTATGTAGTATAGAACTAAAAATTATTGTTTCGAATATGATGTAAACATTAAATGCTCAATGATTATGGTTGGTAATCCTATTTACCTTGTGTTGTGAGACCTTAGCATGTCACCTTTCGTGTTTCCGCTTTAACGGGGTGTGACAGTCTTGATTCTATGGATTAAGTGTTAATGTGTCCTTGACCTCTAGTCGTTGGGTTCATCCTTTAGCGGAGGTTTTTCAAAAGTCCCAATTTGTGTCAGTTGAATCTTATTGGACGTGTCAACCTATCATCAGGTTCAATATGATTTATTCTCTTTTAGTCCCTCACGGTGGTGTGGATTTTAGTTCATAAGCAGGCTCAAGTTTTGGTAGCAATCAGGATCACCTTGGAAGTCTTCTCGGCTTGTTCGGTTATCTTTGGTATTCCTTCTATTTTTGGATAAGGATACAGGTTCCCTAAGGATGTGCATGGTGGTAATTTCATCTGAGCTGGGCAAGATAGCATTGGAGCACTTGGTTCGAAATTATGTGCATGGTTCTTTTGGGTTATAGCATTCAAATTGGACAAAGAGTACAACCATTATCCTATTCTCGGGTCGTGTGCAACCATGTTTTCGTAAGGTTTTGCTTTGGTAGCAACATTGTTGTGCTCAGTTGTCGTTATGAGGGAGTTGATTAGTGTAACAATTGGTAAAAACCGGTCAAAGTTCGCGGTCAAGCCACCACGAATTGTTACGTATTAGTGACCAATTGTGTGAAATTTCATGTTTATAAGGTATATTAAATATATTATATTTGTAATTCATTTTAGAACATCCCAAAGTGCTTGAACCGTCTATTGTTGAAGATTGAATAAAAAATCAACAAAAATTAAATATATTTGTAGCATTAAAAACAAAGTTTTTGCATTAAGTATATTTGAGAGTTATGGATAAGATATTTGAATAGATTATGCGTCGATACACCATACCCCATTTTAAAGGTTTGAGTGAAACTATTTCACACCATGTGGTGGAAAAAAGCAGACAGTAGTTGGACTAGCCTGAAGCATATGAAATAACCGAACCAATTAATATTCGTGATAAATAAAGATAAATTTTGCTTTTGATCTATTTTATATAGGCATTCGAATTTTATAACGTCATCCAAATATATAATATCGTTCAAATTTATAGTGTAGTCCAAATTTTAAAATGCCATTCGAATTTTAAAATGTTGTCAGAATTTTATACAGTTATTGAAATTTATAATAATATTGTCATAAAGCCCTTAAGTACTCAAAGAAATATTTGGTTTTACTCTTTGTGTCTTTAATTTAGTAAAGCAGGAAATTTGTGTATTTTTTTTATCCTTTTGGCAGGTTACTCGGCTGGGTAACCGGCTATTATATACATAGCACACAATGTCAACGATGATTGGGTCCAAACACAATCGCCTTACCACTAGGTGAAAGCTTCTTATATGCACTTATTCCTCAATATCTAAATATATTATATAATACTGATATTACTATTATTATTATTACTTTAATTATTATTATTATTATTGTTATTATTATTATTATTATTATTATTATTATTATTTGTGAATTCAAATAGTTACATACATGATATACACATAAGCACACGTTAAACAAAACCGAATATAATCAAGCATCAACATTCTTGTATATCTTCTTTTCAACTCTCAATATCTTCTGCAAAGCACATTTGGAGATCTACATGGTTACACAATCGTACAATCATATTTGTTATGTTGCTATGTTGCTGATAGAAAAACCAAAAAACAAACAATATGAAAAGAGCAACAGCACTATTGTTCCAATTGACCTATATGATCTGATTAATATTGCTGTTGTTGCAAGATTTGTCTTCCTTAGTATCTACATAGTCACCTCTCACGCTTACTTTTTTTCAAGTTTGAAACCAGTAAGATATTCGATGGTGGTGGTGAACAGAACGCCAAGATCTGTCTTCCTTGGTATCTAAACCTGAAAGGAAAAAAAAACCAAAATTCATCATACATACAATGATACAAACCAAAAACCTGTTGAGAAACTGTGAGAAAAAGAGCCAGCGGTGATGGAGGCGGCAATATATACTAAAAAGGAAAGACAACATGTCGGCGACGATATATCCAGTGGTTGTTGGTGGAAGTCAAGTGATTTACGAATGCCGAATGATAGTTGTTGGGATTTTAAATAAATTGTTACATAATTAGTGTACACATACATAAAAGACATATGAACAAATATGCATGCACAACACTGTAATAGACACATGAACAAATATTTTAAACATACATAACATATTAAAAACTGCATCTCAAAAACATAAATGAACTTGCATATCATTAATAAAAACAAACAGATACATAAATATAATGTAATTATATGTATATGGGTTTTCATTCCTTCCAAAGGTATAGTCGATTTGGGTTTTCTTCATATCCAAACACCAAACACATCATTATGTGTTTTAATTCTTTTCCAAGCTCCGGTTAAGGAAAACACGAGTTATTAAAAAAACATAATAAAATAGAACTGGGTTAAAAAAATGAAGTAAACATATTTACATATATCAAAAGCTACAAATAGTTTTTTAGGTAACGGTAGATGCTAGTAACTGGTGTGGTGATATTGTTTATGTGAAGGTCGTTGGTAACAGAAAGCAACAATGGAGAACAAATTCAAACCAAACCTTCACATATCAAAATCTAAAAATAAAAGAAATTGAAGAAAAATGTATCACATTACAAATTTGGGTATAGATTTGGATACAAACCCATGAAATCAAAAACATGGATGGTATGTTCGACCATTCTAGATAGATCTAGAAAGAGAGTGAACGAGATGAAACAGGAGTTGTTGTTGGTAGAAGGAGGCGGTGGCGATTATAGATCGTGGGTTTGGTGGAACGCAGTGCTAGTGAAGGCGGAGGTAGTAAAGTAGGTAGTGCAACAACATAGGTGATGTTGGTGCGACAGTTGAGGTGTCCGAGAGGATTGTATGGCTGTGATATTGGGGATTCAATAGAGGTGCACTAGTGGTAGTGTCGATGTAAAATAGTTGTTGGTGTACGTATTAGTTCTTAATTAGAAAAAAAAGGAGTTTATAGAAAAAACCAAGTGGTTTAGAAAATTAGAGTAACCTGTATGATGCTCTTAGAGTAACCTGTATGATGCTCCTTTTATATTGTATATTGTGTGATTTGTGTTACAATATATCTATTTGTTTTATTGGTTAATTCTTGTTCACAAGATTATGATTTTAAACCTTTAAATGTAAAATAAAAGATTAAGATTTAAATTCTTTGATTTAATATTTTGGTCTTAAAACCTTCTGGCCTTCCTATTATATATATATATATATATATATATATATATATATATATATATATATATAGTTGAAGTAATTCTAATATGAATAGTAACGTTTGATTATCAATATATTCATTATAATGTAATTATTTTATTATAAATTTATGTATGTGCATTTTCGTGGTAAATTCTAATTTTAGTTATAACGCGTGAGTATTCATTTATTCATTGTTGAATAACGACATAAAGCTATAAATACACAATTTATTATAGAATAATAAGATAAAAATAGTGTTTTTAGGTTTTCACAATATTTAAAGTTTTTATTTGAACTATATATATATATATATATATATATATATATATATATATATATATATATATATATATATACACACCATTTTACACACTTATAAATAAGTCACTATTTTCTCTTTCAAAATCACACAGTTTTCTATAAATTCCTTTCTAGTTATTAAAGAAAATTACGCCAACAATCCCAACAATCCAATGCCAAAATCCAATAGAATTGTTGGATCTATATGCCCAAGAATCATTATGGAGTGATACTACTAATAATACATCATCTTATAGGGTCACAACTTTATCAAGTTGACACATTTTGTATATTTATTATTAATATGATTATTAATAAATAATATCAATTATTGTATTATAATTAGGGAATAATCATTGTTTTGTGAAAATAATAATAAAAGAATATTACTAGTTGTTATTTCATATGGTATAAATTAATAAGTCATGCACAACATTTTGGACTAGTTGGCATCTTTTATCTTTTACCTAAAGTCAAAGTTTCTATTTTATAAACTTAGAGTTAATAAAAATAAAAGAATCTTTCTTATAAAATAAGCATGGGCCGAAAGTATTATAAAGGTGTCACACCCCAAAACCACGAACGGCGGAAACGTTCCGGGGTGGAGGACGTCATGTGAAGTATCATAACAGTGTAAATTAGTAAACAAGCAACAACATCATCCATTGCATTAAAAGTAAAGTTTTAATTACATGTGTGTTCTTTCTTAATGTACAACAATAACATAAATAATCAAAATAATATGAGTCCTGATTGTGCTCCGTCTTCTCAAGGCCTAGACATCGTACCTGTCTAACCGGTGACTTAAGAATACAAGTTATTTTGAAAGCGAGTATCAACCTAAAGCTGGTGAATTCATAAGTATTTAAGTGTCATTGTCTTATTTGGAAAACTGTCATGATTGTCTGGCAAATCTTTAAATGTAACAATTGATAAGTTTGAAAATCCTAGAAAATCCCTTATTTCCTACAAGTAAGAAATGTAGTCTTCTACCAAGACCCTAATGTTTTGTAAGTTAAATGATAGTTTTTCCTTTCTATTAACTAGTACTAAAGTACTTAGTCTAACTCCTCGTTTATGTGAAAGTATCACAAAATAAAGTAAACAGGAAAAAGTATAACCATGTAAGTATTATCCCTGGGTTACCAGGACTAAGACGACATCGTCGAAGCGAAAGGTATAACCTAATGAACATCCGATGATTGTCCAATTGTCCTCTGTAGCAGCAGTAGGTGGGTGGAAGGGTTAGTCCCGATATCGATCTACCTAATATAAATAGTAACCGAATGATCATCCGAAGATTTTCATCCCGTCCTCTGTTGCAACAGCAGGATGGAGGAATGGTTAGTTCCAATATCGATCTACCTAGTATATGTAGTAACCTTAGACCTACGTAGATAGTCATCGACCACTGGTGCTAATAAGTGGGATTCGGAATAGTTAGTCCCGCCTAGATATCCAATTGAACCGAGATAGGAAAGATAATTTACACAGAAAGTACTAATAAATCATCTTCGCAAGTCAAGATACGAGTATCCAGGTAAGTGAATACAGGATAATGCATCTATGTAATAGTGCTCATGTATGGTATTCATGTAAGTGTGTTCATGTATCATGTAAGCATATGTAAACGTACTCATGTATCAAGTAAGTATATGTATATGTACTCATGTATCAGGTAATGTACTGGTGTAGACTCATGAATGAACTGACTCTTGTGTGATTCCTTGTAATAGGAATAATGTTTGATATCTTCATATTATCCCTATGATAATTTACTGAAAGGTAGTTGGTTGTTCAAGAAGGTAAAGGTAATGGTTTTGCAAGGTATCTAAGAGTTTTGAATAATAATTAAGAGTGACTTGATGTCATGTTAATAAACATTTCAAAAATAATACTTTTGTTATGAAGGTATTTTAAGATGGAAAACCATTTCATGCATCACATTTTGTAGCATGTGAAATATGTTGAATGAAAAACATAGTTATAAAATACATATAAATGATTTAATAACACGTTGTTTTCTACTTGTATCCCCCCCCCCCCCCCCCCCAATTAAAGCATTTAAAATCATTTAAAACATTGATTAGGGGTATGAACTCAGTTGTTGTGAGTGGTTCTAGCGGGTACGCGTGTATGGATGAGAAGTTCCACGGATGAAGTCCCGAGACACAATAAGTGTAATAACCCGAAATTGTTCGTCGCCAAACCCCGTTCTACCCGAAAAGTCGTCGTTATCAAATCCGTTACGTTTACACTTTGGGTCAAATTACTTAATTATATGTTTATTATAATTTAATGAGTGTCTAAATCACTCAGGAACTCATGTTATTAACCCAAAACATTTATTTCATAAGTTTTAGAAACGTTCCCGCCGAGTGACGGTAACTTAATCGGGTGCGACCAAAAGCCGCGTTTAACGTCAGTATCGGGTAGAGTTCCACCGCGTACAAGTTTTAAGACCTATATAAACGTGTTTTAACATCCATTTGAAGCTTTTTCCTTCTCTCTCTACTCTCTCTCTAACCTCTCTCCTAAATCCAAGTTTAAGGGTCCAAAACTCAAATTTATGGCTTCAAATCTCTATGGTACTTTCCTTAGCTTGTATTGTAACCTTCTTAGCCTTTAAATTCGAGTTCAAATTATGATTTGTGACCACATCCATGAATTTACGGCCATGGAGCATTCATGGGCTGTAAACTCATATTAAGTGGGTTTTTGAGCCCTTAAACCCCTCCTTGACATGTTTGGGACTTAGATATGGTTAAATGGCTTCAAGATATGGACTCTAAACAATTAAAACATGAATTTTTTGAGGTTTGAAGGAGTTTACGGCCAAGGCATGTGCTTGGGCCGTAAACTCATATAACTAGGGTTTTCATGCCCTTAAACCCTTCCAAATCACTCATATAGCTTAGATATGAATTATAGAACATAGATATTTGCATTTGGACACTTGAAACATCATTTTTGGGGGACTTACATGAGTTTACAGCCAAGGCTTGTGCTTGGGCCATAAACTCCATGAAACATGGTGCAAATCCATTTCTAGGGTGTTTGAAAGCCATACAACACCACCAAAAGCCTTGGAATAAATCAAAGGACCAACAAAAAATAGTTTTAAGTCTTTACAAACATCAAAACCCCACATTTGAGAGTTTACGTCCATAGAACATGTCTCATGGCTGTAAACTCATAAAAGGGTGTCAATGAGTGCCCTAAACTCATTTCTAGGCTTGTGGGAATTTTTAAAATCACATGTGATTAATTTTAACACCTTAAAAACACTAAATCAAGGGGATTTGAGAATTTACGGCCAAAGATACCATGCCAAGGCCGTAAACTCCCTTAAGTGTTGCAATTGGTGTTTTTAATTCAATCCAAGCCTTAAGTAAAATTATTCCAAGCATTTCCAAGTGTCCATATCCATTTATGACCCAAATTTGCACCATAAACCACCCCACCATGAGTTTACGGCCGTAAACTCATGGGGAATGGGTGTGTTGTACCAAAAAATCTTGTATAAGTTTATTCATGGCGAGTAAACTCAAGTTCCAAGTCTCTCGCATCATTACATGTCCCTACACTCCACCCGGGTCCCTCCAAACACTTGTATCGGAGTGTGTTCGCGACTTGAAGAAATTGTCGCTATCCAACAATCAATCTAAGTCCTAACTAGATACAAATGTGTATCTTTACATCATAATTAGGAACCTCGTGTGTTTACAAGCGCCGGATCAACTCTTAGCGTCCAAATCATCACATTTCTCGTCCGGTGAGTTCATACCCCTACGGCTTTTTCACTGTTTTCAATGTTTTTAGGGGGGGAATACAAGCAAACTATAATTGTTTTCAAATCATAACATTGATATGTTTCAAACAATATCTGACAAACTTATAAACACTTTTACTCCTTATGTATTGTGTTGAGCATAAGGAATGACTTATCAATTACAACTAAATGGATTTTAGTTAAGGAAATAACAAAACTAATCAAATTATTATGGGAATAATTTGGGGGTTCTTTACTATTCGTTTTATCATGTACTGATATCTATATAAAGTTATTAGATAAACTATGTCTGATTCAGTTTATCTCCGTATCATTTGAATGTATTGTCAGATAATTTCATTGTATGTATCTATATTCATTGTACTATGTTTCATAGTTTTTTGTATGTCGATATCGTATGAGAACTCTGTGAATAGTTTAGTACTAGTTTGTGAGATAGTCACTACCCTTTATGGATGATCAGTAAATCCTCCCCGGAAGTGTAACCAGAGTCTCCTGGAGGGAGAGTGCGGAATTTGTGAATAGTTCTATTCGGGACTGACAATCCCACATCTTAACTGCTAGCTACAGTAAGGCGGGCACGCCTGGGGTGACAAATTTCTGGATATCGTTTCGATGTCTGACAAACGTCCAGGAGGTCTCGTTGTCGTATTAGCATGGTTACCCGACTAACAACATGTATTAATATTAGTTTATTCACAGTTTGGGTTTAGAATCTATATCTCTTTCGGGATAGTGATCCCATGGTTTTATATCTATATCTTATGCGGGATAGTGATCCCATGGTTTTGTAGCTATATCTTATACGGGATAGTGATCCCATGGTCTTTAATATATATCTATTACGGGATAGTAATCCCCTGAACTCAGTCTATATTAAGTACGGGATGATAATCCCATGGTCTAAATCTATATCTTGTCCGGGATAGTGATGCCATGGTTTTCAATCTATATTTACATATAAATCAAATTATCTCGTGTCTAGTCCGGGATGGTAGTCCCATGATCTTAAATCTGTACTTTCATTATGTGTCAAACTATCTTATACTTCTTTCGGGATAGTGATCCCAAGATTTTCATCATATAGTTTTGTGTATTAAACTATACTTTGTGATATACAACCGATCTTACAATTAGGAAAATATGGGATTTTCCTGGGGTAAAACACAACACGTAATTGAATTGGTAACAAATGATAACTAAACCAACTTCACATAAGAAAATATGGGATTTTCTTGGATAAAAAATCTTTTCGGAAACTAAACGAAACTTATCCATTTTCATAAAACAAAACCGCTTATGAACTCACCAGCTTTATGCTGATTTTCAAACCGCTTGTATTCTCAGGTCCAAGTTAGACAGGTACCCAGTGATCTCTTTTGATGAAGACGGAGTGCGTGGAAGACTCGTCTCAACTTTTGTTAATATGATGCATATGTATATCTTGTATAACTTTACTTTTGAAACAGATGTAAACTTTCATATATATGTAATTTAATGGTTTTTTACTGTGATTACTATGTACATTGGATTTGATACACAACGTGGTAGTCCACCCCGAAAATGTTTCTGCCTTTGATTTTCGGGGTGTGACAGATTGGTATCAGAGCCCTTGTTTATAGTGAACGGAGTATACCAAACCTTACATGGTATAAAACTATAAACACAAAAGGGCCTCAGTGCTCTGAACTAAAAGTATCTTCAAAACTATAAGTATTTTCAAAAGTATACAAGTATACTGAACCGTCGAAATCCGTAACTACAAGTAGAACAAAACATAAGTAAATAGGTGTTGTACACTGCGGTTAAACCTGGGCAGTTATGTAGTCATGTCTAGGATCAATATAGCCTGGCCAACTATATTCATTCGAGACACGGCCAACATGTGCTTGGGAGTGACTGTGGTACACAACATGCCTAAAACTTACCCAATATCTCAAACAACGAGTCGTCGCTGTAGTGAACCATGAAATACTATGGGAGTATTTCTCGAGCCAAATCCTTCGTAGAAAATCCTTGTATACGCGATGTTACTTGATCATTCTGCTAGCGATAAAATGTTCTGTCTTGATAACACTTTCCTGCTTTATCACTTAGTATGATGCTATATCTGTCTTGATGAGATATCCCCTGTTCAATATCTCTTGATTCAATTCAGAGGACTTATAATCCTCTCCTTCCTGATCTTTTTAGATCAAGATGCCTCCAAGAAAGATACCCAGCTCGAAGAACAACGACAATCCTCATCCGCCACCACCTTCTCCTCAATTTGATCTCGCATCACTTCAGACAGTTCTGACTGCTGCAATGGTGGCAGCCATGTCACAAATGAATTCCGGTGGCTCCAGAGGTGGTCCTCAACCCCAAAATCCAGAAGACAACCAAGAACACCAAAGAGGGGGTTCCTATAAAGACTTCATGAACGCAAAACCCACAACCTTCGATGGCACTGGAGGTGTCATTTCCCTGACTCGACGGTTCGAGAAAATCGAGTCAATCTTCGAAATATGTGCCTGTTCGGAGTCTGACAAAGTCAAATTCGCCGCCTGCACTTTCCTTGACAAAGCCCTGACTTGGTAGAACAGCCGAGTCAAATCCTTAACCTTACCTGTAGCAAATGCCATGGGTTGAGAAGCTATGAAGGAGTTTCTGCTTGCAGAGTATTGCCCTCGGGGCGAAATTCAGAAACTAGAATACGAACTCTAGAACCTTAAGATGAAAGGTTCCAACATAGCTGCTTATACTTCAAGATTCGATGACCTGGCATTACTCTGTCCGGGAATGGTTACCCCGGAGAGTAAAAAGATCGAGAGATTCATCTGAGGATTGACCCAACCAACTAAAGGGAATGTCTTGGCTGCAAAGCCAGACACGTACAACAGTGCAAAATGCCTTGCAAAAATCTTAATCAGTCACGAAGACAAATCTGATGAGGATGCTACCACTCCTGAGTCAGACACCAGTGGAGGTGAAAGTAAAAAGAAATCTCGGAACAAGCGAAAGGCCCCGAGTACGAAAGAGTCTTCTAAGAAACAGAAAACGGTAGCAGTCCATGCTGCTACTGCCCCTATTGCTGTCTCAGCTGTTGGATCCACAACCCAAATTCCCGCCAATGGATACACTGGTAGTCTTCCTTGGTGTGGTAAGTGCAACTACCATCACCGCATTCCTGGCCCATGTCGCGAAAGGATCTGCGACAACTGTGGCAAGAAGGGCCATCTGTCTCGAACCTGCAGAAAACCGACCAAATCAACGAACCAATCATTCGGAGTGGGAATCAGTCCGACCTGCTACAATTGTGGTGAAGCAGGGCACTTCAAAAGGAATTGCCCCAAAGCAACTACCACCACTGATCCCTCTGTCGCCACAGGTATACTTCTCTTTGATAACTCTTATACCTGCAACTCTTTTCGATTCCAGTACAAAGAGGGAAACCTGTTATCTATCTATTCGAACGTTTTCTAAGCTCAGTCCCTCGTATGTGATCGAAATGTGTATCATCGAGACAACTATCCAGTGAGATTGAGAACACTAACTTCGTACCCATAGATTGAATCCTCGGTCCAGAGGACTATTCTATTCCATTCGGTTAAATGGGAAACTTTTCACAAAAATGCTTTGATGCTACGTTTAACATGGAATGGTTAAGCCTCATTCATGTTGTTATCTTGACTTCGAGAGGGTCGCCTGTCTATATATTTTCCTCGACCTAACTCTCACGATCTTCAGCATCAAACCTTCGTATTGTTTCATCCTTTAAAACTCAAGAGTTTTCCTGATACGAATTACCACACATCCCTCGTTTCTGTGATCATTGAGAAACGGGAAGTTAGTAGCCCTTTTTACTAAATGTTTGTCCCGAAGAGTTTCCGGAAATTTCATTCGAACGTCTAAAGTTTAGTCCCACCTCAGACTTTTCGAGGTCTTCGTAGAGATTGATTCTGCAATCTTCAGGGTTCGGATGCTCTTAGAGCTTGTTAACATCTATCCAGTACATCATGTCTCGAATCCTTAGAAGCTTCTACTCAACGAAACCCTAGTGATTCCTTGAGGAAACCGAAGTCATCCAGGGTTGGAACTTTCATAAGAAAACCGATTGATAACATAGATTGAGAGAGAGTCAAGGTACGAAACAAGGACACGTTCCGATAGTGAGAATTCACTAGAACGCCCAGTAGAGACCCGATTCCACTTGAGAAAGTGAGGATCCAAAGTAGCAAATCCATTCGAGTCTCATTTCAAACTCATGATCTATATCTTATTCTTTGAATTTCGGGACGAAATTCCCTCTAACGGGGGGATAATGTAACAACCCAAAATTGTTCGTCGCCAAAACCCGTTCTACCCGAAGAGTCGCCGTTATCAAATCCGTTCCGTTTACACTTTGGGTCAAATTATTTAAACTTATATGTTTATTATAATTTAATGAGTGTCTAAATCACTCAGGAACTCATGTTATTAACCCAAAACATTTATTTCAAAAGTTGTAGAAACGTTCCCGCCGGGTGACGGTAACTTAATCGGGTGCGACCAAAAGCCGCGTTTAACGTCGGTATCGGGTAGAATTCCACCGCGTACAAGTTTTAAGACCTATATAAATGTGTTTTAACATCCATTTGAAGCTTTTTCCTTCTCTCTCTACTCTCTCTCTAACCTCTCTCCTAAATCCAGGTTTAAGGGTCCAAAACTCAAATTTAAGGCTTCAAATCTCTAGGGTACTTTCCTTAGCTTGTATTGTAGCCTTCTTAGCCTTCAAATTCGAGTTCAAATCATGATTTGTGACCACATCCATGAGTTTACGGCCATGGAGCATTCATGGGCCGTAAACTCATATTAAGTGGGTTTTTGAGCCCTTAAACCCCTCCTTGACAAGTTTGGGACTTAAATATGGTTAAATGGCTTCAAGATATGGACTCTAAACAATTAAAACATGAATTTTGTGAGGATCGAAGGAGTTTACAGCCAAGGCATGTGCTTGGGCTGTAAACTCATATAACTAGGGTTTTCATGCCCTTAAACCCTTCCAAATCACTCATATAGCTTAGATATGAATTAAAGAACATAGATATTTTCATTTGGACACTTGAAACATCATTTTTGGGGTACTTACATGAGTTTACAGCCAAGGCTTGTGCTTGGGCCGTAAACTCCATGAAACATGGTGCAAATCCATTTCTAGGGTGTTTGAAAGCCATCCAACACCACCAAAAGCCTTGGAATAAATTAAAGGACCAACCAAAAATAGTTTTAAGGCTTTACAAACATCAAAACCCCACATTTAAGAGTTTACGGACATAGAACATGTCTCATGGCCGTAAACTCATAAAAGGGTGTCAATTAGTGCCCTAAACTCATTTCTAGGCTTGTGGGAATTTTTAAAATCACATTTGATTAATTTTAACACCTTAAAAACACTAAACCAAGGGGATTTGAGAGTTTACGGCCAAAGATCCCATGCCTAGGCCTTAAAATCCCTTAAGTGTTGCAATTGGTGTTTTTAATTCAATCTAAGCCGTAAGTAAAATTATTCCAAGCATTTCCAAGTGTCCATATCCATTTATGACCCAAATTTGCACCATAAACCACCCCACCATGTGTTTACCGCCGTAAACTCATGGGGAATGGGTGTGTTAGACCAAAAACACTTGTATAAGTTTATTCATGGGGAGTAAACTCAAGTCCCAAGTCCCTCTCATCATTACATGTCCCTAAACGCCACCCGGGTCCCTCCAAACACTTGTATCAGAGTGTTTTCGCGACTTGAAGAAATTGTCCCTATCCAACAATCAATCTAAGTCCTAAATAGATACAAATGTGTATCTTTACATCATAATTAGGAACCTCATGTGTTTACAAGCCCCGGATCAACTCTTAGCGTCCATATCATCACATTTCTCGTCCGGTGAGTTCATACCCCTACGGCTTTTTCACTGTTTTCAATGTTTTCAGGGGGGGGGGGGGGGAATACAAGCAAACTATAATTGTTTTCAAATCATAACATTGATATGTTTCAAACAATATCTGACAAACTTATAAACACTTTTACTCCTTATGTATTATGTTGAGCATAAGCAATGACTTATCAATTACAACTAAATGGATTTTAGT
Organism: Lactuca saligna; assembly: GCF_052625555.1. Lineage (NCBI taxonomy): Eukaryota > Viridiplantae > Streptophyta > Magnoliopsida > Asterales > Asteraceae > Lactuca > Lactuca saligna. The sequence goes on from NC_136424.1 coordinate 170,718,997, forward strand.
TAAGGAAATAACAAAACTAATCAAATTATTATGGGAATAATTTGGGGGTTCTTTACTATTCGTTTTATCATGTACTGATATCTATATAAAGTTATTAGATAAACTATGTCTGATTCAGTTTATCTCCGTATCATTTGAATGTATTGTTAGATAATTTCATTGTATGTATTTATATTCATTGTACTATGTTTCATAGTTTTCTGTATGTCGATATCGTATGAGAACTCTGTGAATAGTTTACTACTAGTTTGTGAGATAGTCACTACCCTTTATAGATGATCAGTAAATCCTCCCCGGAAGTGTAACCAGAGTCTCCTGGAGGGAGAGCGCGGAATTTGTCAATAGATCTATTCGGGACTGACAATCCCATACCTTAACTGCTAGCTACAGTTAGGCGGGCACGCCTGGGGTGACAAATTTCTGGATATCGTTTCGACGTCTGAAAAATGTCAAGGAGGTCTCATTGTCGTATTAGCATGGTTACCCGACTCACAACATGTATTAATATTAGTTTATTCACGGTTTGGGTTTAGAATCTATATCTCTTTTGGGATAGTGATCCCATGGTTTTATATCTATATCTTATGCGGGATAGTGATCCCATGGTTTTGTAACTATATCTTATATGGGATAGTGATCCCATTGCCTTTAATCTATATCTATTACGGGATAGTAATTCCATGAACTCATTCTATATTAAGTACGGGATGATAATCCCATGGTCTAAATCTATATCTTGTCTGGGATAGTGATCCCATGGTTTTCAATTTATATTTACAAATAAATCAAATTATCTCGTGTCTAGTCCGGGATGGTAGTCCCATGATCTTAAATCTGTACTTTCATTATGTGTCAAACTATCTTATACTTCTTTCGGGATAGTGATCCCAAGATTTTCATCATATAGTTTTGTGTATTAAACTATACTTTGTGATATACAACTGATCTTACAATTAGGAAAATATGGGATTTTCTTGGGGTAAAACACAACACGTAATTGAATTGGTAACAAATGATAACTAAACCAACTTCACATAAGAAAATATGGGATTTTCTTGGATAAAAAATCTTTTCGGAAACTAAAGGAAACTGATACATTTTCATAAAACAAAACCGCTTATGAACTCACCAGCTTTATGCTGATTTTCAAGCCGCTTGTATTCTCAGGTCCAAGTTAGACAGGTATCCAGTGATCTCTTTTGATTAAGACGGAGTGCGTGGAAGACTCGTCTCAACTTTTGTTAATATGATGCATATGTATATCTTGTATAACTTTACTTTTGAAACAGATGTAAACTTTCATATATATGTAATGTAATGGTTGTTTACTGTGATTACTATATACATTGGATTTGATACACAACATGGTAGTCCACCCCGGAAATGTTTCCGCCTTTGATTTTCGGGGTGTGACAATAAGTCCTAAGTGACATATAAGGACACATATTGACATGAATATAGTGTTTATAACATCTATATGAAAGGAAACACCTTCCGGGACTAGGTAACACCTTGACCAAATGTTGGAATAACATGTGATTCAAGATATGAAGGTATACAGGCACAAATATGAGTTTAATATCATGATTTCACGGCCCAAGGGAGTTTACGGCCATAAACTCATGGTTAATCATGGGTTGGTGCAAGTATGAAAGCTATGGAATGATTTAGGGACATTAGCTTTAGCCTAGGATGAGAAATACCACTTCTTTTGGCACTTTTGGGGTGTTCACGGCCCAAATGAGTTTACAACCATAAACTCATGTCTAAATATGTTTATGAGGGTCTTAAAGGTCATAAGGAAGCATTCTAAATTCATGCCTAAGCCTTAGGAAATGTTTGTGGCACCAAAACACCCCTAACTTGAGTTTTCGGCCCATAGACCATTTGGTCATGTGTTTGCGGCCATAAGCACTTGTGGGTGGTGGTATTTTGGTTGTTTTAGGTCATAGACACATCAAGGTAAAAAACTATGCTAGTCTCTTGGCTTAAGGGTGGCATTTTGGGTATTTTGACACCTTATAATGGAGTTCACGGCCCGAGAACTTCCTTGGCCATGAACTCACTTTCAACCCTTGATTCTATTTGTTTTGGATGTCTAAACATGTCATAGGTAGTCTCAAGGTTCATTTCCGAGGCTTTGAGCGACATTGGGACACTTTTGGCCCTTAAAATGGAGTTTACTCTCCAAGAGGAGTTTACTCTCCAAGATGTTCTTGGGGAGTAAACTCTCAAATCTTGTTGCTTTGAGTTTCTTTTCTGTCCCTAAACTCGTTAGTGTCCAAGTCCAAACTAGTTTCATGGCTTAAGGAAAGACTAGGCACCATTTGGCTCTTGAAAAGGAGTTTACGCTCCAAGATGTTCTTGGGGAGTAAACTCACAGATCTTGTTGTTATGTCGTGACTTTGATGTTATTAAGAACAATCTAAGCTATATAATACAACTAGATTGAAGTACTCACGATTTGGGATAAAAACCCGAAGATCCGTGAGAGAGAATTAGTCTTTTCTCTAATTGGAAATGTAACTAATGAATTATTTGGTTCCAGTTTTCTATTTATAGTCCTGAGATTTTTGTCAGAAAATATTTTATTCCCAGAATGAACTCTAATATCCTAGAGTATTGGATTAACAGTGTTGCACAAAACCCTAGTGCATCTACTCTCCTGATATCTTCTTAAGTGTAAATCCTGAAAAAACTGCCAGACTTATACCCGAAGTCTGGAATTTCACTGAAACTGCTCTAACCTCTATTAGCTTGATATGGTTTGTTACAAATGGAAATTTCAGGTTGTTACATCATCCCCCTGTTAAAGGGAATTTCGTCCCGAAATTAGAATTTAGGCAAGGAAGTAGGTAAACGTGATCGAGTCGTTAGGTGAAAACTTCCTAATCGATTTGCTCTCGCACTCCCAAGTGAAATCGGGTTCTCAGTTGGTATTCCAACGAACCTTCACTAATGGGCGATGACGTTGCTTCGTCCGCTTGGCCACTCGGTCGAGGGTCACTACGGTTCTAATACGAAGGCAAGGATCTCGTAAATCTCGATCTCGTCGTGACGTCTTACGAAAGTCCTAATGAAAAAGGTACTGTTTCAAGTACGAGATGCGAAGGGGAAAATGTACGTTACTGAGTTCGCGGAGTATGTCTAGTCTGAGATGCAGGACCGATTTTGGCAAGAATCTCGGAGGTCCCAACTACGTTGGATTTAGCTTTCCACGCTTTACGAAGCGTATTAAGTCGTTCCCAGAGTGAGGTTTCCTAAAGAATTTGGTCTCTCACTTGGAATTCCAAAGGTTCTTTCTCTCGCTTACTTCCCAATCAAGGGCCATCCCTTGCTGGGTCAAAGTCAAAAGGGTTTCTGAAATTTTCGGGGAGTTCCGAATGGACTATGATAGTAGGTCTGTAAGACCTATAATTTGGCGAATTTTCCGTCGGTGACTACGGTGCCAAAAAATTCCCAACGGTTTTGGATAATTTGACAGAGTACTCAAGAATTTCCATAACACTAATAGTGTGTCTCCGGAAATTTGACTCTTAATTCCAAACTCTTGCTCAGAGAACTTTGAAAAAAGTATCTCCGAGGGTTCTTTCTTACTACGAGGGTAGATAAGTAAGTCATTAAATGGAGAAATTATGAACTGATCCTAGTAAGAAAGCGTACACCACTTATTTAGCTCATGGATACTATGGGCGTATTGGTCGTATCCGAGGGGTATCACTACATACTTGAAATGTACGCATCGAGTTCAGAGGATAGTCTTTAGGACATCCTTCCCTATCACTCGAACTGTTGATATTCGGATCTCAGGTCCATTTCTGAAAGTAACTCTTTCCCTGTGTTTGCTCAACCAACTCGTCTAAGCGAGGCAAAGACAACGATTTCTAAAGGAAATCTTAATGAAGTCTCCGGTCGTCGAGGTACATAAGATGCACTCCGTCGACTTCTGGTACGAATAAGACCGGAGCTCTCAAGGGTGAGAAGCCTGGTCTTCTAATTCTATTGTTGAGTAGTTTGTTGTGTTGTCTGGGCTGTTCTTGTATCTTCCGTAGGTGTTTAGACTGAAGGCGATCTAGTTCTAAGAGTCATACTGGGTTCTAAGTTTGTTCCTATGCCAATCCAATTACTCGTACTCCTGGACAATCTCTGTCCTGAAGTTCATATTAGAATTCATACGTGATTCAATGATCACAATTTCGTGTATACGAGTCATATATAATTAAGACTGAAAAGGTAGTCGAATAACTGATTCTTCCTTAATCTCACATCCCATCGAGGGAAAAGAAGTTAAAGTGGAATCATCAATTCTAAACATGTAGAACATTGATTATATATCACTCTCATGTATACATTCTTCTGTGATAGATCAACCGTATGAATCCTGGAATTGAACTTGACGTACTGCAAGAGTAATACTGTGGGGATTCCTTCGGAAAGGAAAAGAGCTATAAGGTACTCCTTGTATGAGTACTTCGGTGTTCTGATATGACGGCTTCGCTAAAAGACGATTTCTGAGAAAGAGATGTACTTATGAAGCTGGTATTACGAGGATCAAATTTACTCGAGTCGTATGATCAAGTCGGAAATATATGGAAACTAAAGACATTAGATTTGAACATAAGGCGTTACAGACAAAACACAACACAGCAACCATTAACAGAGTTACTGTACTTAGGATTTACTACAAGACAATGGCTGCGAACAAGGTATACTACAATAGACAAGTATACGCAGCACGAGCATCCCTATATGGATGGGATCCCGCAAAAGGTAAGACTCTGGTTGAACTAGTGTTGGGATGGTTCATAAGTCTGTTACAACGAAACGCCTAAATTACATCAATGTGGGTCCAGAGTGGACTCTCATGCAGCGGTGGTTGGTAGTAGACTTTCATCTGTGCCAGCAATTACTGCCTCTGGGCAGTTCCTTTTGTAGTGACCTACTTTGCCACAACCGTAGCAAGTCTGGTTCACACTGGTGTTTGGCACTTGGGCGTCCTGAGCTGTTGGCATCCTGCAGACACAGGCTGTATGCCCCTTCCTGTTGCAGTGTGAGCACTGCTTCTCCCTACAAGGTCCATGGTGGTGAAAACTACATTTAATGCATTTTGGGAGACTTCCAGCATAAAGTTTGGCTGGGTTGGGGACCATTGGGATACAAGAAGGAATGGTCATAGGAGGTGCAGATGCCATAGCTGTGAAGGTCGTTACCGGTGGTTGTTTCTTATTCGCCCCTCGAAGCGATTTGTTCTGCCTTATGGCCCAAAACTTTCGTTTGTTACTCTTGGCCTCAGCACTCGGGGTATCGTGGTAGTTTGTTGCTCATTGAGGTACTGGATTGTCACTTGGATTGGCATTTTTGTTAATAGTCCCGCTAACATTCGCGTTGTTAGCGTGAAGGTGATTCAGAATACCTGACACGGCAGCCGAGCCTGCAGCTTGAAAAGTAGCTGCATCAATCTGAAGAGTTAGTGGTTGGTTGATGGGCTGTTCGTTTTTCTTCGGCGACATGATTCTGTTATACGGAAAGAAAAAATGAACTTGTAACCGGGAATGGTTGAACCTAGACGTATTCGATCACTCATGTAAAGAATAGAAGTATGTTCTCTGAGGTTCGACCTACATCCCTATGATGTAGTCCTATTACGGAATGGAAGTATGTTCACGAAGGTTCGACCTACATCCCTACGATGCAGTCCTAGAAAAGATCGAAAGTAAGTTCATACAATGGTCTCAAGATGTTTGTCGTTCTAGCCGAGGTATCGTTGGTTGGTGAATAACATGATCCAACCATTACAAGAGACTCAGAGATGTCTCCGGAGATAAATTGCTATAGTCCAATGACTTGACTAGAGCATGTTTCAAATAGACTCTAATGAAAGTATGATAAGAGTATCTGAATAAAGAAGGACACAGAAGTTAGCCGACTGTCAATATCTTTGATATTCATGACGTACAAGTTCGGGAAAATGATCTTGTAAAAAGGTCTTACATCATATCCAGAGAAGATAGTTCCTGACAGCATAAAGACCTAACCAAAGTACTTACAGTACAAGATAGTTTCATAGAAAATGCCACATCGGGCATAAACAGGAACACGATTCCTTTCTAACAAGGAATATAAAGTAAAGTATCTACTACTAGCGACGGTCATCCCTCTGGTGAACTTTCAGTTCAGCCAGTTGGCGTTCCACATCAAGTAGGTGTCTTTATTACACTCTCTGGCGTATTCGAAGTTCTATGACTTCGGCTCGTGATTCAGCAAGTGCTTGCCGCATGGTTTCATGGTCTCTCTCAGTCCTCTCACGAGCATGTTCAAGGCGACTGGTGCGAAGCATATGCATTCCTCCATTTGTATCAACTTCTGCGATACGTTGTAGAGCTATCCTGCCCTGAATTTCGTTTTGGGCAACTCTCCGGATCAGAATTGGCAAGATTCTGTCTGCTGAGCCCCCATTGCTCAGGTCATAGAAGCTTCAATCACCATTAAATGGCATGGGCTGATCTTGTCCTTGGCTCCATGTTTCCAAACATTCCACCCACTCAGGCGTCGGGCCATGAAAAGTCGGACGAGGGTTAGGAATCGAAAAAGGAGCGGCCTGAGGTAGGTTCTTAACCTCGGGTTCAGAGATAGCACCGTCTGAAAGGCCGTCAGCATGGTGATCATTCAGAGGGATTGGATGATCATTATCTGGTTCTTCTCCAAACCATCCAGCAATAACCGCGTTCGGCAGGAACAGGTTGTTGTGGGGATGGAATCCAACCATGTTATCTACGCGAGAATTGGGGTAAGAAAATAATTATTAATAGACGAACTATCTAGATAATTATTTAGGAAATCTTCATTAGTTCCATCGCTATTTGTATAGTGCATAGCAGTTATATGTAATCAACACAGGATAGGCCGTCAAATAAGTGACCTCAACTCCAAATTCACAAGGAATAGGGGTAAAGCAAAAATTTCACCGATTCTAAGTCTATAACATCCTAGTTACATATAACTTTAGCGTATCCACTTAGCAATTATCAACTTAGGAATGAAGATTCCATTTTAGTTCTCAAGTATAAAGTATTTATAGTAACACAAAATACCCCCATGGTATTTTAGACTTAGGTTCTGTTATAATGTTCTCATTGTGGTAATGTTAGTAAGTTTTTAGACTTGTTGCCATATCACAACCATTCTTGTGCATGTGCTAATCACTCCTCGGAGCAGCATAGTTGATCAGGCTATGCCACTCCCAAGACTGACCATGCATCCCCGAGCTTACCTGTGATATTAAATAATCTCAATACTTTTGTTCTTGTCATTGTGACACGGATTTTAGTATGAATGCATGCACATATACTTTGTTGAATGTTTTATTATTTAAAAGTATAAACTCTTAGACAGAGTGTTTTAATCCCAATGTCTTTATAGTTAGTATATCTTTTATGGGTTGATATACTTAATTCACTATAAACAATGCTCTGATACCAATCTGTCACACCCCAAAACCACGAACGGCGAAAACGTTCCGGAGTGGAGGACGTCATGTGAAGTATCATAACAGTGTAAAGTAGTAAACAAGCAGCACCATCATCCATTGCATTAAAAGTAAAGTTTTAATTACATGTGTGTTCTTTCTTAATGTACAACAATAACATCAATAATCAAAATAAGATGAGTCCTGAGTGTGCTCCGTCTTCTCAAGGCCTGGACATCGTACCTGTCTAACTGGTGACCTGAGAATACAAGTTATTTTGAAAGTGAGTATGAGCCTAAAGCTGGTGAATTCATAAGTATTTAAGTGTCATTATCTTATTTGGAAAACTGTCATGATTGTCTGGCAAATCTTTAAATGTAATAATTGATATAAGTTTGAAAATCCTAGAAAATCCCTTATTTCCTACATGTATGAAATGTAGTCTTCTACCAAGACCCCAATCTTTTGTAAGTTAAATGATAGTTTTTCCTTTCTATTTACCAGTACTAAAGTACTTAGTCTAACTCCTCGTTTATGTGAAAGAATCACAAAATAAAGTAAGTACGAAAAAGTATAATCATGTAAGTATTATCCCTGGGTTACCAGGACTAACACGACATCGTCGAAGCGAACGGTATAAGCTAATGAACATCCGATGATTCTCCAATTGTCCTCTGTAGCATCAGCAGGTGGGTGGAAGGGTTAGTCCCAATATCGATCTACCTAATATCAATAGTAACCGAATGATCATCCGAAGATTTTCATCCCATCCTCTGTTGCAACAGCAGGATGGAGGAATGGTTAGTTCCAATACCGATCTACCTAGTATATGTAGTAACGTTAGACCTCCGTAGATAGTCATTGACCACTGGTGCTAATCAGTGGGATTCGGAATAGTTAGTCCCGCCTAGATATCCAATTGAACCGGGATAGGAAAGATAATTTACACAGAAAGTACTAATAAATCATCTTTGCAAGTCAAGATACGAGTATCTAGGTAAGTGAATACAGGATAATACATCTATGTAATAGTGCTCATGTATGGTATTCATGTAAGTGTGTTCATGTATCATGTAAGCATATGTAAACGTACTCATGTATCAGGTAAGTATATGTATATGTACTCACGTATCAGGTAATGTACTGGTGTAGACTCATGCATGAACTGACTCTTGTGTGATTCCTTGTAATAAGAATAATGTTTGATATCTTTAAATTATCCCTATGATAATTTACTGAAAGGTAGTCGGTTGTTCAAGAAGGAAAAGGTAATGGTTTTGCAAGGTATCTAATAGTTTTTAATAATAATTAAGAGTGACTTGATGTCATGTTAATAAACATTTCAAAACTAATACTTTTGTTATGAAGGTATTTTAAGATGGAAAACCATTTCATGCATCACATTTTGTCGTATGTGAAATCTGTTGAATGAAAAACACAGTTATAAAATACATATAAATGATTTAATAACACGTTGTTTTCTGCTTGTATCCCCCCTCCCAATTAAAGCATTTAAAATCATTTAAAACATTGATTAGGGGTATGAACTCAGCTGTTGTGAGTGGTTCTAGCGGGTACGCGTGTATGGATGAGAAGTTCCACGGATGAAGTCCCGAGAAACAATAAGTCCTAAGTGACATATAAGGACACATATTGACATGAATATAGTGTTTATAACATCTATATGAAAGGAAACACCTTCCGGGACTAGGTAACACCTTGACCAAGTGTTGGAATCACATGTGATTCAACATAGGAAGGTATAAAGGCACACATATGAGTTTACTAACATGATTTCACGGCCCAAGGGAGGTTACGGCTGTAAACTCATGGTTACTCATTCGTTGGTGCAAGTATGAAAGTTAGGGAATGATATAGGGACATTAGCTTTAGCCTAGGATGAGAAAGACAACTTCTTTTGTCACTTTTGAGGTGTTCACGGCCCAAATGAGTTTAAAACCGTAAACTCATGTCTAAATATGTTTATGAGGGTCATAAAGGTCATAAGGAAGCATTCTAAATTCATGCATAAGCCTTAGGAAGTGTTTGTGGCATTAAAACACCCCTAACTTGAGTTTTCGGCCCATAGACCATTTGGTCATGTGTTTGCGGCCGTAAGCACTTGTGGGTGGTGGTATTTTGGTTGATTTGGGTCTTAGACACATCAAGGTAAAAAGCTATGCTAGTCTCTTGGCTTAAGGGTGGCATTTAGGGTATTTTGACACCCTATAATGGAGTTCACGGCCCAAGAACTTCCTTGGCCGTGAACTGACTTTCAACCCTTGATTCTATTTGTTTTGAATGTCTAAACATGTCATAGGTAGTCTCAAGGTTCATTTCCGTGGCTTTGAGGGACATTGGGACACTTTTGTCCCTTAAAATGGAGTTTACTCTCCAAAAGGAGTTTACTCTCCAAGAGGAGTTTCCTCTCCAAGATGTTCTTGGGGAGTAAATGCTCAAATCCTGTTGCTTTGATTTTGTTTTCTGTCCCTAAACTCGTTAGTGTACAAGTCCAAACTAGTTTCATGGCTTAAGGAAAGACTAGGCACCATTTGGCTCTTGAACTGGAGTTTACGCTCCAAGATGTTCTTGGGGAGTAAACTCACAGATCTTGTTGTTCTATCATAATTTTGATGTTATTAAGCACAATCTAAGCTATATAATACAACTAGATTGAAGTACTCACAATTTGGGATAAAAACCCGAAGATCCGTGAGAGAGAATTAGGCTTTTCTCTAATTGGAAATGTAACTAATGAATTATTTGGTTCAGTTTTCTATTTATAGTCCTGAGATTTTTGTCAGAAAATATTTTATTCCCGGAATGAACTCTAATATCCTAGAGTATTGGAATAACATTGTTGCACAAAACCCTAGTGCATCCACTCTCCTGAAATCTTCTTAAGTGTAAATCATGAAGAAACTGCCAAACTTATACCCGAAGTCTGGAATTTCACTGAAACTGTTCTAACCTCTATTTGATTGATATGGTTTGTTCAGAATGGAAATTTCAGGTTGTCACATCATCCCCCTGTTAAAGGGAATTTCGTCCCGAAATTAGAATTTAGGCAAGGAAGTAGGTAAACGTGATCGAGTCAATAGGTGAAAACTTCCTAGTCGATTTGCTCTCGTGCTCCCAAGTGAAATCGGGTTCTCAGTTGGTATTCCAACGAACCTTCACTAATGGGCGACAACGTTGCTTCGTCCACTTGGCCACTCGGTCGAGGGTCACTACGGATCTAATATGAAGGCAAGGATCTCGTAAATATCATTCTCGTCGAGACAGCTTACGAAAGTCCAAATGCAAAAGATACTGTTTCAAGTTCGAGATGCGAAGGGGAAAATGTATGTTACTGAGTTCGCGGAGTATGTCTAGTCTGAGATGCAGGACCGATTTTGGCAAGAATCTCGTAGGTCCCAACTACATTGGATTTAGCTTTCCACGCTTTACGAAGCATATTAAGTCGTTCCTAGAGAGAGGTTTCCTAAAGAATTTTGGTCTCTCACTTGGAATTCCAAAGGTTCTTTCTCTCGCTTACTTCCCAGTCAAGGGCCATCCGTTGCTGGGTCAAAGTCGAAAGGGTTTCTGAAATTTGTGAGAGTTCCGAATGGACTATGATAGTAGGTCTTTAAGACCTATAACTTGGCGAATTTTCCGTCGGTGACTACGGTTCCGACAAATTCCCAACGGTTTCGGATAATTTGACAGAGTACTCAAGAATTTCCATAACACTAATAGTGTGTCTCCGGAAATTTGACTCTTAATTCCAAACTCTTGCTCAGAGAACTTTGCAAAAAGTGTCTCCGAGGGTTCTTTCTTACTACGAGGGTAGATAAGTAAGTCATTACATGGAGAAATGACGAACTGATCCTAGTAAGAAAGCATACACCACTTATTTACCTCTTGGATACTATGGGCGTATTGGTCCTATCCGAGGGGTATCACTATGGACTTGAAACGTACGCATCGAGTTCATAGGATAGTCTTCAGGACATCCTGCCCTATCACTCGAACTGGTGATATTCGGATCTCAGGTCCATTTCTGAAAGTAACTCTTTCCCTGTGTTTGCTCAATCAACTCGTCTAAGCGAGGCAGAGACAACGATTTCTAAAGGAAATCTTAATGAAGTCTCCGGTCGTCGAGATACATAAGATGCACTCCGTCGACTTCTGGTACGAATAAGACTGGAGCTCTCAAGGGTGAGAAGCCTGGTCTTCTAATTCTATTGTTGAGTAGTTTGTTGTGTTGTCCGTGTTGTTCTTGTATCTTCCGTAGGTGTTTAGACTGAAGGCGATCTGCTTCTAAGAGTCATACTGGGTTCTAATTTTGTTCCTATGCCAATGCAATTACTCGTACTCCTGGACAATCTCCGTCCTGAAGTTCATATTAGAAATCATACGTGATTCAATGATCACAATTTCGTGTATACGATTCATATATAATTAAGACTGAAAAGGTAGTCGAATAACTGATTATTCCTTAATCTCACATCCCATCGAGGGAAAAGAAGTTAAAGTGGAATCATCAATTCTAAACATGTAGAACATTGATTATATATCACTCTCATGTATACATTCTTCTGTGATAGATCAACCATATGAATCCATTGTATGTTGAGCCCTGAATTTCGTTTTGGGCAACTCTCCAGATCAGAATTAGCACGATTCTATCTGCTGAGCCCCCATTGCTCAGGTTATAGAAGCTTCAGTCAACATTAAATGGCATGGGCTGATCTTGTCCTTGGCTCCATGTTTCCAAACATTCCACCCACTCAGGCGTCGGGCCAAGAAAAGTCGGACAAGGGTTAGGAATCGAAAAAGGAGCGGCCTGAGATAGGTTCTCAACCTCGGGTTCAGAGATAGCACCGTCTAAAAGGTCGTCAGCATGGTGATCATTCAGAGGGATTGGATGATCATTATCTCGTTCTTCTCCAAACCATCCAGCAATAACCGCGTTCGGCAGGAACAGGTTGTTGTCGGGATGGAATCCAGCCATGTTATCTACACGAGAATTGGGGTAAGAAAATAATTATTAGACGAACTATCTAGATAATTATTTAGGAAATCTTCATTAGTTCCATCGCTATTTGTATAGTGTATACCAGTTATATGTAATCAACACAGGATAGGCCTTCGAATAAGTGACCTCAACTCCAAATTCGCAAGGAATAGGGGTAAATCAAAAATTTCACTGATTCTAAGTCTAAAACATCCTAGTTACATATAACTTTAGCGTATCCACTTAGCAATTATCAACTTAGGAATGAAGATTCCATTTTAGTTCTCAAGTATAAAGTACTTATAGTAACACAAAATACCCCCATGGTATTTTAGACTTAGGTTCTGTTATAATGTTCTCATTGTGGTAATGTTGGTAAGTTTTTAGACCTGTTGCCATATCACAACCATTCTTGGGCATGTGCTGATCACTCCTCGGAACAGCATAGTTGATCAGGCTATGCCACTCCCAACACTGACCATGCATCCCCAAGCTTACCTGTGATATTCAACAATCTCAATACTTTTGTTCTTGTCATTGTGACACGGATTTTAGTATGAATGCAGGCACATATACCTTGTTAAATGTTTTATTATTTAAAAGTATAAACTCTTAGACAGATTGTTTTAATCCCAATGTCTTTATAGTTAGTATATCTTTTATGGGTTGATATACTTAATTCACTATAAACAATGCTCTGATACCAATCTGTCACACCCCAAAACCACGAACGGCGAAAACGTTCCGGAGTGGAGGACATCATGTGAAGTATCATAACAGTGTAAAGTAGTAAACAAGCAACAACATCATCCATTGCATTAAAAGTAAAGTTTTAATTACATGTGTGTTCTTTCTTAATGTACAACAATAACTTAAATAATCAAAATAAGATGAGTCCTGACTGTGCTCCATATTCTCAAGGCCCGGACATCGTACCTGTCTAATTGGTTACCTGAGAATACAAGTTATTTTGAAAGCGAGTATCAGCCTAAAGCTGGTGAATTCATAAGTATTTAAGTGTCATTGTCTTATTTGGAAAACTGTCATGATTGTCTGGCAAATCTTTAAATGTAACAATTGATATAAGTTTGAAAATCCTAGAAAATCCCTTATTTCCTACAAGTATGAAATGTAGTCTTCTACCAAGACCCCAATGTTTTGTAAGTTAAATGATAGTTTTTCCTTTCTATTGACTAGTACTAAAGTACTTTGTCTAACTCCTCGTTTATGTGAAAGTATCACAAAATAAAGTAAACAGGAAAAAGTATAACCATGGAAGTATTATCCCTGGGTTACCAGGACTAACACGACATCGTCGAAGCGAAAGGTATAACCTAATGAACATATGATGATTGTCAAATTGTCCTCTGTACCAGCAGCAGGTGGGCGGAAGGGTTAGTCCCGATATCGATCTACCAAATATAAATAGTAAGCGAATGATCATCCGAAGATTTTCATCCCATCCTCTGTTGCAACAGCAGGATGGAGGAAGGATTAGTTCCAATATCGATCTACCTAGTATATGTAGTAACCTTAGACCTCCGTAGATAGTCATCGACCACTGGTGCTGATCAGTGGGATTTGGAATAGTTAGTCCCGCCAAGATATCCAATTGAACCGGGATAGGAAAGATAATTTACACAGAAAGTACTAATAAATAATCTTCGTAAGTCAAGATAGGAGTATCTAGGTAAGTGAATATAGGATAATGCATCTATGTAATAGTGCTCATGTATGGTATTCATATAAGTGTGTTCATGTATCATGTAAGCATATGTAAATGTACTCATGTATCAGGTAAGTATATGTATATGTACTCATGTATCAGGTAATGTACTGGTGTAGACTCATGAATGAACTGACTCTTGTGTGATTCCTTGTAATAGGAATAATGTTTGATATCTTCAAATTATCCATATGATAATTTACTGAAAGGTAGTTGGTTGTTCAACAAGGTAAAGGTAATGGTTTTGCAAGGTATCTAAGAGTTTTGAATAATAATTAAGAGTGACTTGATGTCATGTTAATAAACAATTCAAAACTAATACTTTTGTTATGAAAGTATTTTAAGATGGAAAACCATTTCATGCATCACATTTTGTAGTATGTGAAATCTTTTGAATGAAAAACACAGTTATAAATACATATAAATGATTTAATAACACGTTGTTTTCTACTTGTATCCCCCTCCACCCAATTAAAGCATTTAAAATCATTTAAAACATTGATAATGGGTATGAACTCAGCTGTTGTGAGTGGTTCTAGCGGGTACGCGTGTATGTATGAGAAGTTCCACGGATGAAGTCCCAAGACACAGTAAGTCGTAAGTGACATATAAGGTCACATATTAACATGAATATAGTGTTTATAACATCTATATGAAAGGAAACACCTTTCGGGACTAGGTAACACCTTGACCAAGTGTTGGAATCACATGTGATTCAACATAGGAAAGTATAAAGGCACACATATGAGTTTACTACCATGATTTCACGGCCCAAGGGATTTTACGGCTATAAAATCATGGTTACTCATGGGTTGGTGCAAGTATGAAAGCTAGGGAATGATTTAGGGACATTAGCTTTAGGCTAGGATGAGAAAGACCACTTCTTTTGGCACTTTTGGAGTGTTCACGGCCCAAATGAGTTTACAACCATAAACTCATGTCTAAATATGTTTATGAGGGTCTTAAAGGTCATAAGGAAGCATTCTAAATTCATGCATAAGCCTTAGGAAGTGTTTGTGGCACCAAAACACCCCTAACTTGAGTTTTCGGACCATAGACCATTTGGTCATGTGTTTGCGGTCGTAAATACTTGTGGGTGGTAGTATTTTGGTTGTTTTGGGTCTTAGACACATCAAGGTAAAAAGCTATGCTAGTCTCTTGGCTTAAGGGTGGTATTTAGGGTATTTTGACACCCTATAATGGAGTTCACGGCCCAAGAACTACCTTGGCCGTGAACTGACTTTCAACCCTTGATTCTATTTGTTTTGGATGTCTAAAGATGTCATAGGTAGTCTCAAGGTTCATTTTCGAGCCTTTGAGGGACATTGGGACACTTTTAGCCCTTAAAATGGAGTTTACTCTCCAAAAGGAGTTTACTCTCCAAGAGGAGTTTACTCTCCAAGAGGAGTTTACACTCCAACATGTACTTGGGGAGTAAACTCTCAAATCTTGTTGCTTTGAGTTTCTTTTCTATCCCTAAACTCGTTAGTGTATAAGTCCAAACTAGTTTCATGGCTTAAGGAAAGACTAGGCACCATTTGGCTCTTGAAAATGAGTTTACTATCCAAGATGTTCTTAGGGAGTAAACTCACAGATCTTGTGTTCTGTCGTGATTTTGATGTTATTAAGCACAATCTAAGCTATATAATACAACTAGATTGAAGTACTCACGATTTGGGATAAAAACCCGAAGATCTGTGAGAGAGAATTTGGCTTTTCTCTAATTGGAAATGTAACTAATGAATTATTTGGTTCAGTTTTCTATTTATAGTCATGAGATAACTCTAATATCCTAGAGTATTGGAATAACAGTGTTGCACAAAACCCTAATGCATCCACTCTCCTGATATCTTCTTAAGTGTAGATCCTGAAAAATGCCAAACTTATACCAGAAGTCTGGAATTTCACTGATATTGTTCTAACCTCTATTGGCTTGTTATGGTTTGTTCAGAATGGAAATTTCAGGTTGTCACATCATCCCCCTGTTAAAGGGAATTTCATCCCGAAATTAGAATTTAGGCAAGGAAGTAGGTCAACGTGATCGAGTCGTTAGGTGAAAACTTCCTAATCGATTTGCTCTCGCGCTCCCAAGTGAAATCGGGTTCTCAGTTGGTATTCCAACAAACCTTCACTAATGGGCGACAATGTTTCTTCGTCCGCTTGGGCACTCGGTTGAGGGTCACTATGGTTCTAATACGAAGGCAAGGATCTCATAAATCTCGATCTCGTCGAGACGGCTTACGAAAGTCCTAATGCAAAAGATACTATTTCAAGTTCGAGATGCGAAAGGAAAATGTACGTTATTGAGTTCGCGGAGTATGTCTAGTTTGAGATGTAGGACCGATTCTGGCAAGAGTCTCGTAGGTCCCAACTACATTGGATTTAGCTTTCCACGCTTTATGAAGCGTATTAAGTCGTTCCCAGAGTGAGGTTTCCTAAAGAATTTTGGTCTCTCACTTGGAATTCCAAAGGTTCTTTCTCTCGCTTACTTCCCAGTCAAGGGCCATCCCTTGCTGGGTCAAAGTCGAAAGGGTTTCTGAAATTTGCGGGGAGTTCCGAAAGGAATATGATAGTAGGTCTGTAAGACCTATAATTTGGCGAATTTTCCGTGGGTGACTACAGCGCCGACAAATTCCCAACAATTTTGGATAATTTGACAAAGTACTCAAGAATTTCCATAACACTAATAGTGTGTCTCCGGAAATTTGACTCTTAATTCCAAACTCTTTCTCAGAGAACTTTGCAAAAAGTATCTCTGAGGGTTCTTTCTTACTACGAGGGTAGATAAGTAAGTCATTATATGGAGAAATGACGAACTGATCCTAGTAAGAAAGCGTACACCACTTATTTAGCTCATGGATACTATGGGTGTATTGGTCCTATCCGAGGGGTATCACTACGGACTTGAAATGTACGCATCGAGTTCAGAGGATAGTCTTCAGGACATCCTTCCCTATCACTCGAACTGGTGATATTCGGATCTCAGGTCCATTTCTGAAAGTAACTCTTTCCCTATGTTTGCTCGATCAACTCGTCTAAGCGAGGCAGAGACAACGATTTCTAAAGGAAATCATAATGAAGTCTCCGGTCGTCGAGGTACATAAGATGCACTCTGTCGACTTCTGGTAAGAATAAGACCGGAGCTCTCAAGGGTGAGAAGTCTGGTCTTCTAATTCTATTATACACTCGAGAATACAAAAAGGAACTAGCATTCCAAATGCATTATTCTTGATGGTGGATACTTGTAGAGAAGATCATACACTTTGATCTTTTGTTATCTTCATCAACACCCTAAAACCAAGTGGGTTCAAAGGTTTCAAAGGTTATCTCTAAAAATCCTATGGTTGTTTTTATTTCATTCTAACCTTTATAAATGGATCCATAATGGTGTGGTTTTGTTATGAATTAAAATAAAGTTGTTATTTTTAAAATCTTCCGTTGCCGTTTTTATGAAAAACAAACTTTTATTTCGTATTACAACCCAAGAATGGTATCCGAACCATCTTTTATACGTTAGAATGATTTTTTATGTTTAATTATCTTTGGGTTTTGGAAAACAAGCATGGATTTTCTTTTGGTTAGAAAAATCCATATTTGTCTTCTTTGGCAACTTCTTGGTTAAAATTGTTTATTTTTATATATAACAACTTTTCATGCATTTTGGTTATATAAAAGTTGCCTTAGAAAAAACCAATAGTTGTTTGTTATAATATTTTATAGGTTGTTGTTTATAAACATGCCATTTGGACCTTTGTGTTGTGTTTGGTTGATATTTATTTATTCATAAGATGTAATAGATACATATGTATTTTTTTTTTTCATTTGTTGATTTGTTGTAATAAATTAGTTAGACTAGTGATATTTATTTTAAATGTAACAAGATGAGGAAATTACCACTTTGAAGATGACTTAACTACTTAAGACCATAATCCCAACCATGAGCTTCTACTCTTGGTTGTTGGGCTTAATTATAGTGTTAATAGTTTAAGTGTTGCAACTTTCACAACATGAAGACTTGAAGTCCTTTTGCAAGCAATATTTGATTTGGAAAGTGGAAGATTGAAAACCTTTTGAAGTGTCTCTTAAGTCCTTTAGAAAAGACATAATAACTTTTGAGATGGCTCCTGAAAATTAGTACTAGACATGACTTGGTTTATACGCATTATAATGCATGTTTGTGATGTTTATTTTATGTTAAATGTATGTGATGTTTTATGTATAAAAATGGTTTTACATGTCAAATACAATTTTTTCATAAGATAATATCACTTGAAGTTGGAGTAAAAAATATTTAAAATATAACATAAGATGTTTATAAATGGATATTTATAAAAACATTTTACCGGTTACTCGTTAAAACTCAATTTTTGTTGAAATAGTTTTATTGTAAAATTTATAAATACCCAACTTTAAAAAATTTGAAATGGTTTAAAAGATTTTAAAACTTTGTATAAACTCCATGTCTTTATAATAAATAAAGAGTTTTTATTAAAAGGACTAAAATCGGTTTATAGCGTTATAATGGCAAATAATAAAACTAATGATTATTTTTTATGTCGAAACTTAATATATGATATTGGTGTTTTAAACATAACGCAACATGTTGATATTATGTTTTATGCATGCTAAATTAGATTTAAAACATAAGTATCATCACCAAAGTTTTGGTTTATCAAAATATGACTTGTATCATAAGATATTAAGATGCATAAAATTGAATTTGTAAAATAAAATGAGTTTATTCTATAAATTCATGAAGGCATAAGTTTTTTATTGTTAAAAGGAAGTTTAAAATAGTGATTTTATAACTCATCCAAAAATCCAAGTCTTAAGCATAAAATAAAGTTTCATTAAGACTGTTACTGGTTTTTAAAACCAGATTTTAGTTTATAGTTGATCGCGGTTATTGGCAAATAAAATGAAGTTTTATTTACCACCTAAAGAACCTCATAACAGGTGATATGAATTTTACAAATAGGTACATGAATTGTTGGATGCATACAATAGTCATGAGACCATATTTTTATAAACTATAATTGTAAAACATATATAAACCTTTATTTACAAAACTTCAAATCTATGCAATCAATTTAAAATTCACTTGGGATTTTTGTGCAATTCATATGGATTTTTAGGTCACCATATTCATTTGTGTTGTCAAAAATAGTCAATGTGTTTTTGTATTTACTTATGGGAAAAATGTCACATAGCCATTTGTTGAATAGAACTCACATGTTTTTTTTATGGATGATTTGATCAATTTCTTATGTGATAAAGGTCACCTAATCATAAGAGTTTTGAGGCATAAATGGGACAAGCATGCCAAACTAAACAATAGTTGTTTAGGATCCTATAATCTAGGAGTTACATATCGTATGCAATTGGTAATTGCTACCTACCGAGTTTGATTAAATTTATAAGATAAAGGTCGCCTAACCATTTACTTGTTTCGTTATTTGGATCCTACACTTTAATAAATTAATGTTTTAAGAAATGATATAAGGTATTAACTTTTAAAAAGACTAAATATTGAAAATATTAAATGAAACTTTGTTAATTTATGTTGATATTTGTTAATAATTTTACACCCTACAAAATCTCCCTCTCTCTCTCTCTCTTGTTGAGTTTCAAAAGACAGTAACCTTTGATGGTTATAATTTCTATAACTAGTATAATATGTTAAGGTTCATAGCTGAATAACCTCTGCAACCAGTTAGTCTGATCATGATACTTTGATTGAAGTATTATTGTGATGATGATGATGTGTCTCACATCATACTAAAGAAGTTAACCATGACTTGCAGAAAGTGTTGGGTAATCATGAAACATATGAGATGTCTCATCAAGTAAAGCAGATATTCAATCAGAACATCAGAAATAGTTTCAAGTATGTTCAAGCATTGAATAAATGGAAGTCTAAGGGATTGTGCACTCATATAGACTTATAGTTCAGTTAAGGGAAATACAACATAAACTCAGAAATCAAGAAAGGACCAAATGATTAACATTGTTTCTATTGTGGATGAAACTGAACACCAAAGGAAGAATTGCTCCTATCAGCTCATGAAGCTGAAGAAGTATGACTTGGACAAGACTTCAAATGTCTATATGATAGAACTATTTATTTTTCCATCATTCAATTGAGTATGTAATACTTCATGTGACACTAATAATTGATATTATGTGTTAATTATTGGAAGAAATAATCAATTGATTACAAACTAATGATATTTCGTGTTGAAGATATAATAGGTGTTGTTATAGTCTTTTATTTAAACAATACATGTATTGTACCTATCCTTATGGGGAAGTGTAACAGTTGTAATTTATGAATAAATCTAGATTTACTTATCGTTTAGTGGATGTTCACATTCACATTCTGAAACAATGTATTCTATGTTAAAGAATATTTTCTCATAATGTTATTTATGAAGTAAATCTATAATCTTTCATTAAATAAATAATTCTGATCATAACACCTATATAATTAAATGATATTTGCTTGGAACTTACTATGTCATTATCATCATGACAATATAAATAAGAAATACATATACCAACTTCAAAAGGATGAGATTTTTGAAGGCAAATGAGCTTGATTCATTTAATATATGTGAATCCTATTTATATGGGAAGATGATTCACAAGTGTCTTGGTCCATTAGTAGTTAAAGAACAAAAGGCTTGGGAAAGAACTATACATAAGTGATGTGTGTAATCTTTTTCAATCCATGAATAGATTTGGTGATATATACTTGATCAATTTCATTCATGACTTTTATTTGTTATTGTTGAAACATAAGATTTGCTCAAATTCTTTCATAGTGAAGATTAAAATACAACTTAGTGAGATCGTCATTAACCTGTTGTTGTGATAAAGAAAATGAGCTTTGTAAACAAAGTGTTCTTGGAACATTTTAGGAGTTGTGGAATTGATTCACAACTCATTCTGACAAAGACACTCACTTGTCATTAGTATGATTCTTGTGGCACAGGATCACTTATTGAATCTATCTTTTTGATATTCGAGGTAGCCTTCGTATTCTCTAGTAGGATAGGGTCACCTGGCCACTAGCTAAATGTCGATAGTACAAGTTTTTGAAGAGGATAAAGATAAACTTTGCAGTCTATTGTATGATGTTTTAAAAGAACTATTTACTTTATGAAATTTTGGAATTATGCTCACTGCAACAAATATATTTTGAACATATATATTTTCCATCCAAACAAGTGGATTAGATTCTTATATTAGGCTAATGATGAAATGGTTTATCCTTATCTAAAAGGAATAGAGTTATAGACCTTATGTTAAACAATAAGCTCAACCACTATGGTATCTACTAATTGCATTTATGTAGAATATCCTAAATGATTATTTAGGATGAAGTTTATACTAATACTACTAGTTTTCATTCCATAAGACAAGTGATTAGAAGTTCTTTTTCTAAGTGGGAGCTATATGGAACTTTAAGAGCTTAAGAACCATAAACTACAAGCATCATAGTTTGGAATTAGAAAATTTTAATTGTTGTTGAATTTGCTCAATGGTTGACCAGAAACTAATAAAACACATATAGATGCATTCATGTATGATCATCAAGTATGGGCTTGATTAATCTTCCTTGATATATTTTGACTATAAAGAGTAAGTGAGTTTTCAAAGAAGAAAACATACATGATTGAAACTCTTACAAGATTTAAGCTAACATCTCAAAGTAAGAATCTTCTTTTTATAGGATAATTATATAGTATGATTTAGTTATAAATCAAGATGACTCTTGTGTTTTCCACAAAGCTAGTGAGAGCATAGTAAAATTCCTAATGTTATAGGTAGTCAACATATTAATTCATGGAATAAGGAGTCATCTTGTTAAATACCATATGACATGATTTGAGCAAAATCCTAGTGAAAATGTTTTGAACTAGATAATATGATTGTATTCCGTATGATGATGCAATTGGATTAATCATATATGTCATGATTATGCATAAAGGCCAAATAATTCGTATGCTTAGAGCATGACGGATGATAATAATATAATCCGAGAACAAGTATTGTGTGACTTATATGAATATTCCAAAGTACTTGTGAAAAATAAAGAAATATTCCTAGTCTATGAAGTATTTGAAAGAAAGCTATGTTTAAAGTTGTTACACATGTGCTATATTTTCAAATAGATTGAGATGACTCTCAGTCACAATCGGGCATGTACTCATTATGAATGAAGAGATAGTTACATGGATAGTTGTTCCATGTATATTTTAATTATAGTTACACATCAGAGTTAGAGTACCTCATTGTTTGGAGAACCACGTACAAAGATGTTGAATGTATAGTTCATTATGACTATAAGTAATCCCATTACACAAGTATTGGCATTTACGTCATATTCAAGCATCTAATTCATTTTCAACAGTTTTTCTTTATATATAAGTTATATATAAAACTAAAAATGATTATATTCTCAAAATTTATATAAATCATGTTTGTCAAATCTACTTAACAAAGCTACTTCATTAGCTAAAACATGAAAGTCAAGATGGTGCTATATGGCACATATTGTTAATACAAGTAGATGTATTTGATTGATATTTAGTATTTTGGATATTGGAATAATAAATAAAAATATATTGTAATGAATGATATATTGGATATGAGTCTTTCATTAAATAATTGTTGTGTTCTATATTAACATGTTTAAATCCTCGAATAACTAGGTTATTCTAGATATCCAAAGTCTTTCATAGTTGTGGGAGCATCTATGAGGTATGACTAATATGAGTGGATTGGTGGATTCTTATAGAGATGTGAATGACAAAGAGCTGCTACCAATTTCATAGATACTTGATTAGGATAATAAGTATTGGACTTGACCCGCATCGAAACCAATTTATGGATCCTAGTCAAGAGTGATGTTTTGAACAAGGTTGTATCTTTTTACTCTTAGACCTAAGATACATATTTGGGACTTGAAGTTTAGGGATTCTTGTTTTTAGACATGGTTTAACGTTGTTTCATAAAAATCAGTCATAAGGACCATCGTTGGGTATGACATGAACTACATTGATAGGCATATGTAGTCAAGATGATCTTTGTATTCTTAAACCTGAGATACATATTTGGGACTTGAGGTGTAGGAATTGTTGTGATTTGACATGGTTTACCGCTGGTTCGTAAAAGGCAGTCATAAGGGCCATCGTTGGGTATGGCATGAACTACATTGATGGGCATAAGTAGTCAAGATGGTATTTGTCCCTCTTATTCGTTGAGAGCATGACATCTAAGGCTTTAGTTAAAGTTGAAAACTAAATGAAATTAATCGTGATACATATCTAATGTTCAACATGATGTCTGAGACAAATGAATAATTGATACCATACCTTTAGTAACAATTGCAGCTTAGAGCTCCTGGAATTGGTTGTTGACGAGATGGCACCCTTCAATCCAATGCTAACAATCCCAACAATCCAACACCAAAATCTGATAGAATTGTTGGATCTATATGTCCAATAATTATTATGGAGAGATATTGCTAATAATATATGGTCCTATAGGGTCACACATTTATCAAGTTGACACATTTTGTATATTTATTATTAATATGATTATTAATAAATAATATCAACTATTGTATTATAATTAACAATAATTATTGTTTTGTCAAAATAATAATAAAAGAGTATTACTACTTATTATTTCATATGGTATAAATTAATAAGTCATGCACAACATTTTGGACTAGTTGGATTCTTTTGTCTTTTACCTAAAGACAGTTTATATTTTATAAACTTAGAGTTTATAAAAATTAAAGAATCTTTCTTATAAAATAAGCATGGGCAGAAAGCATGATGAAGGTATGGGAGGTTGCATGTCAACCTTCCACCTTTTATCTCCCATGCTTCTAAAGCTACCGTTACTTTAGGTTATTTTAATGGTAAAGCCTTACCTCTCATGGACTATATAAGAGTGTCTTGTGTATGAGAAATGTGCAAGTTTTTATCTTCTTCTTCCCTTATTTTCACTCTAAAACCGTGAGCATGAAGAAGCATCAAACCTTTGAAGTTCGGTGCTATACTTTGGTGTTTAGAAGCTCTCTTGAGTTGTTCCCTTTAGTGCTTAATTGAGTTAAGCACTTAAAGGCTTTAGACACTCAAGAATAGAAGAAGGAACTAACATTCCAAGTGCCTTACTCTTGATGGTGGATACTTGTAGAGAAGATCATACACTTTGATCTTTTGTTATTGTAACATCCTGAGTTCAGGAGTGCAAGTTCAGGGTTCAAAGTGAAAATGTGGATGGTCAACTCGGCGAGTCCATGGGTAGACTCGGCGAGTAGGGTCACGATTCTGGACGCGTGTTAAGTGGCCAACTCGGCGAGTCGGTGGCTGGACTCGGCGAGTTGGTGCTGTGTGGAGGAAACCCTAATCCCGGGGGTTGAGCCCTATATAAAGAACATAATACCCTCTCCCCAGCCTCTTTACTCTCCCTTGAAGTCCAGAAACCCTAATATTTGTTTTTTGAGAGAATTAGAGAGAATTTGGATCTTGAAGGAGTGTTGTTGAAGAGATCTTTGAAGATTAAGAGGCTTGGAGCAAGGGGCTTTGAAAGGTTTTGGCTTATTCTTTTGTTGGAGTCTTCTCTTGAGGTAATGATTCATTGTTTGAGCTGTTATCCATCTACATCTATCATTTGTGGGATTTTTGGGAGTATATCTAGTGCTATCTTGAGTTTGGAGGTTGGATCTGAGGTTGCTACCTCAGATCTAGAGTAGTGCTGATCTAAAAGAGCATAAAGTCCCTGTTCAAGAGTTGTTGATGAAGCCTTTTAGTCCCAAACCCTAGCCCTAGAGTGTATCAAGCTTAGATCTCCTTGGATTCACGTAAAGTTTGCCACTTTACATGATAGATGGCTTGTAGAAGAGTAGATCTATGGATTTGAGACCCTGCATGGCTTGGAAAGCCTCTGTATGGGTTAAGAGCTAGTGGTACTCGGCAAGTCACATGGGTGTACTCAGCGAGTTTCATGAAGATAGGCAGAAACTCGACGAGTTGGAAGAACAACTCGGCGAGTTGGTTGAAGATAGCCTTGGACTCGGCGAGTCTGGTTGTGAGGTCCTAACCTTTCCTGGTTGAGCTGTGAATCAGTGAGTCAAGGGATGACTCAGTGAGTTGAGTGCGATTAGACTCAGAGTTGTGGGACTCGGCGAGTCTTGGGGCGACTCGGCGAGTTGAGTCGTGCTATGGGATTTTCAGAGCATAGGGACTCGACGAGTCAGCGGGGTGACTCGGCGAGTAGAGATAGTCTTGTGTTGACCAATTGTCTTCCAAGGGTATTTTGGTATTGATTAAGTTCAGTGTTTTGGTTATTGATCAGTAGTGAAGTTCGTGTCCGAGGTTGGAGCAGCGTGATCTTATCTTTTCAGTCGGCAGTTGCAAGGTGAGTTATCCTCACTATATCAACAGGGTCTAAGGAACCAAGGCTGACCCTTTATCGGATTGTAATCCGGGTATCGTTGTTATGTTATTGCTTTGCTATGTTTGCATCCTGGTAGTTAGGATGGTATATGTTAGAGACCTGGTTAAGGTCGGTATCCTGGCATATAGGATGATGCTATGCTAGTGACCGGTTAGGTCGGTATCCTGGTTAGGATGATGTTATGTTATGTGATCTGCTAGATCGGTTTGATTGGATGCAAATTGTTATATGATTGTATGTTTATGTGCACATGGTTGTTGGACTAGGGTTGGGTTGAGGCAGGTCCTGCTTTGTGCTGTAGGCCAACATACCCAGGGCGGACCGGTTATCCCGAACGCCCAACCAGCAGTCCGGATAGGCTGTAGGCGCCACGAGGGCGGACCAGATGTGCCAAGGCTTGGAGAGTGGACCAGGCCGACTGAAGGCCCGGTGGGGGCGGACCAGTGATAATGTAGACTCGGAGAGTGGACAAGGTGGATTGAGGGCCCGACACGGATGGACCAATCACACTGTAGACTCAATGTATATATGGCTAGACTCGTAGGGTGGACCAGGTGGACTGAAGGCCCGGTACGGTGGACCCGTCACACAGTAGACCCGAAATGCATGGTTGTTATGGGTTCTGTTCTGTTATGATATGTTATGCGTGGTATATGTGGCTGGTATTTTGGGGGTATCTCACTAAGCTTTCGGGCTTACAGTTGTGGTTTAATGTTTTTCAGGTACTTCAGGAGACCGTGGCAAGGCGAAGGTGTGATCGTACCGCTCCTCATGTTCTTGTTTTATGATATGGTTCTGGGAATAGTCTAATAATAAATGTATTGAAAACCTTTTTGTAATAACTTAATGAAACTGGGTGGTTTTTGGAAAGTTTAAATTGGCTTGGATTTTTAGAGTGTTATAGTTATCTTCATCAACACCCTAAAACCAAGTGGGTTCAAAGGCTTCAATGGTTATCTCTAAAACATCCTATGGTTGTTTTTATTTCATTCTAACCTCTATAAATGGATCCATGATGGTGTGATTTTGTTATGAATTAAAACTAAACTTTTTATTTTTAAAGTCTTTCGTTGCCGTTTTTATGAAAAAACAAACTTTTATTTCGTATCAAAACCCAACAAGAATAAAAACCAATGTTTCGAGTTCAAGTGAGCCAACTAGAAACATATTTGCCTTCGATCTATCCCAGGCGGGTTTTCTTCTCCAACTTGATGCCCCCATTCAATCTCCTTCACAATTTCAATACCAAAATGTTAGACAATACTACCACGTGCAAGTACCAAATGTTATTCCAAATATGTTAAACAACTTTCTCGTTTTTCCCGATCAATTTGCACTAAACAACCCCAAAGCCAAACCTCACTCTATCAGTCTCAAATCGAAAACTAAACCCAACCTTTTCACTCACAACCAAAAAACCATAACCTTGATGATTCGGACGAAGAACTTATACGAGAAACTACCCCTACTCCCCCAACCCCACAACATAGCAAAGGAAAACACCCAGTGCAAAAGAAGACAAAGCAGAAGCCTCTAGCATGGAATCCACAAGAAGAGCTAGTGTTTGGGTTGACATTTCGCAGGATTCAAAGTAAGGAAATGCACAACCACAATAACATTTTTCGCTTCATATTCTTGAAAGATTTCACAAGGAGTTGGGTAAAGATGATGAGTAGTGTACCAAACACAAACTTAATTCAACGTTTTGAGAAATAAGAAAAAATGTTTCAAAAATAAATGGGTTGTACAAGAAATCTAAAAACCTAAAGGACAAGCGGTCAAGGATGTGAAGAAATTCTTCAAGAGATTTTGTATTTTTTTTTTTCGCGAAGAAACATGACATACATTCAAGTTTAACGAGCCTTGGAATGTGTTAATTCTTAGTCCAAGATGGAAATAATATGAAGCTGACTTTATATTAGGAGGAGTACAATAAAAAAGAACAAAAACAGGCTCTAGTTGATACACAACTTCTTCTCATGCTCATTGTCGAGCTAGATTTAAATGAGGATGTCGAACTCGGGCTAGAAGAAATTGTCCGACCGATGGGTAGGGACAAAGCAAAAAGGAAAGAGAATGGTCTTCTTCCAATGCATCAGATTCTAGCATGGAAGCAGACAAAAAACGGAAAATAACGGCGACCTTTGATCGATACAATCGAAATTTCGCTGAACGTTTGACATTCGACAAAGAAAAAGAAGCAAAAAAAAAAAAAACAAAACAAAGAGCGTGCGGAAAGGCAAGAAATTGACGATGTGAAATTCTTGACGGAAAAAAACAATCATCTTTCCGGATCGGGTATCGAACTAGTTTTAAAGAAGAAGGAGAATATCATGAAAAAAGATTTCCCTACATCGTTTCGTCCTTTTTAAATGTAGGTCGTTTTTTTTAATATTTATTTATTTATTTATTTATAAATGTGGTTATTTTTTTCTTTTTTCAAATGTTGGTTGTTTTCTAGGTTTTTTTAGTCTTGTTTTTTAATGTATTTTTTTTATTCTAAGTAATGAAATATTTCTATTTTTATTCATTTTTTTGTTTATTAATCATTTTTAAATAATTATATTTATTTTTTAAATTATAAAACTTAAAATTAAATTATTTTTATTTAAAAATAAAATAAAAGTGAAAGCTAGTAAATAGTGACTATTTTATGTCTTTTGGTGAGTGAGTAGAAAGTTGATATGATTTTAAAATGTGACCGATGAAAGATAGGTACACTTAGTTTAAATTTTAATAGCAAAAAATCTTTAATGGTGTGATTTTTATTCATTTATTTAATTAAATTAAATTTTGTTGATGTTTTTAGATATTTATCTAAATTGAAAATGATTTAAATAACTTTTTGAAGTTTTAACTTGAACATTTTAGAATAGTCTAATCTATCTGTAATAGAATAATTATATTTTTATTGTAAAACCAGAGAACATTACAAACATACAATAATTATTCTGATTACACATCATTATAAACATACAAAACAAAGATACGATTCACAAGTAAACCATAATTGCTAAGATTAAAAGACGGAGATTCAGGGATAAACTTCAATAACAGAGTGATAGCTTGTAATTTGTTTTATACTGTAACGAGTGAATCCAGCCTCATCAAACAAACATGACCACTCTTTTAAAGTTCGTTCTTTACCGGTGCTTGTATGAGCCATCATCACCATGTCAAGCATCAATACCACGTCTTCAAAGTCATGGTTTTCTTCAAGTCCAACAATTGACTCTACGATGATCACCTTCCCTGTATCTTGAGGAATAGCCTCTCGACATTTTCTTAGTATGTCAATGCATTCGTCGTCTCCCCAATCGTGCAATACTTTCTAAAATATTCAAATATCATCATTTCCGGTACAAGTTAGAAACTCTAACAAATCTAAAGATCAAAATAACCTGTATATATGGTATTATGTTCATTAGTAGTTAGTAGATAAGCATAGCTTACTAGGGTATTTTTTTCTTTATTAATTATTGGATTTAAGACATTACTTTAATTCCAATACATATATATGATTGTCTATGCTCCGTGATGGGTGCAATTCACCCTTTCTTTTCTTATACATACAAGTGTTTATTTTCTATTTGTTGAAGAAAGTAAACAACTCAATATAAAAATTTAAGAAACAAGACTTTCTCCATTAAGAATTTATTTATAAATTTATTCTCATTTATCTTTTTCCATTTATAAAATGTGTTTTCATTTATTCAAAGATATTTTAAATATCAATTATCCATGCAATCCTATATATAGAAAGGGAAAACAATTCAAAATAAGAGCTCACATAAATTCACTAACCATCAAATAAGCAGCGTCAGCTTTTGGAATATGATCAAACATGCTGCCTCCTACATGTTCTACACCTTTCCATGCAGGAGCCACTGACACAACATGAGGCAGATCGAAATTAATCCCTTTGATCCATGGACAACCCTCAACAATCAATCCTAGAGCCGTTCCATCACCACCACCAACATCCACCACCGTCTTCAGCCCCTCAAACACCTCCGGACAACCCTCGATCACCGCCCTCACGGCATTCCGAGCATCACAAGCCATGGCATCGTTAATGAGCTTACTATGACTAGGATTTGCGGCTGCGAATTTCCATAGATCAACACCATGTGCTGCCTCAAAAGGCGTGTTTTGGCTGCCCAAAACCATAGCACTTAGCTTGTGCCATGCTGCTAACATGACCGGAGTGCTCTCTAAAAGCACCAAATCAGCCATGCTATGTTTTCCATGCCTCGTTAGAAGCCGGGACAAAGGTGTTAGAGCGTATCCAATGGATGTGTCTGATATGGGCTTTTCTTGAAATATCTTATACTGGATCAAGAACCTCATGATTCTATACAAGGATGATGATGAACACCCGAGCTCGGATGCAAGTTTGGTAAGTGTCATCGGGGTGTCATGTTTTTGGAGAATATCGGGTATCCTGAGCTCAATGGCACACTTAACTACAGCCATTGGAGTGAAACCCAAAACATATTTCCATATTTCTTTTACCGCTGCTTCTTCTTCTTTGGAATCAATTTCTTCTTTCTTAATTTCTGAAGACATTTTGTTCTCAAATTGAATGAATAAATGTGTGGATCATGGTTCCTTTAAATAGCAAAAAATGTTGCACTGTGTGATATGTTTCATTTTTTTTTTTATTTAAATTGAAAAGTTTATTATCATTATTAAAGTTGAGTGCCACTAATAATGGCCCGCTGGTATATTTCCATATACTCGGTTATTATGACAGATTTATAATAGCAAAAAAACTAATGACATTTACTAATAATATAACGTTATCATTTTGTTAAAATGAAATTATCAATACTAACAATCAAGACCCATTTATCAAATTAAGTTATCAATACTATCAATACTAACAATTAGGACCCATCGACACCTGCACCTCCTGCTTCATCTTCTATCTCTATCTGCTCCACATATTTCAACCAACTCTTCAAAGGAACCAATCTTTTACCACCATTTCTCCTTCTTCTCTGTCACCTACAACAACCTCCCGACCTTCTCCACCACCATTATCACTATCAGTTCGAGTAACCACCCTCCAAAAACCCTAGTTGTCGCCACCGTCCCCGTTGACAATGGCCACATGATTGACACTCACCGCCACCACCACCGATTACCTTTTATTCACCTCTCTCCCTGCCCGTTCTCTCTTTCTCTCACTCACCACCGAATGATTCACAATCATGTGGTGATGTGGCGGGATTACTTGATTTGCAAGAAAAGAGAGGCTATACTGTTGGATAATTATGGGACCACTTCATAAATTTGTACGATATGTTATTAAATCCAGTTATTATGGTAAGAGTATAAATTGTTGATGGATCGATTTATAGAATATTTACTTACCTTGTGGGTTGAGTTCCCGGTTTGACTCAAGATCCTCAAGATTCCTTCCATCTCTCACATTAGGGTTTATATCCATCTATAAATATATGTGATGAGGAGAAAATCAAGACACACGAAAATACACTAATAAATTCGTATGGTTCATTGTTGGGGGATTTTAGAGAGAACTCTTGAGATCAACTGGAAAACTCTTCGTAGTCTCTAGATCCGAAAATCTCAATGGAACAAGGTATGTAATCATTATTTCTAGTGTAAGTTTTATTTTAATCAGATTCGAGGTTAAAGATCTTCATATTATGCTTCCGCGTTTTACGTTTTGGTCATGAAAATAACTAACAATTGGTATCAGAGCCTACTCGAATTTGATACTAGAATATATATTTGACTTATTTAAGATCTGTAATTTTTTATTTTTTATTTTTTATTTTTTATTTTATTTTTTTTTGGGTTTGTTTCGGATCTTACCTTCGATCTAACACATACCGGTATATATGTGTTTAGTCTTATTTTTCTTGCCGGATTTATGTTGCGTGGATATGGATATAATATTTGACAACATTTTCCAACCCCGCATACACTTTATTTGATTGACCGACTACAAACATTTTGTCATAAAATGACCATTAAAAGTTTAAAGCAAAATTGTTTTATGCATGTTAAGATCTAGTTTGAGAAAATTTGCAAATCAATATCTTGCAAGTTGCAACGATAGAGTAATCAGAAATTTTTTGATGACGGCAATGTATTTTCGTTTAAGTATTATCTTAAGCATGTTTTATGTTTATATAAAAGCACCATTATGTTATTTATGGATATGATATTTGCAGAAGTTATAAAATCAATATTTTTGATAATATTGATATTCGCCATCATTTAAATTAAGCAGTTGAAATACCAAATAAATAAAATGCTTTTGATGATATCTTTATATTTATAAAGCATTTTTTATTGCTTAGCAATTTTGTTATTATGTTATCAATATCCAATAAGGATATTCACGAGATCAAAGGATATTGAACTTTTGTATAAATGTTGTGTAACTTAAATTCTATGGTACTTTAACTTGGGATATTAAAGTATTAAACTGGCCTAGTCTTTTTGTTTCAAATTTTATGATGTGTGGGTATTCAACGGTGCTATTCCACTTTTGATTCAATTAATCTTTTGTTTTTTATGGCAAGAAGAGCGTGTTTACAAAATCTATCATCATTTAATGTATTTTTAAACACTCGTCCTCTCAGTGTGTTTGCATTTTAATACTATTAGTGTTTATGCAATTTAATTAAAGAAAATTTTTTGATATATGAAATCATTTTCATATTTTATGATTATTATTGTTATTATTCTTGATTATCAATAAATTCAGTAATGATATTATGGTTTATGTGTTTATTAATGCGAATATCAATCAACCCAAAGGTAGATTCATATTTTGCCGAATAAACACATATATAATAATAAACATGCAACAATTTTTAAGGTTGCATGTCATTAATAAGTCAGTCCAAAAAGAAGTTTATTAATCGACAAAATTTATTGTAAATTTTTTATTAAATTTTATGGTTTTTGTGTTTGTTAATGCGGATATTAATCGACCCAAAGGTAGATTAATGTTTGGTCGGATAAACACATGTTTGATAATAGATATATGACAATTTTTAGGTTACATTACATTAATAAGTCAATCCAAAGATAAACTTATTAATTGACATGATATATTGCCAATTCTTATTATCAAAATTTATTGTTTATGTGTTTATTAATGCGGGTATTAGCCGACCCAAAGGTAGACTGATATTTGGCCGAATAAACATATATGTGGTGATAAACATGTGACGATTTTTTGGTTCCATGTAATTAATAAGTCAATTCAAAGAGGGGTTTGTTAATTGACATGATTTATTGTCGATGTTTATCTCTAAAATAAGGTTATCTCTTACAAGTTAGTATTACTGTCCAAAGACATGATATTAATGTTGTGTTGATACCTTATAAAGATATCATAAATTGAATTTATTGATTACGGTTTATGGATTAATGAGCATAAAAATAGAGTTGCTTATGTTTGAATTATGGTATTATATTTGTTAACATTGATCACATTTATGAGTCATGTACTCAATGAGATTAACTTTAAGGAATGGAATGAGGGCATTATGTTAGTTCTCAATTGTATAGGTATTGACCTAGCATTTTTGGATAGAGTAACACTCTTTGAGGATGTTGAGTTTGGGGGAGAAACAAGGTTAAAACATTGTCTTTAAGGAGGAATCAATCTTGATTCCTATTATTGTTTTCGATAGTATGCAAATTATGGAAAAGTGATCGACAATGTTATTCAATCTCTTATTCAAAATACACAAACTCAACAACCTCAACTTTGGATATCCTATGCGTGGTACCACATTTTTTCATAATTTTTTTTTTTTATCTCTTTTGGTTTCCAGGTAAATATAATAGATGATTTTGTGTATCACAGATTAAGTGGGAGTAAATTTATCTTTTTGGTTTTGGGTAGATATATATGCAACTCAAGTTTGGATCTATAACAAAAGTCTATATGCTCAACTACGAGAAATTCAGATGTTTTGGAGATCATTTATATTAAGAATTAGATTTTATTAGATGCCAAAATGGTTACTGATCCATATCAGGACACTTTTACATTTTAGCATGATAAAGCATTTCATGGAATAGACTTCGGTAGCTTCTTCCATAATGGCATCATAATTTATAGCATGGAATATGGTTGCGAAAATTTGTCACGAGGTTACACATTATTGGTATTGAAAGACCATTAAAGTTGTGATAATAAGTCAGCAATGTTGTATTCCAACAACAGAAGTTCTATTAAGTCAAAGCATATTGACATCAAGTTTCCTTCTATTAACACAATAGTGCAAAATGGTAATATATATATATATATATATATATATATATATATATATATATATATATATATATATATATATATATATATAGCACATATGAACAAACTCCATGAAATCGGATCCGCTCATAAAGGGATTACCTCCCTAGGTTTTTCATAAGCATACTACACACGTTGGTGTGATATTTGGTTTTAGTGGGAGTTTTATGGTGCTTTATGTTTTGTTTAAGATCAATTATGTTTTTCTGTACAGAATTAAGAATTCAGTTAACTTCATTATTAGTTGCACTTATTTGAAGTTTGATCTCACTTCAATATAAAAAGGAACTCGTTAAAAAATCTGTTTAGATTTTAAAACCACACATCATGTTTAATCTATGTCGTTAGTTATATATGTATATGTGACCATTGAGAGGTTTAGTTACGTAAATTGTAACGAAGGCCGCTTTGATCCTATACTATTATGATTAGTGGACTAGATTGTTTAAGGGTACCAATGTTATAATAACATTAATTAAAGCGCTTACACAGTTATACGTACGTTTATATATTCGTGGTCCAGTGGGAGATTGTTGGATAATTATGAGACCACTTCATAAATTTGTACGATATGTTATTAAATCTAGTTATTATGGTAAGAGTATAAATTGTTGATGGACCGATTTATAGAATATTTACTTACCTTGTGGGTTGAGTTCCCGGTTTGACTCAAGATCCTCAAGATCCCTTCCATCTCTCACATTAGGGTTTATCTCCATCTATAAATATATGTGATGAGGAGAAAATCAAGACATACGAAAATACACTAAGAAATTCGTATGGTTCATTGCTGGGGGATTTTAGAGAGAACTCTTGAGATCAACTGGAAAAATCTTCCTAGTCTCTAGATCCGAAAATCTCAATGGAGCAAGGTATGTAATCATTATTTCTAGTTTAAGTTTTATTTTAATCAGATTCGAGGTTAAAGCTCTTCATATTATGCTTCCGTGTTTTATGTTTTGGTCATGAAAATAACCAACACATACCACATCGGAACCCTAGCTAGAATTGGAAAAACTAACCATATTTTCTCATTGAAATGTTTTTGGCCAATGAATACTCTTGACGCGTGTGTTTGACAATTCAATTACTAATCCTGATTAATAATTTATCAATGGAAGACATTAGAAAGCCTGAAGGACACAAATCAATCGAGTTGTAAAGATAGTTTAAGAAAGTGGTGATGTTTTCGACAACATATGGAACAAGGTATGCTTAAATGTTTTAATTTTCAACATCATAGGTTTTGAAACGATGATTGTCAAGGTGGTTATTGGAAGGTTAAAGAATCATAAAGAAAGGTGTGTAGTCATAGTTACAATGATGAAATAAAATTGTTACTAACTCACCTAGAATACGTCGACAACGTGAGAGAAACTAGACCAGAAAGGGGGTGGAAAGTTCACTGAAAGAAACTTCTGACAAAGTGAATCTAACACCATTGGTCATGTTATAAGAGGTTGACGATGAACTACAGTTACAATAACGTGGAAGCCGTCCTCATGGTAGTCCCCTACAGTACCGTGAAGAAGATCGTGAGTCACAAGGAAACTGTGACATGAGTATGGTACAATTAATGTTATATAATATCCTCGTATTTATTCTTCCTATTTATTATAGAGATAAGTGTCACATTTTGATAAAATTAATAATATTTTAAAACACTTGATTGTCATCATTGTATGTATTTAGGAAGATAAGCTGATAAGTATGAGGATGTTTAATTTTTTCAACCGGCATTATTCTACAAATGCAAGCAACCACGTTGAGAACAAAATTAGGAGGTTAACCTAACTTAAATTCAAGATGATCATGAACCAGCTGTATGTCAGCACATAACACAAGAAAAGAAGTTTACATGAACAAGAAGTGAGTAACCCCAAACCTAAAATCTTTCAGTGATATATCAAACAACTCGTATGATTGATACTTTGAATAACAAAGCATGAAACCGTATGACCACGGGCAAAGGAAAATTTTGTAAACTTAATTTCACAACAAGAAATATAAGTATTAGAGGCGACGGTATTAAAGACGACAAAGACTATTAGTGACGACACGTGACAACATGCGTATGTGTCGTCTAAAAGTAGCCCGTCGCCGCTAATGCGTCGTCTCTAATAGAACACGTAGGCGATCCGTAATTTTAAACAGAATTTGAATAAACTTGAAGTGTTTCATCGTGTGCATGTGAATAAAAATTAGAATTTGTTGATCCTTTGGTAGAAGAGCAATATGTCAGTTATTATTACCTAAAAATGAAGTAGATTGTTGGTATTTTTTAGTGTGTTAGTTTTAACGTATATTAACAATCTTTGTGAAATACAAAATGCCTTAGTTGCTGAGGTTGTTCTACAAATTCATCACATAGCCGATTCTGGTAGTAATGCATACACCATTGATTAAATGACGATATTTGAGAAAGTGTTGGGTACACGAAGGGGGCATGTGAGAAGCATTGGGGCTAAAGCTTATTCAGCTACGGGTATAAGTGTTCCATCCCAATGACAATCACAGTCACAAGGACCGCAACCAACATAGGTACTTGTTAAATTCTTAAGGAATTTGGTAGCTTTGTTAATGACTTAATGTGCTTGTGACTTAATTGTAGGATTTTGATCTGAATGCTTTTCTTCAAAACTCGACATTTGTGACGGCCATTGGAGATATTATCCGGTTCCTTCAAAACTAAGTCAACAACGAGAAAAACAATGGTGAGGAAGACGAAGACGAAGACACATAATATTTTTTGTTTTATGTCATCGATGATGTTATTTTGGATTTACTAGATACTTTATGGATTATATATTAGATGTTTATTTGAGATTTATTAGATATATAATATGCTATGTTTGATGTTTTCTGTAATGTGGTATGTATTTATTTATGTATTTTTTTATCAAATCTGCATTTTATAATATATATAAACTAATATCATAAAAAATATGTTTTTTCTCAAAAAAAAAAAAAAAACAAAACATTAGCAACGATACCTTAGGGATGATACAGACTAATTGCGACGACACATAACTCTAGGAAGCTTTGCCGGAATATTAATAGAGACAACGTCAATAGCGACGGCACAGGAGTATTAAAGATGACCGTATTTACGATGACAAACGAGTATTAGCTACGGGGTAATTGCAACGACCCTTTAGAGATGACATGTCATCGCTAAAGGTATTAGCGATGACAGTGGGCATTGCGACGATTTTTGTCGCCCCTAAAGGCTACATTTTTTGTTGTGGAATTGGACCATCCAAAATTACATGAAGTTTGGGGATGGCTTGGATATTCGAATAGACGGGAATGGTACATAAAGTTAGCTATAAAAGCAAGGAACAATGCATGTTATAGAAGGCGTACTACATACCCAGCCTGTGAAGTAAAATTATAAGTTTAGGCCAACTTATATAAAGCGGTGGTAGGATGCTAATACATGGTTCATGTCTTTGGGTTCATGAATATACAATAAGACTAGTAATAAACATAGGTCTCTCCCTAAATCGAATATACAAAGCTATTTTAAAAAAAGCAGAATCATAATGCATGTTGGGAAGCACAGAACAATTATCTTCGTTGTGGCATGCTTTTTTAGGATATAAAACTTCTCAACACAAAAATGCATGGTTGATAAAGTTTTGGTATTTGGTTTACTCAGGATCAAGCAACCTACTCAATTATTTAAAGTTTGCCTTGTTTCACAAGACACTAACAACAATGTTTGAGCTGATATATGGTGACCTTTGTGGACCAATTGCACCTCCCATTCCCTTCGTCAATCACTTGATATCTCCAAATTTCTACATATATTTCATGTGATATCTTAATGTTGTAAGATGTATTTTTATGCTTTTAAGGATAACAAAGATTCATAATACTTGGATTTGATATTTTGCATAAATTTAAATTTGTGGTAAGAAAAGGAAGCAAAAAATTACTAAAAACTGGATTGGGGTCGAAAGAAGCAGAAAAAGTGCATAGCAAAGGAGTATGTTATATATTCTATTTCCATACGTGAAAGTTTACAAAAACCCTCGAGGAAATCCGCATTACCCAACATATTTTTAACGTCAGCATAATTGTTATAAAAGGGTAATTATCTTTGCCCTAAAAAAAGATAGACACTAGAGGCAATCATAGAGTTTTCATTTTGAGAGTCTAGACGATGAGTGGAAAGCCAAAGACTGGTATGGAGTATAAATCTAGATAATTATAACAACGTAAATTTTCAAACATTTTTTTTTCTATTTTCAAATACAATAAAACACATGTCACATTTTCTCAAATATCTCAAGTATCAAATTTCAACATATATTTCAAAAATTGTTTATCACAAATCCAGGATCCTCCAAAAACATGTCTCCAATGCGGGTGTGTGTACAATCAAGCCGATATCTTTCCGTGATCCTGAGAAGTGCCTGAAACACATAACACATAGCACGATAAGCACGAAACTTAGCCAGTTCCCCAAAATACCACACACATCACATTAGCGACTCAATACAACCCTCCGGTCAATGTGTTCCAGTGGAGATCCTCCGGTCCCGCAACTCGGGTGGACCCTTCGCTCCTAACTCAATAAGCTCTTAATAATAATACCCAACATAAATCACAAAGACAAAATGCAAAATATCACAATACACAAATAAGTACATAAGACATCTCGCTCACACGAAGATACCACTTATGGTAAGTATAGTGAGAAGACTCACTTCGCAAGAAATCGGCTAATCTCAAACTCAAATCACTAGTATAGTCTCTGCCTAACACATACGACAATTATCCCTAATTAATCACATCTCTTAATAAGCTAAACTAACCCTTCTACAAACTCACAGAAGGGTAAAAGACCATTTTACCCCTCAATGGCCTTAATATTCCACAAATTGACCAAACCCTAAAAGTCAACCAAAAGTCAACGGCAGAGAGTACACTGGGCGTACTCTGCTTTCATGCATGCATTGGGGATGCTCGACCCCTACGCTGCGCGTACTGGGATTACGCCCAACGTACGTCCCAGTTTCACTTTTCTCACTCATTTGGTCTTAATCAGTTAAGACCTTGGCTCATATAACAGATCTGGACTCCCTAATAGCTCTTACTCCATAAAGTCAGTAACTTTAAGCCTTGGCATGGCTGGAAGGTCACAAAAACAAAAAACACTCACTCTCTTATCTCAAAAAGCCCATATCTCATACATGGCTTGATTCCAACATCTAAGATTGGATTTTTATGACACTACACCACTAAATACACTCAAAGGGGGGTTGATCATAGTCTCTAGAGCTTAATATCTCATAAAGTCTCCAAATTTTGGGAAAAAACCCTAAAATACTCTACTATGATACACAAATCAAAAGAGTGAGAAAGCTTTGAACTTTATACCTCAAATGAAGCTCCACACTCAGATAAGCTCATATCCAAAGCCTGGAATCCCACTCCTTCTTCTTCAAGGCTCCTTCTTCACTCCAAAGAAATACAAGAATACTCTCAAGGCTCTCAAATGCACTTTCAAGCTTTAAGAACAAAAAATAGGGTTTAGGAGGGTTGTAGTCTGAGAATAGTGGCCAGGAATGAGGCCATCATATCCTTTAAATAAGGGTCTCACCCTAAATTAGGGTTCACTCTGGGGCTAGTACGCCCAATGTACCCTCTCGTACGCTCAACGTACTAGGTGGATTCCGCGTCAAATGCACGCATATGAGTACGTTAAGCGTACACTTGTGTACGCCCCATATACTCATTCACCACCTTTTATCAAAAAGGGACTAAAATGGACAAGTACTCAAAAGACCAAGGTTTATGAGTTATACCTGGACTCGAGATGTTAGAATTCTCCCCCACTAGAATCAGACTTCGCCCTCGAAGTCATGCTCCGAAAAAACTCGGGATATTGTTTTCGCATTTCTGACTCTGGCACCCAAGTTGAATCGGACCCTTTCTGATGTTGCCACTGGGCCTGAACTAAGGGAACCTCTTTATTCCTCAGAACCATCACCTTTCGGTCAAAAATTGTGATCGACCTGTCAATGTAATTCAAGCTCGCATCCACGTGAATGTCCTCTAGGGTACCACTTCCGTCTCATCGGCTACAGACTTCCTCAATTGGGACACGCGGAAGGTCTTATGAATCTGACTCAACTCTGTAGGTAGCTCCAACCGGTATGCTACCTTAACCACTCTGGTGGTCACTCTAAAAGGACCGATGCACCGGGAACCCAACCTGCCCTATTTCCTGAATCGAATCATCCCTTTCCAAAGGGATACCTTCAGGAGTACAAAATCTACGACCTAGAACTCCAACTTAGATCGTCGCTTGTCTGCATAACTCTTCTGGCGACTCTGGGCCGTCAGTAACCTCTATCTGACCTGCTGAATCTGCTCAGTTGTCTTCAGCACTATCTTAGTACTCGCTGCCCTACCTCTCCCCAAAAATGGGAGTTTGAAACCTCCTCCCTTAAAGAAGCTCAAAGGGAGGCATACCAATACTCAAATGATGGTTGTTGTTATAAGAAAACTCAGCCAAGGGAAAATAAGTATCCCAACTTCCTCCGAAGTTGATAAAACATGTATGCAGCATGTCCTCAAGCGTCTGAATCGTTCGCTCGCTCTTCCTGTCTGTCTGCGGATGGTATGTGGTACTGAAATGTAACTGTGTTGGGATGTAAATCCTTAAAGATCAATTAGATTCAACAGGAAGTAAAGATCATAAAGATAATCAAACTGATGCTGAATGATTAAAAGTCATGTCGTAGATGAACTCGGTGAAGAATTTCAACTGTGGAGGCATGCTAGGGTTTACAAAGTATATCTTAGCAAAAGCGTTAACTATCTACAGTGCATGTATGCACTATTAATACTTAAACCCTAATAAATGTGACGTCTTGGACAAACACAATACCATATAGAAAATGGACTAACTATTATAAGCCCAATGACGCAACATCTAACACCTAACAATCTCCCCCTTTGCATCAATTGAGGCGAGAGATGCTTCACTGCTGAGTCTTCTTGATTGTCTTGAAGAGCTTGGGAATCAGAGCGAGCAAAGTTATGTGAAACAAGATATACTACCGAATCATATTGTTAAATTTTTTCCTTGCACCAGCATCATTCATGGTACACTTGTTAAGAATCTCCAAAATATGTTCCAAGAAAGTTGTGGAGAATAAGTGTTTGTCAGGTAAAGCGAAGAGGAATTTCTGAAAAGCTCCAGAAACATTAGTCCCTCACTGAAACATCACATTCAGATGGACTGTATCGATTTTACCCATACTCATTTCGCTCATGTCGCTGGCTTTTCCAATCGGATTTACGGTAGGCTTTCGCTTCAGAACTTTAGCAATCTTAATGTCGAGCTTCGCCACTTGATATATATACGAAACCATCATTCGCTTCAGATGAGCAAGAATGGGTTCGTATTTTTGTTCTTCAGTCAGTAGAAGGTTGAGCAACAAAATCCAATCATGTGGGTTAAGGTTGGACAGATCAACAAGCATGAACTCATGTAAAGTATTTTCTGAACCCCTTGTCGCCTTGAACTTTACATTCACGAAGCCTCCTGTAGCGATTGGCCCTGTGACCTTGATTGTTGTTAGTTTCTAAGCACTCCAAGTCAAGTATTGAGGTTTACCATAAGTGAGATAAAAGTCAATTAAGGCTTTATCCACTTTCGCATCAGGAGAGGGAATATCTGCAATCGAATTAAAACAGTGGAAAACGAAGGCTCCTCTCGTTATTGGCATATCAAACTGAGAATCCTTCATGTTAGCCAAATCACTAGCTCCAACTAGTT
Organism: Lactuca saligna; assembly: GCF_052625555.1. Lineage (NCBI taxonomy): Eukaryota > Viridiplantae > Streptophyta > Magnoliopsida > Asterales > Asteraceae > Lactuca > Lactuca saligna. Next base: position 170,760,768 of record NC_136424.1, read on the forward strand.
AACACTGGGGAATTCAACTGCTTCTTGCATTAAGTGCTCCAACGTCCACAATGGAAAGAGCGTTTTCCTGCATTCCAAGGTGTCGTGAGCTTCTTTATCTTTTCGTTTCTTCTCCTCAATTTCTCTAGCAATGAGAGCACTTTCATTTATCTCATGTTCACGTGATTTTCGCTTTAGCTGATCATGTTCACTTTTTTCTTCTTCATCGTCAACAACCATTAGATTTTTTCCTTTTGAACCTGAAGCTACATTAACCTTCGGTTCGTTTTTCTGTGGTTTCTCACCTGACTTAGAAGCTTTATCTTCTCCCCTTGTTTCAGAGGGACAAGAGCCTCAGGAACACCCTCAAGCCTGTTTAGAAGAGCGAAGGCAGGATGAAGCTTATCAGCTAAGTGTCTGCGAATGGTGATGATCCAAATCGGATCATGCGCTTCAATAAGGTTAGACAGTAAGGAATTGACATCACTGATGCCAGATTTCATAATCGCTCGTTCAAAATTGAGCTCATCATTTTCTAACTTTGTGTGCTTGAGCTTGATTGTTTGAGCACGGACTTATGTGGTGCGAAGAGCAAGCTCATCCATGATTTTGCTTTGAATGGCCAAATCATCTTGAACTTCGTGAGCATCATAGAAATCGAAGAGTTAAAGGTTGTGTTGTCATCAGAGATACCTGAACGAAGCTTTTCCATCTTCTCACGTTCAGATTTATGCGAAGTGCTAAGCTTCGAAATGGCTTCGTTAGCCTTGACAACATTCGCTTCAGCTGCAGCATTAAAGTCTAGCATAAACTCCTTCGTTTCAGATATTATTTTCTCAACTTTTTTGGTCACTTGTAGATTGGAAAGTGGAGTCCTCAACGACTTTGTTTGTGTGAGCAAGGTTCGTTGCATGCTCCTTGACCAGAGTATCGAGCATACCCTTAACTGCAGCTTCAAAATAATCTTGGCTCAAAGAAGCAATAGAATATGCCAGAAGAGTATCTAGCTTGGCGTTCAACTCTTTGAGATGCCGTTAAGTGAGAGGAGCATCATCATCACTATCTTCTTGAATGGAAAATAGACTATAATGAGAATTATCAAAGTCTAGTCCATTTGCACCGAGAGGTTCTTCTGAACTATGTTGAGGCTGATGTGAAATGGGAGAGGTGGTGGAGGTAGTTACAAAGCCTGAAGTCTTTTCCCCTACATCAGATGCATTGACATTGATAGGAGGTTTGACTGTAGTGGTGGTTGTAGTGGTTTCAGTGAAAATGGGAGTTTGTTGAGGAATAGAAGTGGTGGTGCAGTAGAAACAGGTGGTGTTTGAGTTGTGATAGGTGGTGACTGAGTAGTGATAGGGGGTGGACAAGTTGCTATTGTAATCAGAACAGACGTGGAAGTAGGTGATGTTGGAGGAGATAGGACGAAATTTACCTCTTGTTCGTTTCTGTTGACATCGTCGTTAGATTCATCTTGATGTGCATCTTCCGATTCGTTGTCAGATAAGGTTGAGGAGGGAACGCGAATCTTACGAACTTTCTTCTTCACACGCTTTCGCTTCGGGGATGAGGGAGCACGCTTGGATGAATCACCTTTTGGCTTTCGCTTTTTGGAAGGCACAATTAGGTTAGAAGGACCTTCTTTCCTCTGTTTTGGTTTGCCCCCTTTCTTGACTTTGTCAGCCTCATCAAGAGTTTGTTGCATCTTCGGAGTAAGAATTCTAGGACGTGAGGATCGACACTTTTTGTATTCCCCAATCAGCTTGCTTGCCCCCGACACACACTAGTACATGGATTCAGGAACAGAACCTACAAAGGTAAACTTAGAATTGTCACCAAGTATGATCTTTGTAGTGTGAACGGTAGCGATCGAATACTTCAATGAATCCGCCATTACTGGAATGTTAAGCTTCGCAATTGCACGCTGGACTACAATAGTCCAAAAACGACCCATAGAGATTTCATTGTGGTGAGTGGTTGACTTTTTGCTTTATACCAGTTGAGCCCATAACATTGAACCGTAGTCGAGACGAATCCCATGGTAGAGGCCATAGAGGAATGCCATGAATGATTTACTCGCGCAGTCTGAACCAGTGACCCTTTCAGAAAACGCCTTGAAGAGAAGGGTAAATAGACCATTCCACAGTGGAGGAAGGTTTGATTTCTTAAACTTGGTGATTGAGGGAATGGGATCTATATACCCTATCTGGTAGAACATATCGATAATTTGTACAATAGAGATCGAATCTAGGTTTATCAGTGTATCATCATGAGCAAGCCCTAGAAGAGAGCAAAACCTGGCCTTTGTGAGTGAAGTTTTCTTCTCAAATACTTCAAAAGTGATCCATTCTTCCTCCTTGTCATTGGCGGCGGTAGAGAAATCTTTGGACATCGGTGGCATTGGAACACATTGAAGCTTGGTTAGAGAGATGACCAAAGGTGAATACTTCAAGCACTCTATGATCGGCAACATAAAGGCATCGTATTTAAACAAAGCCAAATTGAATATTAAGTTATGATTCAGCTTGATTGTGAGGAGAGAGGACTGAGCAGTTTGTTCTTGAACGGATGAAGAGTCATCCATTGTTGCAGGTTGAAGAAGGAGATGAGCAGTTGAAAGAGAAAGCGCCATTTAGGGTTCGAAATTTCTTTGAGAGTAATAAAGGTTAAATCGTTAATTGATTTAATTATTTATAGTGTGAGAGAGAAAACCAAGCGACGATTGCGTGGCCATTCCTGATTGGATGCCTAGAAAAGCGTGATTTGACAATTGTAGCGACTGACAGGTTATCATCATGACCTCATGCGGCGTGAGAATTGGAACCGTTTAAAATTCCACGTGCCTTTTATTTCAAAATCTTATCTTCAAATGTTGTGCCAGCAACCTTTATCTCCAACGTTTGAAAGTCCTTCATTTATCGTAAAAGTATAAGCACTTTTCTCTTTTATGAAACAAACATCAAAAGTGCATATAAAAGCGAATCTGCGAAACTGAAAAATGCCATAAGTGTCACGTACTAGACTTTTTGAAAAGCATAAAGATCTTCGTGTAAGAGTGTGGCAAAGATAAAAGAAATAAAGAAAAGTATATCAGTGGGATTAAAGTGATGTCAATAGAGACACGAAACTAAAGATCCTGGGCACGAATCTCTTCCTTCTAAGCCAAGAGACTAAGAAGTGTCTGCGTGGTTTCCCGTTGAAGTACAATCATATGTTTGTGAAGAAATAATGAAAGGAATCTTTTAAAGTTACGCTGAAAGGGTGGTTAAATCTCCAATCAAACAACAAACTCGACATAAGTTCGAGTGTTAGATGAAGTACTTGTGTGACTAGTGTAGTCAGTTGAACGAGTAGGCTTGGAGTTATTTTATTGACAGACCGAAACTGTGAAATCTCAAAAAAATAAAACTAGATCTTATGGGTAGAAGAGTCTTGGTTGTAGAACAATTGATAAAGATCTCGCAAAAAGAAAAAGAGATTTCATGGTACAATCCATAGATTTAAAATCTAGAACTTTCAATGAGTCTCCATTAATTCGTTTAAGGGTGTTGAATTTGGTTCGTGGTAAACGAAGCTAAGATCATGAAGTCAAATGTTTCGTAACCATAAACCTCAGTGGTATAGTAGAGAGTCTCAAGGGTTAAATGTATGAGCGTGAGGGAAAATGGAGAAAAGAGAAGGTAGCTCTAGAGAAGTAGATGTACCACTGCTACGCGAATGTGACCAAGCAGATAACTCTTAACTCAATATGAGAAGTGTAAGGTAGCTCGTGACTTATGTGAATGTAACTACCTAGTTGGGAAGAAACGAAAGGTAGATTTGATTCATTAAGGCTTCACATGAAGTCGATTGTGGCGTAGGACAACATGCAGCAGCATGCTTTTAGGGACACCCAGTTAGTACAAAGATATGGAAATTATACCCGTCCCATCACTCGTTTTAGCAAGATAGCCTACAATGGTACTAAAAAAAATATTAAATAAGAAAACAAAATATTTTTTGTATTTTGATAATTGCTGAAAGACAAATAAACAAAATATAATATTTTTGTATTTTAAATATCCAAGAGAAAAGCATAAACAAAGCAAATTATATATATATATATATATATATATATATATATATATATATATATATATATATATATATATATATATATATATATATATATATATATATATATATCCGCCTTTAAAAAAAAATGAGACACGAGATAGGGAGACCGTTCGTCTCAATTCGTGTCCCAAAAAAATCGGAAACGAAATAGATCGAGCGTTCGTTCTATTTTGCTTGTTTGAAAAATAAGAACGAAAGCGAACAGGTAACCCAAAAGAGAATGAGATACTTAGAAGGAAAGAGTGGTTTTGGAATTGATTCAGTCTCCATCATTCCTAGGCCTTGGAGTATTCTATTAAATGATGCTTCCAGCAAGGCTATTGTGAATATGTCAGCCAATTGGTCTGCTGATCAAACGAAATGAATCTCAACGTTGCCATCTTCTACATGATCCTTGATGAAGTTATACCTCAGTGCTATGTGTTTCGTCTTGGAGTGTTGCATTGGGTTGTGACAGATGCGAATTGCGCTTTCAGAGTCACAGTAGAGTGGTATTCTCTTGATATTCAAGCCATAATCTCGCAATTGATTTTAAATCCATATGATCTGAGAAGTACAAGATGCAGTAACAATGTACTCGACTTCGGATGTTGACAATGAAACACATGTTTGCTTCTTGGATTGCTAACTAACTAATTTTCCATCAAGAAATTGGCATCCACCAGTTGTGCTTTTTCTATCTAAGCCGCACCCACCAAGATTAGCATTCGAAAATGATTGAACGAAGAAACTCGAGTTCGCAGGATACTATATGCCTAAAGATGAAGTTCATTTTAGGTATCTAAAAATATTCTTCACTGCCACCTTGTGAGGTTCGCGAGGGTTTTCTTGGAACCTTGCACAATAACAAATGGAAAACATAATGTCCAGTCTACTAGCTGTTAGATACATTAAGGAATCAATCATTTAATGATAAAGGGTTATATCTGCAACTAGTTTTTCCAGAGATGGTGTAAGTTTCATTCCGAATGCCATTGGAACCTTCACTTTAGAGTCTCTTATCATGCCAAACTTAGAGAGCAAAATTTTTCTATATGCTTCCTGATTAATGAAAATATCTTTTGGTCCCTATCTTATATTCAATCCATGGAAAAAGTTAATAGGACCCATTAAGCTCATCTCAAACTTAGTTTCTATCAACTTTCGGAATTCAACTGTGAGGTTGGGATTAGTAGATCTAAAGATGATGTCATCAACATAAATTGGACGATCATTAAGTGGTCACTCTCTTTCTTTAGAAAGAAGGTTGGTTCAACTGAACCTTGTTTAAACTTAGATATTTTAAGGAAGCGAGTAAGAGTTTCATACCAAACCCTCGGAGCTTGCTTCAGTCCGTAAACTGCCTTATCCAGAATGTAGCGGTGGTTGGGTTACTTTTCATTATTGTACCCAGGTGATTGTTCAACATATACTATTTCTTCTAATTCCCCGTTTAGGAACGTACATTTAACATCCATCTAAAACACTTCAAAGTTCTTATGAGCTGCATATGCTAAGAATATCCAAACTGATTCCACTTTGCAACAGGTTTGAAGGTTTCTTCGTAGTCGATACCCTCTTTCTGGCAGTAACCCTTAACAACAAGTCTCGCCTTGTTCCTTCTTACATTCCCTTTTTATCCAACGTATTACCAAACACCCATTTCAAACAAACAACTGATGCTTTTATTGGAGTTAGAATTAATCTCCAAACCGTGTTTTGTTCAAACTCATTAAGTTCGTCATGCATCGCTTGCACCTAATCAGAATGACCAAGAGTGGTGTTGACGGTTTTGGGTTCTATCTTCGACACGAACAAATTGAACATGCAAAATTCCACTTTGGAGAATAAAGAAGTTTGTTTCGCTTTTATTTGAGATCTTGTGAGAACACCTGCAGAAGATTCACCAATGAATTAGGTTTTGGGGTGATTTCTCGTCCATTTGACTAATGGTGGATAGTTTGGATCATAAGAAGGATCTAATTCCGCATTTACTTATTAGAACTGTGATTGAACATCCGAATATTCATTCGCATCCTTATTCCCCCCCTTGAATGATGAGTGATCTTCTTCATTATGAATTAAAGTATCTACTACACCCTACCATGGAATGTTCGTTTCTTGCGGAGTAGGTTTCTCCCCTTGAGGATGTGTATTGAATCGAAAATCTCCCCATGGATAGGAGTACTCGTGTCTTGAGGCACGTTCGTGGTTTGTGGCTGGTTATCCATGTTATCTGTGGCTTTGTCAATTATCTTCTCTAATTCATCTTCTTTGTTATCAGTTTCCTTTGCTTCATATGTGATGGCGTTCTCAAGTTCGTCAAATAGAAGCATGAATTCTTCATAAAGATTAGCCAAGGTAACAGTCACTTGGTTCATTTGAGGAAAGATCTTGTTTTCCTGGCTATCATTCGCTTAAATCTTCTTTAAGTAATTATCATCAAATGTGACATGGTAGGTTTCTTCAATCCTTTTGGATCGTTTGTTTAGAACCCTATATTCTTTCGAAAGCAGTGGATATCCTAGAAAAATGCCTTCGCTAGCTTTCTCATCAAACTTGTTTCGTTGTTCCTTTGAATTGAAAATAAAACACCTGGAACCGAAAACATGAAAGAACTTGATGTTAGGTTTTCGTTTATTGATTATTTCATAGGGAGTGCAGAAAATCTTTTATTAAGATGTGATCTGTTTTGAGTAAACCAGGCAGTGGCAACAACATCAGCCCAGATGTAAAGACCCGATTTTAACATCCAAAAATTTCATTTTAATTAATTAATTTAATTAAAACACTCGTAGGAAAATATTGTCGAATCATAACATCTCATAAAACATTGTATAATGTCTAAAAACCCAAATCGTGAAATGGTGATAATGTCAGAGTATAATCCCAAGGAATCTCATAGTGCGGAATCTGAGGTGTGTGTATGATGTGCACCTACTGTGCCGGCTCCTTCCCCTTCGATGAAGAGGTACCTGAAACAAAACTAAAAACTGTAAGCACGAAGCTTAGTGAGTTCCCCCATCATACCACATACAATACAATCACATAACATACATATACTGTCATGCATATTTGGGTGCCCGACCTACCCCTCTGGTCCTCTCGACCGGATACTGCCTAGCATACCTAGGTGGTGGCCTCCCCTTCGGTCCTCTCGACCAGATACTGCCTAGCATACCTAGGTGCTGGCCTCCCCTTCAGTCAACTCGATCGAATACTAGGGACTATTTCACCCGCTTACTACTACCACATAACACATATCACATAATCTATCTAGCATGGCTAGGTATGACTACCCCCTCGGCCCTATCGACCGATAATCTGGGAACTATCTGCCCTACTGTCACTAGCACATAACATCATATCCTACTAGCACATAAACATATCAGGTAGTAGCAAACCTAGATGAATATCACAAAGATAATCATCTAATCATACAACTCCTACTGATGGGCCGACATTGTGGCCATAGACCCACCGCTACCGGAAGGTAACTCACCTCGCACGAGTAGCTACGGATAATATGTGTCGTCAACTCGTCGAGTCCCTGACCCTTTACTCGTCTATATCCACAACTCTACTCGTCGAGTTTAGCAACAACTCGACGAGTTCCCCTTATATGTGAACATCAAATGAACCTTCATCCGACTCGCCGAGTTGTATGAACAACTCGTCAAGTTCACCTTCATCTGATAAACAAGTCTTGTCCTTGACTCGTCGAATTGTATGAACAATATGTCGAGTTCATCTTCAACTATTAGGAGATTGCCTTGGACTCTCCGAGTCTATTCCAGCACTCATCGAGTCCCATTAACTCCAGGTCTAAGGCTAAGTCCAATACGTTGGGTCATTCCTTTGGACCCTCTAACACTCAACTGGGTTCCTTCGAACCCAAACAGAAAAAGGGGAGTCAAACCTTGGACTCGCCGAGTCCAAAGAACAACTCACCGAGTCGAGGTTGTCCAAGTCTGATTTCTCGATTTATGATGTACAACACTTATCCAGAAGATAGATCTAAGCTCCTACAATCGATATAGCACGTAAAGTTACAAACTTTACGTGCATGCATGGGACTTTGAGCTCCAAAAAGGTTCCAAAGAATCTCTTAGGTTGCATGGAGCCTTCCATGGGTGCAAAAGCAAACCAAATATGCCTTGTAACCCCTCCCAGGTCCTAGATCCGAAATCTTAACCCCCAACCATGCTTGCAATCATGGTTGGTTACCTCATACGGCTTAAAGCCCTAAATCTTCCCCCAAAAAGGGATCTAAAAATGAGCACGCAAGGTATATACTTTATACCTTTCAAAGACTGCAAATGATGTACCAAACTCGAATCCTTTAGTCTCCTCTTGATCGTTCTATGCTCTTCCTCCTTGTGAAAAAAACTACCAAAAATCACCACAAATGCCTTTAGATTTTCAAACACAAGCTCAAGAATGAAGTTGGGTGGCTAGGGTTTCGTCTCTGGATAATGGAGGCAATAAATGAAACCCTAGAGATGAGAATGAGATGCTTAAATAGGGTTCCAAGTCCTGAAATTAGGGATACTCAACCCAGACCAGACTCGCTGAGTCAGTCTCCCCGACTCGTCGAGTCAATCACTTAATCCGCGACACGGGTCAAGCTCCGACTCGTCGAGTTCCTCCTTGGACTCGACTAGTTGACTCTTTTGACTAAAGGCTTTTCTTTCCTTTTTTGGCCTTTCGGATTCTGGGTGTTACAACTCCCCCACTTAAACTAGACTTCCTCCTTGAAGTCCGCTACGTCCAACTATTCTATAATGTGACAACCTGAAGTTATTCAATCGCCGCAACCCATTTCGTCCGTAAAACTCGTTTTAATCGAATTATTCCGATTTCATTTTTGGATTAGGTAAATTAAGTTAAGACTTTTATTTGACCTTGTAAGTATCCAAACATGTTGGAAACATGTTAAAACGTCCCAAAATAGTAATTAGAATTTTTTTAGTTTCGACCATATCGAGTAACGACAACTTAATCGGGTGCGATCAAAAGCCTCGGTTAAAATCAGTATCGGGTAGAATTCCACCGTATATCAAATTCAAACCATATATAAAGTGAATTAAGACTCATTTGAAGCCTTTTCACTCTCTCTCTAACCTCTCTCCTCAACTCAAGATTTTGATCCAAAAATCATCCATTTCAAGCTTCAAAACACCAAGGTAATCATCCTAGCTTCTTGTACATCATTCTTAGCCTTCAATTTCTAGTTCAATTCATGAATTAGGACCTCAAACATGTGTTTATGGCCGTAGAACACTCTTGGGTCATGAACACATATAAATGGTGTATTTGAGCCTCAAAACCCTTCCAAATCACCATTGGAGCTTAGATATGGCTTAAGGACTTATTGGATTGGACTTAGGACACCTTAAAATCAACATTTGGGTAGTAAACTTGAGTTTACTGCCCAAGAAAAAGCTTGGGCCGTAAACACCATTTCATGGAGAGTAAACTCCTTTTTGGGTGTTAAAATGCAACTTACACACCTCATAAGCCCTGGAATAAAATCTAGAAGCAAGCATGAACAACTTAGAGGCCTAAAATATAAAGAAATCACCCATCTAAGGAGTTCACGGCCATGAGGGGACTCATGGGCCATAAACTCCTAAGATCATGTCAAATGATGCCTTTAACTCACCCATTGGCTTATAAAATTGAGTAGAATCACATGTGATAAATCATTGGCCTTCAAAACACTTAAGAATGATGTGGGTGAGAGTTTATGGCTGTAAACACTTAGTTTACAGCCGTAAACTCATCAAATAGTTCATTTGTTTGATCTAGTCCCTTCAAATGCCCTAGAACCAAACCAGCAACACCCCGCATCTGATTTAAGGCCATCTAGCACATAAGTACACCCCACCATGAGTTTACGGCCGTAAACTCATGGGGATGTGGTGTATATGGCCGTGAACACTCCCTAGAGTTTACTCTTCGATATCCTAGCCATTCATGTCCATAAACGTCACCCGGGTCACTCCAAACACTTAATTTGAAATGTTTTCGCGTCTTGGAGTGTTTAATCATACATGATTAGTGTTTTAAAGTATAATTAGATACCTTTGGATATCATTTAACATTACATAGGAACCTCTCACGTTTTCAAGCCTTGATCCAACGGTTAGCATCCCAGCCGACACATTTCTTGTCCGGTGAGTTCATACCCCTACCCTTTTTTTTCAATGTTTTTCACTGTTTTCAGGGGGGGGGGGGGAATACAAGCAAAGTACAAGTAATACTTGTAGTCAAAACTTATTTTATATGTGTTGTATTTCATACTACATATGTTTTTAACAATGTTAATCATATAAGTTAACCGTTCGAACTTGCAGATTTCATTATCATATTATTTGTGAAAAACGTTATACATTGTTGTACCTTATATTTTCACAAATGGTTTTCCACATTATAATAGTTAAAAACATAATCTTTGAACATTGAACTAGAAGCTTAGTATATAATTTTGTCCTCGGTAACACTCCACAGAGATACGCGAGTGGACGATCGTCTTTGTAGATTTGTTATCCCTATAAATGGAGACACGTCCTCGGAGAACACTCCACAGAGATACGCGAGCGGAGGACCGCCACTGTAACCAGAAATCTCTTATATAGGGAGTGTGACTTGAGTGTATAGATATATACAGGACTGACTATCCCGCATCTGGCTGCTAGCCACAGCCGAACCGAAAAGGTTCAAGGGTGACACAAGTCATAGTAATATTCGCATTCCTTTGCCATATCTAGTCTATAGTATGGTTATAGAACTCGCAATTTGGATAACAGAAATTTACATTTTAAGTAATAATGGATATAGTAAATTAATAACCATAAGAATTAGTTTACTATGATAATCAAGCTTTCAGTATACATCTTTTACATTACATTTTTGGGGTGGTAAACAAACACAATTTACAGGGTTAATCAGGTTTTCAGTATACATCTTTCACATTAGGAAAATATAGGATTTTCCTGGGGTAATCACAATTCATAACCAGAACAGTGTAACATAACAGAACAACTAAACTTTACTTTTAAGAAAATATGGGATTTTCTTAGGGTTGTAACATTTTTAGAAATCAAAAGGAATCTTGTACATTTTCATAAAAACAAACTGCTTATGAACTCACAAACTTTATGCTGATTTTAAAATGCCTGTATTCTCCGGTTCTTCTTAGACAGGTACCCTGCGTCCTTTTGCAGAAGATGGAGCGAATGGAAGTCATGTCTTTCTTTTGTTTAATCTATGTATCTGTGAAACTTGTACTACTTTACTTTTCAACTGATGTAATGAAATCTATGTAATGTAATGTAATGTTTTGTGTTTTACTTCGCTTACTATGTACATTGGTTATGATATTCACATGAAGTCACCTCCGCCCCGAGACGTTTCCACCTTCGGTTTCGGGGTGTGACAGATTGGTATCAGAGACCTTGTTTATAGTGAATTGAGTATACCAACCCTTACATGGTATAAGACTATAAACATTATGGGGCCTAAGTGCTCTGAACTAAAAGTATACTTCAAAATATAAGTATTTTCAAAAACATACAAGTATACCTAACTACCGAGATCCGTAGCTACACGTAGAACAAAACATAAATAAATGGGTGTTGTATGTTACGGTTAACCCTAGGAAGTTATGTAGTCGTGTCTAGGATCAATATAGCCTGATGAACTATATTCATTCGAGACACAGCCAACATGTGCCTGGGAGTGATTGTAGTGTTCAGCATGCCTAAAACTTACCCAAATACCCCAAACAACGAACCGTCATCGCAGTGAATAATGAAATACTATTGGAGTATTTCTAGATCCAACTCTGTAGTAGAAAATTCTTATTCAAGCGTTGCTCCTCGACCATTCCTTTAGTGATAGTTTATCTGCCTTGATAATTCATTACTGCTCTATCGCTCAATAGAATTATATGTTTGTCTTAAAGAGATATCCGTTGTATCATATCTCTTGATTTGATGCAGAGGGCTTACCATCCTCTTTTTCCTAATCACTTTACATCGAAATGTCTTCAAAGGATGGATCCAGTTCAAGTAACAAAAACTCTCCGTCGCCACCTCCTTCTCGATTCGATCCAGTGATGTTCCAGTTGGCTATTTCTGCCACATTGACTGCCTTATTAACATATTTATGCTCTAACCGGTTCAGTGGACCAGGAAGTATCACCAACCCCCAAAACCATGAAAATGTTCAGGAGCATCAGAACGAGCGTAAAAAGAGTAAGAAGGCTTTCTGGAAAAAGCGAAAGGGTCAGAGTTCCCAAGGACCCTCCAAGAGCCATGAAGCTATGGCAGTGCAAGCTTCCGCTACTCCTGTTGCTGTGTCTACAGTTCAAGCTACAGCTACTCAAGTTGTTGCACCTACAACTCAAGCACCTGCCACTAGATATGCGGGTAACCTCCCTTGGTGCAAAAAGTGCACATACCACCATTATACCTCTGGCCCGTGCCTCGAGAAGATCTGGAAAAGATGTGACAAAAAGGGCCACACCGCTCACAACTGCAAAACACCAGTTCATCTAATCAATCAAGCTTCCGGATTGATTACTGTTCGAGCCTGTTATAGTTGTGGAGAGATCGGGCATTTCAAGTGAAACTGCCCAAAAACAGCAACCACTAACAACGTCAACAACGCCGAAATGGTTTTAGCTGTGAAGCAAGAGGAGGCAGCCGCTGATTCCACCACCGTCGTGGGTATATTTCTTCTCGACAATCCTTATGCTCGCATTCTTTTCGAATCTAGTACCAAGAAAGTTTTATTAGTCATTCATTCAAATATCTTTGTAAACATAGTCCTCATCTAATAACCAAAAGATTTGCCATCAAGATGGTTACCGGTGAGAATGAGTGCACTAACGACTTATCTCTGAATTGTATCCTTATCTCGAGTAATCATTCTTTCCTCATTGACCTGACGTCAGTTTCAATAATGAGCTTTGATGTTATCTTTGGCATGTATCAGTTGAGTCCTGATCATACTGATACACTTTGTTATGAAAAAGCTATTCATCTCAATCTTCCCCTCTGACCGGACCCTCATTATATATGGTGTCAAGCTTAGCTCAAACCTCCGCATCATTTCCTGTATCAAAGCTTGAAATCTTCTGCAGAAAGGAGTGTTAGGTATTCCTAGTCCATGCAATCAGCGAGAAACAAGAAGTTAAAGACTTCTAGAGTGTCCCCGAAAAACTGTAATATTCATGATTTCTTCCCGAAGAGCTCCCGAGAATTCCTTCTGAACGTCAAGTCGAGTCTCGTATCGACTTAATCCCTGGAACTACCTTCGCAGCCAAATCTCCATACCATTTTTGCCCCAGAAGAAATGTAGGAGCTATCTAGTCGACTTAGTGAGTTAACCGTCAAAAACGATGTCCTCTTTCCCAAGTAGATGACTTCTTCGACAAAATTCAGGAGCTAACTACTCCTCGAAGATAGACCTTAGGTGAAGACACCATTAGCTATGAGCTTATGAGGATAATGTTTCTAAGACAGTATTCAGGACTCGAGATGATCACTAGGAGTACGTATTGATATCGTTCGGTCAAACCATTTTCCCTTGGTCATGTAGTGAGCAATGAAGACATACACGTAGATCCTCATAAGGTCGAAGCAATAGAGAATTGGTCGGCACCGAAGACACCCATAGAAAACCTATCAATTCTTGGGTTTCGCCGGCTAGTATTGCAGACCCATTCAGAATATTCTTTCAGAATCCCCAAACCCCTAACCACTCCAACAAAGAAAGGTGTACCCTTTATGTTGGAGTGAAAAGTGAGATACATCATTCCAAGCATTGAAGTAAGACTTATACATCACACCTAACCTGTCCCTGCCAGAAGAAACAAAGGACTTCATTTTCCTTTGCAGTACGTCCAATCAGAGTTTAGATCATGTGCTTAGACAAGAAGCAAAAGGTTGTCATTCACGCTTAAAGACAAAATAGAGGCACATGAAGTTGAATATACAACTCACGACTTGGAATTTGGAGCAGCAGTCCCTGCACTGAAGAATGAGAGACATGATCTCAATGGAACCAAGTACGTGAATTTCACTGACCTTAAGAGACTACATCATAGCTTCGATCAGAAAGACATGAACATGAGGTGCCCTTAGCCGAAAGGAAAGCTTGGAAAGCAAGACTAAGACCATTGACAATGACCATCTTAACCCGTTTACTCGCTCAAACCTGAGAAGCCTTGTCAGAACCCCTCGAGACTATCCCAGCAGCCTAGATACCCGTATGGAAATGGTAAATAACCAACATGGATTTCACCATCAAGTTATCCAGTTTTCCCGAGTGATTACGATACCATTTGGAAATGTTCGTTCCTTCGATAAAATCCGTTCACTTCCTTCCGATCAAAGAATCATTCAAGATGGAAAGACTCACGCGAACCCACATCCAAGAAGTAGTCCGACTGCATAGTATACCTGCATGCATTATCTTTGGTAGAGATAGCAGGTTTACCTCAAGATTTAGGCAAATTCCTTCAGAAAATTCACGGAACCAAGCTAGACATGAGTACAACTTATCATCCACAGACAATTGGACAGAGTGACAAAGTTATTCAAGTTATAAAAGACATGCTAGGAGCATGTGTCATAAGTTACTGAGCGACTTGGGATACCCTTTTACCTTTGATCAAGACCTCGTATAATAACGGTTATTCCACCAGTATCTAGACTACACCATTTAGAACCCTCTACAGTTGAAAGTACAGATTCCTTTGTGTTAGGTCAAGATAGGAGACACGCAACTAACCTAGAGACGATTCCCCGGTAGTACCCACACTGGTTCTGAAATCATCCGAGAAACCTTCAAGAAGATCATCCAGACCCGAGAACAATTGAAAACTTCGTGAGATCGACATAAGAGTTACGCCAATATACAATGAAAACTTCTGGAATTCCAGGTCGGAGATCGTGTCCTTTTAATGGTCTCACCCTGGAAAGACATGGCACACTATGGAAAACACAGAAAGCTTAACTAGTGGTACATTAGACCCTTCGAGATCCTCATTAGGATCCACCCCGTAACCTCCAAACTCCGAGTACCTTCAGAACATAGAAATGTCCATCCTGTCTCCCACGTTCCAAATCTTTAGAAGTACTAGTCCGATGAAACCCTAGTAATTCCTCTTGAACAAATCGAGACCATAGACCGAGAGATCAAACGTACGAAACCAAGCCATATCCCGTTAGTAAAGGTTCGCTGGACTTACAAGCGAGAATCTGAATTCACTTGGGAGCGCGAAGACCCGATACAGCAGAGACATCCACATCCTTTTCCCTAACTTGTATCTTAATCTTTAAATTTCGGGAAGAAATTCCCTCTAACGGGGAGATAATGTGACAACCCGAAGTTATTCCAGCGCTGCAACCCGTTTCGTCTGTAAAACTCGTTTTAATCGAATTATTCCGATTTCATTTTTGGATTAGGTCAATTAAGTTAAGACTTTTATTTGACCTTGTAAGTATCCAAACATGTTGAAAACATGTTAAAACGTCCCTAACTAGTAATTAGAAAAATTTTAATTTCGACCATTTCGGGTAACGACAACTTAATCGGGTGCGACCAAAAGCCTCGGTTAACATCAGTATCGGGTAGAATTCAAACCATATATAAAGTGAATTAAGACTCATTTGAAGCCTTTTCACTCTCTCTCTCTAACCTCTCTCCTCAACTCAAGATTTTGATCCAAAAATCGTCTATTTCAAGCTTCAAAACACCAAGGTAATCATCCTAGCTTCTTGTACATCATTCTTAGCCTCCAATTTCGAGTTCAATTTATGAATTAGGACCTCAAACATGTGTTTACAGCCTTAGAACACTCTTGGGCCGTGAACATATATAAATGGTGTATTTGAGCCTCAAAACCCTTCCAAATCACCATTGGAGCTTAGATATGCCTTAAGGACTTGTTGGATTGGACTTAGGACACCTTAAACTCAACATTTGGGGAGTAAACATGAGTTTACTGCCCAAGAACAAGCTTGGGCCGTAAAAACCATTTCATGGAGAGTAAACTCTTTTTTGGGTGTTAAAATGCAACTTACACACCTCATAAGCCCTGGAATAAAATCTAGAAGCAAGCATGAACAACTTAGAGGCCTAAAACATAAAGAAATCACCCCTCTAAGGAGTTCACAGCCATGAGGGGAGTCATGGGCCATAAACTCGTAAGATCATGTCAAATGATGCCTTTAACTCACATATTGGCTTGTAAAATTAAGTAGAATCACATGTGAGAAATCATTGTCCTTCAAAACACTTAAGAATGATGTGGGTGTGTGTTTATGGCATTAAACACTTAGTTTACTATCGTAAACTCATCAAATAGTCCATATGTTTGATTTAGTCCCTTCAAATACCCTAGAACCAAACCTAGCAAGACCCCTCATTTGATTTAAGGCCATTTAGCACATAAGAATACCCCACCATGAGTTTATGGGCGTAAACTCATGGGGATGTGGAAGTAGCAGATTGAGGAGTGATGTTATGGTTCGAGTACCATACATCGGAGCAGATTGAGGAGTGATGTGATGGTTCGAGTACCATACATAGGAGCAGATTGAGAAGTGATGTTATTGTTCGAGTACCATACATCGGAGCATATTGAGGAGTGATGTTATGGTTCAGGTACCATACATCATGGCAGATTGAGGAATAATGTTATGGTTCAAGAGAAGATTGAGTAGTGATGTTATGGTTCGAGTACCATACATCGGAGCAGATTAGGAAGTGATGCCATGGTTTGAGTACCATGCATCTTAGCAGATTGAGGGGTGATGTTATAGTTTAAATACCATATATTGTAGTAGATTAAGAAGAGATGTCATGGGATGAGTACCATGGTTCTTAGTAAATGATGCTTGTGATTCTCCGGTTGTCCAGTCAGGATTGATTGGTGGAGTTTGGACGCGATGGGGTTTTAGGCCTAATGGCCATGATTGAGTCCGAAGATGCATCCCTTGAGAGGGAGGTCGAGAGCATTTCAGAGTATTATTGGTAAGATGCCAGATGTGGTCGCAAGACTCAGGGATTAGTAGAGAAGGAATTTATGGGGGATTGCGGTCTGAGTGAGCAATCAGTCGATGGAGGAGATGTCACCTTCTGTGACCTGATGGGTTCTATTTATGTTTCCTATGGGAAACAAGAGAGATGTGAGATTTCAGTTTTGGGTTTAGGAGTAAAACCTACAGGTTGACGTTGATGACGATCTTTCCATCAGTGTATCAGGCAGCATGTCTGCCGTGAGGAAATGATCTACCATGAGCAGGTAGTCAGTGGGGACTGAGATGGTCAAGGACCACATTACACCCTAATTGAGTATAGTAGGGCGTGTGGTAGCGGCATCAGCGGGTAATCCAGATGAGTATATCAGAGCGGTGGCTCTTCTGTATATGATGGGTATTGAGTATGGTAGTGGAATCCCTATTCTCGTGATGATTCACGTGTTGGAATGGGGGTTGAGAAGTCGAGGATGAGGAGTATGATGATTTGTTGTTTCAGTCTAAGAGTCAGTGATAGTACTGGACAATTGGAATGTTCGGTATTTGGATGGTATGAGACTTCGAATGGCTATAGGCAGTCGTGATGAGAAGTTCCTGACGATTTCTTCGGAGATTTAGGGTATTTGAGGTTTCTTGATCTCTACGTGGGGAGATCATTGGGCATTGTGTGGCACCTTCCAAGCATAGGTGCGATGTTTCTGGTGGGAACCGTCTGTAGGGTAGGTTGTTGATGCGTCAATAGGTGATGTTTCGAACCCTAAGTGGGGGAGAACTGGGTATTTTATTGAGGGAACCATGGCATAAACATGTGGCTCAAATTCATGAGTCCAGGGTCATTTGTGATCAAGTAAAAGTGCAGATAATGTATGTGGTATGTGTCTGTGAAAGGATTGGTGTCTCCATGGCAGATGGCCGATGGTCAGGAATCTAGTGGTGGTCAGGGCCGTTTCAAGTGGAAGGCTCATAATGATGGTATGGGCAGTTGAGAACTTCTGGGTCGAAGTATGGATAGAAGATTATCGAGCAACCAACTCCCAGGCCGGTATGTGTATTCTTGCTTGGATTTTGAGCAGTAGAGGAAAGGGTTTCAGAGGATCATCAGCGTGTTCTGAAGCGTTAGTGCTTTTGAGTGTTTGGATACACTGAAGCTGCGCATTGGGTAAAATGAAGAATTGTTTATAGGGTTTATAGGAAATGTATTTTTGTATCTGTATGGTGTTGGGAGTAGGAGATCAGTTGTTGAGGCGGGACATTGTGATGTCTGTAATGGTGTTCCGTGGTACTTGGGTATAATGTCCCGATATCGGAGTTATTTAGAATCTTGAGTTTGAGACGACTAGTGGTGTATCATGTACCTACGGTTCCAGTGGGAGCCCTTCGGATATTGATATCAACAGGGATTATTTAAGAAAGTGGATCTCCGCAGAGGTAGGTATTTTGTTATAATGATTGCCGCCAGATTCTGTGATGCATATTTGGGACAAGTGTGTGTAGCTATCTATGATAGTCTACGGAGCATGAGTTAGTGGACGTAGTGTGGCATTGTAATAAGAATGAGAGTATGGGGTGAAGCTATGGGGTGCCGTAGTATTCACTAGTCAGAGGGTGTTGTGATGCTACGGGGAGCCGTACTACTCATAAGTCAGATAGAGGGAATGGTGGTACTACGAGGAGTCGTAGGACTCACTAGTCGGAGGCTGTCGTGATGTTACGGGGAGCCATAGTACTCACTAGACGGCAAGAGAGTGTGATGATGGAGTGTTTTCCGGTTAGTGTATGATGCAGAATAGTTTTAGGCTTGAGTAGCCCTAGTACTAAGTTTTTAGAGCCTAGTGGTTGAACCAGGGGCGAGACTGGGGTCTTCGTCCTTATCAGGGCTAAGTTGATTTTTGGTTGGATTGTAGTTTTCGTTTGAGAATTTTGTGACTTGTGTGTCACAAGGCCGAGATAGTTGATGCGAAGAGGAAGTCAGTGAGAGCTCTTCTGCGGAGAGCATGGTAGAGTTATACATGAGGGAGGTGGTATCACCGCACGGAGGAAGTGTATTGCTGACGAGTCAGCCGTGGTGCTATTAGAGGATATTCAGGTGGATGTGAGTTTGAACTATGTTGAGAGGCCGGTTACAATTATGGATCGGAAGATCAAGGTTCTGAGGAACAAGGAAGTGCCCCTAGTGCAGGTCTAGTGGCAACATCAGAAAGGGTCCGAGCTGACTTGGGAGCCGGAGCGAGAGATGTGCAAGCAGTATCCAGAGTTGTTTGTAGAGTAAGACTTCAAGGATGAAGTCTGATTCTAGTGGGGGAGAATTGTAACATCCGGATTTCCAGGTACATTATTTATTCATTTATTTTGGAGATTTTAGAGGGACTCGGCGAGTTGATGCTTAGACTTGCTGAGTAGAGTCGCAAATTCCATCTGGGTTAATGACCGGACTCGGCGAGTCGACTAGTGGACTCGGTGAGTCTGCACTGCGTAACGAAGCCCTATTTCCCAGGGATTGAGACCTATTTAAAGGCCCTTATGTCCTTCATTTGCGGCTACCAATTGATAGAGAGAAACCCTAGAGTGTATGATCGTTTTGAGAGAGAAAGGAAGCCATTTTTGATCCTTATGTGGGTGTTTTTGCAAGAAGAAGGTGACCAAGGCAAGAGGAAACTGAAGAGGGCGCTAGTCTATGGATTTCAGAGCTTAGGGACTTCATCTTGAGGTAGATATTCGATCCCCTTTCAGTTTTGGTGTAAGCTTTGAGAGTTAAGGTTTCTAGCCCCCTTTTTTAGTATGATTTGTGAAGCAATTGGTCCCTTCTTGTGTTGAGGCTTCGAATCTGGATCCAAAGAGGTCCAGAGACCTTAACTTCTTGATCTTTATGAGTGTCATGGAGAGTTATGAGCTTAGGGTGGCATATTGAGGCCATTTATTCATAATAGAGCCATTGGGTCTTTCCATGGGCATCAAAATCCAAACTTTACGTGTTTATTATGTTCAAGGAGGGCAGCTCTATGGGTTAGAGGAACAGATCTGACCTCAGGAGGTCAGTTCTGTTGAGCATGGCATGAACTCGTCGAGTCCCAAGAACAGACTGGATGAGTAGGGTTATGGTTCCCCGTAAATCACACAGTTGGTAACTTGCCGAGTTCGGGGAATCACTAGGTGAGTCAGAGGGGACTAAAGGATTGGAGTTCAAGTTAGAACTCACCAAGTTCATCATTAGACTCGGCGAGTTGAGTTGGGGTGGCCCCACGATTCATGCCAGATATAACCCGTCGAGCAAGGGAAAGGCTCGACGTGTCATGAGAGGCTAAAGAGATAGTGGACACGTGTAGACTCGTCGAGTCGCCCAAGTGCACCTGACGAGTCAGGTTAAAGTTTGACCATTCACTTTTGTTGACTTTTAGGGTATGGTCAATAATGAGGTCTTTGAGTCAAGAGAGGGGTAAAATAGTCTTTTACCCTTCTGGGGTTGCCAAGAGAGGGTTGAGTCTAGTCTAGAGAGTTATATTTATGAGAGTATTTACTTTATGTGATTAGACGGAGGCTAGACCGTATTGCTACTGAGTCAGAGATTTACCGAGGCATCTGAGATGACTCTTCTCACTATACTTTACCTTGAGTAGTAATATAGTTATGTGACAGAGTTATTGTATGCTATCTATGCGATGTGCAGCACTGCATTATTTCTATGTGCTTTATGTTGTGTGTATATCAGAGTTAGGACCGAAAGGTCCACAGAGCAAGGACCAGAGGGTCCACAAAGTTAGGTTTAGAGTTATGTGCCAGTGTATTTGTATGCCATTTATGTGTTGAGATTTATTATGATATGTGATATGCATGATTCAGAGTTATCAGAGTTAGGACCTTTGGGTCCATAGAGTTAGGGCTAGAGGGTCCACAGAAAGTTGGGACTGGAGGCTCCCACTGAGACGCACTGACCAGAGGGTCAATAGAGTTATAGCCTTGAGTGGCTAATATGTGTTAGAGTGGTATTTTGGGGAACTCACTAAGTTTCGTGCTTACAATGTTTTGTGTTATATGTTTCACGTTTTCTCAGGATCACGGGACGGCACCGCCTTGATTGTACACACTGGAGGAAGAGTTTGCTTTGAGGATCCTGGTTTATTAATTGATTGAACAAAAGAGTCATGTATTGTAATTTAAATAAAAAATAGATTTTTATGAAAAGTGTTAAAGAGATAAACTATTTTAAATGAAAAAATTGTTTTGAAAATTTCGGTGTTACAACTTTGGCCTAATAGTTAGTTCTTCATGCCTTAATCTTTGGTTGAAGCCACTGAGTTTGTTATTCGACAAAAAAGATTTTATAACAATAAAATTTTATTGTTGTTCGTAACAAACTATGTTGACCAAGTCTATTATTGTCAATTTATTTTAAGTTTAAATAACAAACTATGTTCACCAAGTCTATTATTTTCAATTTGTTTTTAGTTTGAAAGTAATCTCCTTAATCCTTAACTTAAGCTACCGACTTTGTAATTCCAAAAACAAGATTTTATAACAACATTTTTTTATTGTTCCTAACAAACTTTGTTGACAAAGTCTATTATTGTCAATTTGTTTTAAGTTTAAATAACAAACTATGTTTACCAAGTCTATTATTATTAATTTGTTTTAAGTTTAAAGGTAAATTCCTTATGATCAATGGTATAATTGTCAACACGAGCACATACTCTATAAATTTTAAGTTATTTCATGAATCTTATATTCTTATTTATGTGGATTATCATTCCAATTATACCGTCAATCATAAACACTTTCCAGAATAATTATATGTATATTTATCATGTTTCAATATATAGAATGCAGATATTTATGATTAAATCATTTAATAAGTAAATACTATCTTTAAATCTTTTCAAAATCATGTACCCTTATCAATTTAGAAACAATTATTTAATTTAATGTTATTAAAAATATTTAGTTCATCTATTTTTGATATATATTTTTTATTTAATAAAAAATCACGACACATGTTTTTCAATTATATCTCTATGTTTGTTAACCAACTTTAATTTGCTATTATCTTCACCAATATTCTTTAATTCCATTTTTTGTATAATCATGAGGATTGTTATAGATCTTTCAACAACTTTATTTGCTAGAGGTGTTGGCAAAACTGTTATTTACATATGTTCAGCAAATGAACATTGCTTACTTTTGATTTATTACCATATCACATTAGATAAACCTCACAATTGTAGATGCGTTCATTAAAATTAATAAGAGATAAGTTATTTTACACTGTTATACTAATTATTTTAAATTAACATATACTTTTATTTTAATATTGGATATATGTTATGATGGGTTTTGAGCATTCTAACACCCCTAAGTGTACATGGAACCCTAGAAAACCTTGGATCTATGTTTGTCTAAAATACATGCAAAATATGATTTCCAAGGTTCATAAACCTATCTAGCATACATGGGGAACTTTTAATATAAAAGATGACTAGAATTACATACCTTGTAGTTGATTTGTTTCCTTGAAAACCTTGAGAGCCTAGCACTACAAGTGTGATGCCTCAAATGCTTCACACAACACCAAATACTTTGGAATGACTTAGAGAGAATGTGTAACACTCTAAATATCGGCCTAGCCCTCTTGCAACTTAGTATAGATGATTTTGGTAGATAACATGTTGCTTTTATAGTGTGTCACATCTAGGGTTACACCATATAAACCCTAATGTGACTTTACTTTTCATTTCCATGACCCATGGGTTTGTAACTCCCATGGAGCATCCATCGAGCATCCTATGGGTTTAACCCAACCTGATAATCCATGGAGCCTTTTAGCACACTATACAAGTTATGGATGATTTACATAATCAACCCATATATTTAATTAGTTATCTTTTGATCACTTAATTAATTCCAAATTAATTCTTGATCAGTACTAATTAAATAATATTATTAATATATTAGAACTTATAATATATTACTAATCCACAAGTGTTATTTCTCTTATTTATTCTATCCAAATGCATGATGTCATGCAACCAAAATGGAAAATGTCGGGTCGAGTCAAGTACATAATAGAAATAGTTATGGACTTAGACACCTTATCCAACAGTCTCTCACTTGGATAAGTCTAATAACTATGTCTGTAAGTATGACTTCAGTAACCGATCAGGAATCGTAGCTCTTTCAAGGTCTCTCGGAACTGAGAAGATGATGATGTGCCATTTAAAATAAGTGATCATATAATCCTCTGTTCTAGATATCAGCTGGACAAATACATGGAACAATGTCTTACTTATTATCCAACAATTTGACCCGATTATCGATTTGTTTGACATAGAACTAAATTGAACACATCAATTTGATTCTGACCAGGCCCGGTACATAGGTCAAAAGAAAATCATCGAGGGGCCGAGATATCGCTTCTAATCCAAGAAGGAACAGACAAACTTGGACTCAAATGCTTATTTTACTACTTGTTGAATCACACACAAAAGTACGTTTTATAACATCGAGTTACCAATGCGGTTTCGTACGATCAATGGATAACAAACTCATAGGCAACAATTCATATCTCTAGGTTTTAAGACTTATATGATATTACCGTCTCACGATCACTCAAGATAAATTCCATGAAGTGATACCTATGAGCGTGGGTTGAGTCCAATGCTTATAACTTATGAGCACGTATGAGTGTTGTAGCCATGTCCAACAACTTAGACCTCTGTAACCATTCATGACAGTCTTGATTCATACCCACTTCCAACATATGACCGGATGGCCATGTTCGAATAATATGATATACCAAACATAATTATTCTAGAAGTCAAAACATGCAAAAGAGATATAGTAAACGATTGACAAAAGATAGAAACACTTTATTCATCATCAAATGTCAATTACACTTCAGAAATTTCAAATTATCTAACTAGTAAAACTAATATCATCCTTCCACACTATGCTCCGAGCATGCTGGAGATGCTTAACCCTACTCAGTCCCTTCGTGAGGGGATCTACTTCATTCTCATTCGATGATACCCTCTTTCCCATGAGGAGTCCTTCTTATATTCGATGTCTGATGAAATGGTATTTTCTGTCGATGTGTCTGGATCTCCCATGATCCATTGGTTCCTTGGCTAAGGCAACGACACTTTCACTATCACAGAAAATTTCCATTGGCTCCTTTATAACTGGTACAACTCCAAGGTCTCCAATGAAGTTCTTCAGCCATATCGCCTCCTTTTCTGCCTCGCTTGCTGCTATATACTCTGATTCGCAAGTTAAATCAACCACTGTCTCCTACTTGGAACTCTTCCAAGAAATTGCTCCTCCATTTAAGGTAAAGACCCAACCTGACTGTGAGCGGAAATTATCCCTATCAGTTTGAAAGCTAGCATCACTGTACCGTATAACTCTAAAGTCATCACTTCCACCAAGGGTAAGGACCCGGTCCTTAGTACTCCATAGGTACTTGAGGATATTCTTTACCGCAGTCCAATGTGCCTTGCCAGGGCTCCCCTGATATCTGCTAACCATGCTCAAAGCAAAGGCTGCATCAGGTTGAGTGCAGTTCATACCATACATGATCGAACCTACTTCAGAAGCAGATGGTACTCGACTCATTTATGCTATTTCGGCCTCAGTACTCGGGCTCTGAGTTTTACTCAGTCAGGCATCACTCTGGATGGGTAACTCTCCTTTCTTGGAGTCCTACATGTTGAATCTCTTCAGCACCTTCTCCAAGAAAGTATTGTGAACTAAGTCAGGACTTCACTTCCATCCTTTTACTACAGTATCTCATAATCCTTATCCCTAAAATATAGACAACTTCTCCAAGGTCTTTCATAGAGAAACACTTCCCAAGCCAGGACTTCACATCCTTCAGGGTTGGGATGTCATTTCCTATGAGTAGTATATCATCCACATACGTTTCCAAAAAGCTGACTATACTCGCACTAGCCTTGACATAGACATAAGATTCATCTTCACTCCTTGAAAAAAAAATCTTTGACTTTCTCATCGAAGCAATGGTTACATCTGCGAGGTTCCTCTTTCAATCCATAAATGGATTTCTCGAGCTTACACACTCTATTAGGGTATTATGTACTGACAAACCCCTCTGGCTGACTCACGTAAACATATTCTGCAAGACTTCCATTAAGGAAGGCGGTTTTGACATCCATTTGTCATATTTCATAATCATGAAATGCAGCTATGGCTAACAGAACCCTAATGGATTTAATCTTTGCAACTGGTGAAAAGGTCTCATCATAGTCAACTCCCGAAGTTTGAGAAAAGCCCTTTGCAACCAGTCGCACCTTATATGTGTGTACATTACCATCCATGTCAGTCTTCTTCTTGAAGATCCACTTGCACCCAACTGTCTTACGACTTGGTACATTGTCAACCAAGTTCCAAACCGGATTGTCATACATGGACTGTATCTCGCTGTCCATTGCCTCTTTCCATTTGGTTGACTCGGGGCCTGCCATAGTTTCCACATAACTGTTAGGTTCATCTAGACTTACCAGTGTCTCATCATTGATAAGTGTCTCACCTTCCGCAGTAATATGGAAACCATAATAATGCTCAGGTGCATTCCTAACCCTTGTGGAATTCCTCATAGGTTCAGACTTGTCAGTTGGCTCAACAGAAGTTTCCTCTTTAGGTTGAGTGATAGGGTTTGAAGTTCCTTCACCACTTGACTCTTGAATTTCTTTAAGGTCAATTTGCCTCCCACTGTATCCTTGGCTTATGAAATCTCTCTCTCTCTCGAAAGACACCCTTCCTTGGTACAATTACCACATTGTCACTACGTCTGTAGAAGAGGTAACCAAAGGATTTTTGTGGGTAGCCGATGAAAATACACCTCTCGCTTCGAGGTTCAAGCTTATCGTGAGTTTCGCGTCTCATGAAAGCCTCGCAACCCCAAATCTTGACGTGGTCTAGTTTGGGAACTTTACCAGTCCATATTTCATGAGGAGTGTTGGCAACTTTCTTTGTAAGGACCGGATTAAGGATATGGGTGGAAGTCTCTAAGGCATACCCCATAAATGAGATTGGTAGCGAAGATCGACTCATCATGGAAAGAACCATTTCCAACAAGGTTCGATTACGCCTCTCAGCCACACCATTCAATTGTGGTTTCTTTGGAGGTGTCAATTCTGAGATCATCCCACATTCCTTAAGATAGTCGAGGAACTATGTACTAAGATACTCACCACCACGATCAGATCGAATCATCTTAATGTTCCTACCCAATTAATTCTCGACTTCCTATTTAAACTCTTTAAACCTCTCGAAAGTCTCTGACTTATGCTTGATTAAATAGACATATCCATATCTACTATAATCATCAGTAAAACTCAAATAATAACGATTAGCATCCCTTGTGGCTGTTTTGAAGGGTCCATACACATCCGTGTGTACGAAATCCAACAAACCTTCACCCCTTTCACAAGAATCAGTGCACGGTGACTTTGTCATTTTTCCAAGTAAGCATGATTCACAATTATCATCTAACTTTAGGTCAAATGACTCCAAGACTCCATCTTTTTGGAGTTGGCCTATGCATTTCTTGCTCACATGTCCAAGACAACATTACGATAATGATGCTTTATCCAAGTTATTATTATCAGAAGAATCAATACACAACACATTATTTCCTATATTATCTACAACAGATAGAACTTTATACACACCATCACAAGGTAATGCTTTAAAATAAAGAACATTATTAAAGAAAGCATTTATTCCACCAATTTCATTATCAAAAGAAAAGGTAAACCCTTGTTTTTACAAAGCATGAAAGGAAATAATATTTCTTTCCATTTCAGGAGAATAAAAACATTTATTCAGATCTAAAATAAACCCATTACTTAGAAACAAAGAATAAACTCCAATCTTGGTGATAGGTGAAGCTTTCCTATTCCCCATGATCAAGTTTATCTTTCCATGTTCCACATTCTCACTTCTTCTTAGTCCCTGCAAATCTGAATATATATGAATACCGCAACAGGTATCAAGGACCCAAGAGTTAGAATAGGGTGAGTTATTTTATAGAATAGTGTAAATACTTGCATGGTTAGGTTTGACTTTCCTATCCTTCACATCTTGTTGGTACTTTGGGCAGTTCCGCTTCCAGTGTGACTTTTCATGACAATAGAAGCATTCAGCCTCTTTTGAATGAGAAGAAGTAGTGACGAAACCTTTCTTGGTTCCACTTGAAGAAAAGCCATCAAGGATCCTAGCCTTGGTACCCTTCGAAGATCTCTTCCTCTTCTTCCCTCTACCTTCCCGATTTCCAGGATAAGGGCCGAGTTTGGAGTAGGAGTAGGAGTGTTAACAACCGACTTACCTTTAAGACCTGTTTCTGCGGTCTTTAGGAGTCCCTGAAGTTTGCTGAGTGTGACTTCTTCCTTATTCATGTGGTATGTCATGCGGAATCGATCATAACATGAGGGTAAGGAGTGCAAAGTGATATCTATTGCAAGATCCTTGGGGAAGTTCACATTAAGCTTCGGCAAATGGTCCACATACCTTTGCATTTTCAGCATGTGGGTCGTGACGGATTCTTCGTCCTTCATCCTAGTTGTTATCATGGAGGAGATTATTTCATACCGCTCTTGACGAGCACTCTGATGGTATCTTTCCATCATATCTTGGTGCATCTCAAAAGGGTAGTAGTCCTTATAGGACTTCTGGAGTTCAGCTGTCATGGTGGCCTCGCTTTTATGAGTCCGAAAATCAGTGATCTCCTGAGGAGTAGCAGTGGACTCGTTGATCTCCTTTAGCTCCTTATCGAGGAGATATTCCTTGTCCTCGTAGCGAGTTGCCATCTTGATGTTCCGGATCCAATCCATAAAGTTGGAACCATCAAAGATGACCCTCCCACATAGGTTCATGAGGGAAAAGGAGCTGGTAGGGTTTGAGGCAGAAGCAGTGTTATTGGAAGACATCTGAAAAGAAGAGACCAAGTTGAGTTTAGATATAAAGACAGTCCTTAATAAAACACCCAAATGTAATATTAAGGCTAGGATCCAATCACAATATATTATTGTTGGATTAGTGTCTAAGTCTGTTACTATATTTGGTATGTACTTGACCCAGTTGTGCATGGTCCTTTTCGGTTGCCTTCACCAAAGCAACTTGACAAGGTAATTTGAGGAGAGAGGGAGAGAGGATATTATGGTTTATTAATATATTATAAGAATAATATTTTCAAGGAGAAATCATATTTATTTAATTTGTATTAGTCATAAATTAATTAGGAATTAATTTCGTGACTAAAAGAGATTAATTAAATAAAAGGTGCATAAACTGTCAAATGTATGATAGTTGAGTTTTGGGCTAGGAAAATAATGGACTAAGGTGGAACGAAATTATGATGAGGGATCATCATATTTTTGTACAAGAGCCTTATTCCATAAGGTTCATTGGGCTGCTTGGTGGCTAAGTTGTCCATTAGGGTTTAGACTGAAACCCTAGCAGGCTGCACTATAAATTAGACCCCAAGGTTTCAATTTTCAGCCACTTGCTTCCAAGAGAAACCCTAGGGCCGAAAATTAGAATCCTCCCTCCTCTGCAAAAGTTACCTTCTTGCTTGTGGTGTTTGTGACTCATTAGAGGAGTTACAATTGTCACTCTACGCTCAAGAGACAAAGATTCAAGCCACTATTTGAAGAGATACACATCTTGATCTGATGTAATTAACTAATTTCGAAATTATGTCTGCTAGATTAGGGTTTGCAAGTCTTGGATTCATTGCATGTACAATAGAGAAACCTAGATCCAATCATTAGGGTTTGTATGAGGATATAAGATTGTTCTTATGCATAAAACCGATCAATGGTATCAGAGCCTTGATTGGTTTCTGTTGTATGTGATGCCATGATTGATTATCTGCTGAAAAACATTTTCTGGCCCTCTGTTCGAACTGACTCGGTGAGTCACTTCATGGACTCGGCGACTCAACCCAACTCGGCGATTCCATTGAGTGACTCGGCGAGTCGGAATGTCAGACAGAGGGATTTTCGGATTTTCTTGCTGTTTTGTTGAAGGATAATTGCCTTATATTTTTTTAACTGATAAGATTCGATTTTTATTGTTATTGAAAGATTTTCCTTGCCAAAACACAAGATAATTACCAATTGATTAGATAATAAATTCCTTATATGATTAAAATTGATTATTTGAATTAATTGGGTAACTTAACTTGCAAGAAATTGAATTATGTCAAATATAGATAATCACTAAATTAATTGTTTTGAGTTATATTATTTGTTATTTGATCCCTTCTGTTTTGAAAAGTTCAAAACTTGCCCTCAAGTTTTGAAATTTAAATTCCTTGATCAAAAGTTTAACTACTGAAATTTTTTTTTTTTTTAATGTCAACCCTTAGATTTTTACAAGTTTTAAAATCAACCTTATACTTTCTTTATTATAAGATTAATATATATATATATATATATATATATATATATATATATATATATATATATATATATATATATATATATAAGCTAGTCTTATCGCTAGTAGACCTCATTCACGAAGCCAGTCTACAAGGTGGGTATAAGGTTGTTGCCTATAAAATAACGCTTAATGGTTGTATGTTGGGATTATTATGTTTCGTCATGGGCTTGGTCCTTAGCCCAGTTTTGATTGTCGGTATTGGTCCTGTCCAACCGTGCATGTTTTGTTCTAGGGTTTAGTATATAAGCTGCATGCATGCAGTCTTTGTAGTTAATGCTTTAATTATTTTTTTTCATTGAGTTTTTGTAAAACCGTAACTCGCCTCTACAGTGGAAGTTCTTTTTCGAGCTCTGCTGAGGCGTGACTTTATTGAAATCATAAGCACATATTTGATTCTATTTTGTGTTCATAATCTTATTGTGTTTGTCTTGTTTGATATTCATATTCTTACATGTGAAAGATCTAAGCGATCTTGAGTTTTATTCTCATCAATTGGTATCAGAACAGGAGACTGTGGTATTCATACACATCTCTTCTATTGAAGAAGCGATTAGGGTTTTTAATTCCCCATTGATTGATATTAATTGAGCCGTCATTCCATATTGACGTATCTCATTAATAGTTAATCTAACCCTAACGATATATTACATGTTTGATCTTAAACAGGTAATCAATAAAAAGTCATTACAATGTCCATGGATGATTCTCAAACCAATCCAATCAACATCTCCAACAAAATTGGTTCTACAACAAGGATTTCAATCTTGTATACTCAAGATTATGATGTTTGGACGCATCACTTTAAAGATTATGTGATTGGATCGGAGGATAATGGGTATTTGATCTTGGAAGCGATCACTGTTGGCCCATTTGATCACTCAAGCACCTCAAAGATTGTCAAAACATAAAAGGAGTACAATAAAGTTGTTAACGATGTCAAAGATATTCCTCAAGATGAGAAGGAAAAGTTTCAATGCAACATCAAGGCATTGAGGATGATTAGGTTTGCTTTGCAGTCAGATAAGTTTCGTTTGGTAAGTTCTTGTGCTACTGCTAAAGAGATTTGGGACAGATTAAAAGAATTATGTTCCACTGATGAAGACCTGGAACATTCAATTCAAGCTCTCCTGCTTTCTGAATTTGGCGATTTCAAGCAGAAGCCCAAAGAGAAACTGGTTCAAACTTTTGATCGCTTTAATCATCTTTTAAGTAAGATGATAAAGCATGGGATTGAAAGGAAAGTTATTGAACAAAAGGTTACTTTCATGAACAGTCTTAGATCCAAATGGATGGCTGTTGTACCTACTGTTAAAGCACATGAACAGTTCAAGTCGTATTCTCTAGCGAAACTAGTGGGTATTTTGAAATCCCACGAAAGTGCACTCTCTAAGGAAACGAATGTGGTTTCCAGTTTGGGTTCTTTAGCCCTTTTCTCTAAAGGAAAAAGCTCAGTTGAAGAAGAAGAGGAATTGGATGTTTCCGATTATGATCTGACCGGTGAAGAATATGCCATGATGGTATCCAATCCTAGAAAATTCATTAAGAAGAAACTTCCAGCCAAAAAGAACGGAAACTGGCAGGGAAGTTACAACGCCGAAAAGATCTAGGAGGAACTGAAGATGGGGTCGAAGACTGATGAGTCAAAGAAAGAAAGGAAAGTTGGTGGGACTCAAGATTTGATTGCCATTACTGTGGAGGCAAGAACCATTTCGCAAAAGGTTGTATGCTGAAAAAGAAAGCAAAAAAGATAGACGATAACGCTGAGGAAACAAGCCTCCTGAGAAGACTGGAGGAAATCAAGAAAAGAAAGTCTACTACTAACAATAACACTATGAATGCTTTAATTATATAGGATACAGACAATCGTGATGAGTTTGGTGGTGTGGAAGTATGGTCCACAGACTCTGAGGATGAAGAAGTCAGAAAGCCCACACTTGGGAAGGCAATGATGGTGAAAGAAGAACCTATGACAGGAAGGTGTTTCTTGGTAACCGAAGGTGCGTCTCAAATGAGAGGATATACAACTGATGGTGGGATAGAAGGCGAGAAGGAGCGGAGGACAGGTGTTCTGCTGCTAAACCTGTTAGTCCACAGATCAACGAATGTGATGAGTTGATCAAGAAGGTACAAAATATTCTTGCTTCTTTCAATATACCTATTACTAACTATGAAAAGCAATTAAGTAACTTAAAATCTAAATTTTCAAGCATAAGTAGAAATCTCACCCAAACCTATGTCACAAATTCTAACCTAACTGATCAAATTAGCAGGATACCATCGAAAAGTGAGGAAATGAGGATGTGGATTGAGCAGAAGGAGAAAGAGTTGAATAGGTCTAAGGATGATTCGATTTATTTGAGAAGAGACAATCTTAAACTTCTAAAACATTGAAATTTGTTTAGTTTGATTGCGAAAAGACTTTATTTTAATATCACTCAGTTACATCTTGATTGTGAAATAGGAAAGAAGATACATCGCATGATTTTACCATTCCTTGAGTTAAAGGAGGATGAAATCGATGCTGAAGCCTACAACTGTGAAAGCGTTGTATCTTCTGACGATGTCTCTCTTACCTATAAAATTGGTCTTGACAAAATTGAATCCTACATAAAGTCCAAAGACCACAAGGACATGCTTAAAAATCTGTTAGATGAGAATGATAGATTGAAGTTAAGAAACGAAACTGTACAGAAATTTGACTCTTTGAATGCCAAATTAAGTTCAGAAAATAAAATTGATGTTGAAAATGCATCTTAACTTAATGAGGATGATGATCTGAGTGAAATGTTTGTAGAAGATTTGGTGGACTGTTCAGAATTTGTCAAGAGCGAAACCTGAAACACGTAAAAATTTGATTTCTGAAAATTATGTTGAGTTCGCTCGCTCGTCAACAGACAAGTCCAAAACTCTTAAAGCAAAAGCTGTTGTATATTAAAAGGTACAAACTACTCTAAATCAAGTCTACACGGTCCCTGGGGTCACTCAACAACAAACTGCAGAGTTCACAGCTATGGTGGAATAATATAATGTTGCCGGATGTGACGAGTTCTTCTGGTCAGCACCAATAGACAAAGCTGATGAAATGAAGGGCCTATCTCAGAAGACCTCATGGACAAGTGGAACCAAAACTTCATTGGGCGAACCTGCACAAACCACTAGTGAAACATCCTCAGCTAAAAGTGACTACCATGCTCCTGCTTCAAAGAAAAAGGCTAATATCCACAGAAATCCAAAACAGGTGGCTGATCGAAAACACCAACGAAATCTGAGATACAGGTAGAATCTCTCAGAAAGAAAATAGTTTTGGATATCACAAAATCCTCACTTTGTAAAACTAGAAAGGAAGCACAAATCTCAAGAGGAATCAAGGAACCGAAAGGGTAGTTTCGGTCCATCGACCGAAAGGAACCAAAAGGAGGGTTTCGGTCCTCGGAACAACATCAACCAAAAAGGTGGTTTCAGTCCATCGAACAAAAGGAACCAAAATGAGAGTTTCAGTCCTCAGAGCAAGATAAACTGATAGAGTGGTTTCGGTTTTCCACCCAATAGCAACCAAAAGAGCGGTTTCAGTTCTCCACCCAATAGCAACTGAAAGAGCGGTTTCGGTTCTCCACCCAATAGCAACCAAAAGAGCAGTTTCGGTCCTCACCCCTACAAGTCCAATAAGATACAAAGAGGATCCAATGCCAATTTTAAACCCAACACTTCTCATTCTAATTCTCTTTCTTCAAAAGATTTAAAGGGAAAAGGAAAGCTCTTTCTAGAAGATAACAGACGACCAAAAGAGATCTAAAAGAATGATGATGTCAACACCACATATTCCAATCCTATTAAATCTGAACCGACCAAAATTAATGTTTTCACCTTAAAAAGAAAGGATGAAACAACTTTAATTAAACGTACTTACATGGTTGATATTTTGTCTTACTATTCCTTATCCTGTAAAAGGCTCACAAGGACCCAAGAAACTTTGGGTTCCTAAATCTGCTTAATATTTTGCAGGTTTTGTGTGACGAGCAGTTTGACAAAGAATGGTATATTGATAGTGGTTGTTTGCATCACATGACAAGGAGGAAGGAAGAACTGATGGAGTTTCGATCTCTAAAGGGTGGTGGTATTGTGAAGTACGACAACAACTCATTTGGGACTATCAAAGGCTATGGAATGATCACTAATGGCGATATATCTATAAGAAATGTGGCGTATGTTGAAGGGATCCAACACAACCTTATCAGCGTATCACAGCTGGTAATTGGCAATGATTAAAGGTATCATTTGATGATGAAGGATCTGAGATTGTCGTGAAGAAATTTAATAACGTTCTGCTGAAGTCAAAGCGAAAGGGGGAAATGTATCCTTTGTACCTCAACCCAAAGGTGAGAGAACCATTGGAGTTGTTACATATTGACCTGTGTGGACCCTCGTCAATTGAAAGCATTGGTGGAAACAAGTATATTCTGGTTATAGTGGACGATTTCTCTCGATTCACGTGGGTGTTTTTCTTGAAGCGAAAATCAGAAGCTACTCCAAAGCTAAAGCAATTCATAAAACAGGTGGAAACTCAATTAAGGAAAGTTGTTTGTAACAAGAGAAGCGACAATGGCTTGGAATTCAAGAACAAATATTTTGAAGATTTTCTTGCTGTGAAGGGAACGACTCATAATTTCTCATCCCCATACACTCCACAGAAGAACGGTATCGTTGAAAGATGAAACTGATCTCTGTTTGAAGCAGCTCGCACAATGCTATGCTTCGCATCCTTACCTTTGTATTTCTAGGCTGATGCAATTGTTGCTGCTTGTTATACTCAAAACATATCATTTCTAAACAAACGATTCTCCATCACTCCTTACGAGATCTTGAACAATCATAAACCAAATGTGAAATTCTTTCATGTGTTCGGTTCAAGATGCTTCATCTTCAACTCAAGAGAGAATCGAAACAGTTTTGATGCTAAGGATGATGAAGGAATATTCTAAGGTTATTCCCTGAACTCTAAGGTGTATAGAGTTCTAAATAAGCGCTCTTAGAAGATTGAAGAAACATACTATGTCACTTTTGATGATATCTATATTAAAAGGATGAAGTCAACAGAAGGTGCAACACAAGAAATCTTTCCAAAGAATGGTCAAGTTACTACTTCTATTTCAAATCTTTTCGAGCAATATTTGCTTCTGTTTGATGAGCCTCAAAAGGCGATTGATTCTGAATAAAAGGAAAAAGACAACAACGTTGATAATCTAAAACAAATCATCGACGATGCTGCTCAAATGATGACTGATGATCAACCCAAATAAACTGAAAGGTCTGAAACAAGCGAACCTTCAAATGATCTTCCTAATGTCCAGGGGGAGGGTTCATCTCTTCAACATGATCAAGGTTCATCGTTCCAGGGGAGAATCTATCGTCACAATCTTCAAGCTCTTCTGATAATTCTATCGAAGGAGGTGATACCAATCCAGATACTGAAAAGTTGACATCCTTTGAGGGTGAGAACACCAACATCAATGATGATGACATTCTGTCAGAATTGGAAGAAGAAATCAATGCAGAATTGGATCCCTCTTGTGATCCAAATTTCCCGCCGCTTATCAAATGGACCAAAGATCACCCTCAAAGTCAAATTATTGGGGAATATTCAGAAAAGGTGTTAACTCGATCTCAAATGAAGGCGAAACAAGCTGCACTCTTTTCACAAGTAGATTTTTGCATGTTCAACTCCTTTGGTTCCAAAGTTGAACCGAAGACCGTTAATTCTGCCCTTGATCATTCAAACTGGGTTCAAGCGATGCAAGATGAGTTAAATAAATTTGAAAGAAACAAAGTATGGCAAATTATTCCAACTCCAAAGGATGCCACGGTTGTCCGTCTCAAATGGGTATTCAGAAACAAGATGGATAAGGAGGGAAATGTCATTCACAACAAAGCTCGGTTGGTTGTCAAAGGCTACTGTCAGGAAGAAGGCATCGATTATGAAGAGACCTTCGCTATCGTTGCAAGATGAGAGTCTGTTCGTATCGTTCTTTCCTATGCAGCATGTAAGGACCCAAATTTCACGACCGAAAATTTCATTTTTAAAATCAATACTTTGGAAAGCATTTGGAAATAAAACAATCTCTAATCAATCCATTTCATAACATACATCGTGCCTGAACACCAGAGTATGAAAACATCCCAATATCAGAGTACAATTCCCAGAACAAGCTCGTAAAGCGGAAAACAATGTGTGTGTGTGTATGATGTGCTGCTACCGCGCCAACTCCTTCCCCTTCAATGAAGGGGTACCTGAAACCAAAACTGAAAATTGTAACCACAAAGCTTAGTGAATTCCCCCATCGTACCACATACTGTACAACCAGATAACATACATATATTGTCAAGCATATCTGGGTGCCCGACCTACCCCTTTGGTCCTCTCGATCGGATACTGGCTAGCATATCTGGCTGCTGCCTCCCCCTTCGATCCTCTCTACCGGATACTGAATAGCATATCTGGGTGCTGGTCTCCCCTTCGGTCCTCTCGAACGGATACTGGGGACTATTTCACCCCTACTACTACCACATAAGAAGTATACACATACTCTATCTAGCATGGTTGGGCATAACTACCCCTTCGTCCCTATCGACCGGTACTCTGGGGACTACCTCCCCTACCGTCACTAGCACATATCATTAAATCTCACTAACGCATTAAACATATCAGGTAGTAGCAAACCCAGATGAATATCACATAGACAATCATCTAATCATACAACTCCTACTGATGGGCCGACATTGTGGCTGTAGACCCACCGCTACTGGAAGGTAACTCACCTTGAAAAGTAGCTGTTGAAAGTATGCTTGCTAGTCAATTGATTGCTACACCGGTAATCCTCTGGCTATAAATCCATAAACATAGATTAGTCACTCCTAAATACCCTTAGGTCAAATGACTAACCGACCCCCGCTCCAAGGTCAAATCCTTGGTCAAAGTCAACTTCCAGTTGACTGGACTCGCCGAGTCATGGCACAGACTCGCCGAGTCCCTCTCCTAATATCCCAGCACTAACTCATCAAGTTCCTCTTCCACTTACTAAGTCACCCTTAACTCACTACTTAGGATGATTGGGGCAACTCGCGATCTGACTCGTCGAGTCCGAGAATAACTCGCCGAGTCCCACTAGCAGATCTCCTACTCGTTTCCAAATCCTCACTACTTAACTCTCCTACTCGTTGGTTTTCTGGGACAATTGCTACACGTTAAATTGCTAATTCTGCGTGCAGCTACGAAGGGTTGGACCTTCTACACTTAAACCCGTCTTAACTCAGTAACAGTTCATATGACTCGTCGAGTTTGAAGAACAACTCGTTGAGTTCCAGGCAATCTTCAAAGGACTCGCTGAGTTGTTCCTCCAACTCGTCGAGTCTAAGACCATCTTCATAGAAATCGCCGAGTCCCTTCCACTCTCCTCCCATACAGACCAAATCTGAGACATGCAACAATTCCAAACTGTAGATCTAAGCTCCTAGTGCATGCTTATCGCGTAAAGTTGCAAACTTTACGTGCATGCATGGCCCTATGAGCTCCAAAACCACAGAGACTTTACACTTCTAAGATGTCCATAAGGTCCATATCTGATGTCCTTTCGGATCATATAGCATAAACACATAGAGGTTGAGGTTTTAGGGCATCAAAAACCACCAATTTGGGACAAAAAGGGGATCTAATGAACTAGTGATCAAGGTAGGAACTTTGCCACATGAATGGAAGCTTCTCACGGTGTAGATTACATATCTAACTCCCTTCCTTGCACTCTTCAACCTCCGCCTTCTTCTTCTAAGCTCCAAACGTCCTTCACAAAGCCAAATTCACTCACAAGAACAATATGGGGGCTAGGGTTTCGGTCTACAGCTCTCTGGAAATGTTAAGGACAAAGGAGGCCAAGTTAGAGCGTTTAAATAGAGTGAAAACACCCAGGTTAGGGTTTTTTGTCCAGACAACGGCTACTCGCCTAGTCCGCAACTTGTATTCCGCGTCTCATCCCGCTTCTACTCGGCAAGTCAGTCCTTCGACTCGCCGAGTCGAATGCCAAAAATGCAAATCTCCCCCAGTTATTTTAGACTTCGTCCTCGAGGTTTGCTGCTCGATCCTAGAACAGCTCTGGGTAATACTCCATCATCTCATCCATCAGCTCCCATGTCCATTCTGAGCCCTTCCAGTGCTGCCATTACACCGTTACAAGCTCAACCCTCTTGTTCCTCCGATCCTTTGACTTTCGGTCGAGGATCGCTATAGGCTGCTCGATGTAATTTAGGCTGCCATCAACCTGAATGTCCTCCGAGGGTACTACTAGCGAGTCGTCCACCAGAGACTTCCGCAACTGAGAGACATGGAAAGTGTTGTGTATCTGACTGAATTTGGCTGGCAATCCAGCCTATATGCCACCTTGCCCACCCAAGCTATAACCCTAAACGATTCGATATACCTTAGGCCCAACTTTCCCCACTTCCTGAATCGAATGACGCCTTTTCAAGGCGACACTTTTAGGAGAACCATATCTCCGACCTGGAACTCCAGGTCGGATCGACGCTTATCGACATAACTTTTCTGCCGACTCAGAGCAGTCTGATGCCTGCTCCGGACCTGCTGAATCTTCTCTGTCGTCTTGAGCACTACTTCGGTGCTCCCCATGACCCTCTGGCCAACCTCTCCCCAGCATATCGGGGTCCTGCACCTCCTCCCATACAAGATCTCGAAGGGAGGACGGTCGATACTCGCATGATAACTATTATTATATGAGAACTCCGCCAACGAACTGTAGGTATCCCAGCTACCCCCTAAGACTAAAACACATGCCCACAGTAGGTCCTACAGAGTGTGGATGGTCTGCTCGCTCTGGCCATCTGTCTGCGAGTGAAAGGCGGTGCTGAAATGCAGACGAGTACCCAACTCGTCGTGGAATTTCTTCCAAAACCTGGATGTGAACCGCACATCCCTATCCGAAATCACCGAAACTGGCACTCCGTGCCGGGCCACCACCTCTCTGATATAGATATCGGCCAATTTCTCGGCCGAGATTCTTTCCTGAATTGGGATAAAATGGGCGCTCTTGGTCAATAGATCCATGATGACCCATATCAAATCCACTCCCCGTGCAGTCATGGGAAGTCTGTTGATTAAATCCATCATAATATCTTGCCATTTCCACTACGAGATATCCAACTACTACATCTTACTGTAAGGTCTCTGATGCTTGGCCTTGACCTTCCTGCAGGTTAAGCACCGCTCTGCGTACCATACCACATCCCGCTTCATGCAGGGCCCCCAATAGTCCAGACGAAGATCCCTATACATCTTCGTCGCCCCGGGATGAATATAGAATCGGGATCTGTGTGTCTCCTCCATCAAGATCTAGTGCACACCTCCGAGGTATGGCACCCACACCCTGCGGTGTAATGTCAAAATCCCCTACTGTCATAGTCGAAGTAGGAAACTAGACCCACTATACGCTCAGTCTTCCGATGTTCCTCCTTTATGGCTTCCTGCTGGGCCTCCCGAATCCACTCCAATAGTAGAGTCACCACTGTCATCTGCATGCAGATACCCCCGATCGGCGCCGCCTTGCGGCTAAGCACATTGGCCTTACCCAATGATAAAGGATCTCACAATCGTAATTCTTTACTACATCCATCCACCGACGCTGCCTCATGTTTAGATTCGGCTGATCCATGAGGTACCTCAAACTCTTATGGTCCGTGTAAATGGTACATCGAACCCTGTAGAGTTAATAACGCCAAATCTTAAGGGCGAACACAACAACCCCCATCTCCAAGTCGTGCGTCGGGTAATTCGCCTCGTGAGGCTTCAACTGCCTCAACGCGTAGGCGATGACATGCCCTCTCTGCATCAACACTGCGCCCAAACCTGAGATGGACGCATCGCAGTACACAATAAAATCCTGCATGCCCTCTGACAGGGCTAAGATTGGCGTCTCGCACAATCTTTGTCTCAGTGTCTCCAACGTTGCCTGCTGCTCAGGCCCGCAACAAAAGATCACGGCCTTCCTTGTTAGCCTGGTCAATGGTATGTCTATTTTGGAACAATCCTAGATGAATCTAAGATAATAGACCGCTAATCATAGGAAACTCCGAATCTCGGATGGAGACTTCGGAACCTCCCATCTCATCACGGACTCCACCTTGGCTGGGTCTACCGAAATCCCGTTCTAGTTGACAAGATGCTCAAGAAACTACACATCGCGCAACCAGAACTCACACATGGAGAATTTAGCATATAACCTCTCTCTCCTCAAGGTCTCCAACACCTCTCGGAGATGCCCCTCGTGTCCCTCCTGCGTCTTGGAATAAACCAAGATGTCATCAACGAAAACTATCACAGACTGGTCCAGCATCAGTCTGCACACGTGGTTCATGAGGTCCATGAATGCGGCAGGAGCATTGGTGAGCCCAAACGGCATCACCACAAACTCATAATAGCTAAAGCACGTCCGAAAAGCAGTCTTTTGCACATCCTCCTCTCTGACCCTCATCTGATGGTACCTGAAACGCAGATCAATCTTGGAGAACCAAGATGCTCCCTGAAGCTGCTTGAAGAGGTCATCAATCCTCGGGAGTGGGTAACGGTTCTTCACTA
Source organism: Lactuca saligna (assembly GCF_052625555.1). Classification (NCBI taxonomy): domain Eukaryota; kingdom Viridiplantae; phylum Streptophyta; class Magnoliopsida; order Asterales; family Asteraceae; genus Lactuca; species Lactuca saligna. Next base: position 170,800,983 of record NC_136424.1, read on the forward strand.
TCACCTTATTCAGCTCCAGGTAATCTACACACATCCGGTGCGACCTCTCCTTATTTTTCACAAAGAAAATCGGGGCTCCCCAGGGAGAACTACTCGGTCTAATGAATCCCTTGTCTATCAGCTCCTGCAGCTGTGAAGACAACTCCTGCATCTCGGGAGGAGCCAACCGATATGGTGCCTTGGCTATCGGAGCCGCACCGGGGACTAAGTCGATCCTGAACTCCACCTGTCGCTCCGGAGGTATCCCGGGTGACTCCTTGGGGAATACATCCGCAAACTCTAAAACCACAAGCACATCACCCATTGTCACCTTACTCGCCTCACGGACGTCGATGATATAAGCAACATATCCTGCGCAACCCCACTGAAGGTAATGCCTAACTCTCACTGCTTAACATAAGGTTGTTCCTCGCTGTGGCGTCTCACGCTAAATCACCAGCTCTCCCCCACTTGGGGTCCTGATCTGCACCAACTGTTGCACGCAGTCGATCACTGCCCCATTGGGGCTTAACCAATCCATACCGATAATAACCTTATACCCCCGCAAAGGTATGGGAACCAGGTCGGCCAGATACCTCTCCTCAAACAATCTCAACACACAATCTCGGAAGACCTCTGATGCTTGCACCGACCGGTCGTCCGCAATCTCAACCTCTAGAAGGCAATCCAACATGCCCGAGGACTCAGGAAACTTCTTGCCAAGCGCAAGAGAAACAAATGATCGGGTAGCCCCCGAATCAAACAACACCTGAACTGGGATACCGTTCACATGGAACGATCCTAAACAGAGCACATACATATAACATATCAAAATTGAAGTAGCATAACATAAAGCATAAATAAGAAATCATACCCGTCACCACATCGGGTGTGGCGCGTGCCTCCTCTGTAGTCAGCTGAAAGGCCCGACTCCTCACCACTGGAGCCTCTGACTTGCCCTGCCGACCATTTGTGATCTGCAGGGTTGCTGGAGCTGGCGCCTTCATAGGCGCTGATGTTACTGTCAACTGGGGGCAATTGGCCTTCTTGTGGCCCCTCTGATTGTAGTGGAAACATAGCAAATTAGACATCAAAAAGACAGGCATAGGGGAGGTACAATCCCTGTTGAAATGCCCCAACTTGCCGCTATTAAGGCAGCCTGACGATCCCAGCTTGCACGCTCCCTCGTGCGTCTTGCCGCATTTCTTGCAGCGGCCTCGCCCCTGTTGGCCTTTCGGCCCATCATCTGATCCCTTGGGCTTCTTCCCCGAAGCCCTTGTAACCTGTCCCTCCTCTGCCTTCCCTTTCCGAATATGCTCGAGATCAATCTCCTCATATCCTCATCTCCCACATACTGGGGCACCAGCAATGCCCTCTCCCAGAACTTGGTGGTGATCTCCGCCACAGTCTCCGTAGTATGAAAACAACCCAATATCATAGTACAAGTCCCAGAACAAGCTCGTAAAGCAGAAAACAGTGTGTGTGTGTGTATGATGTGCCGCTACCGCGCGAACTCCTTCACCATCAATGAAGAGGTACCTGAAACCAAAAATTAAAACTGTAAGCACGAATCTTAGTGAGTCCCCCCATCGTACCACATACTGTACAACCAGATAACATACGTATATTTTCAGGCAGATCTGGGTGCCCAACCTACCCCTTTGGTCCTCTCGACCAGATACTGGCTAGCATATATGGGTGCTGGCCTCCCCTTTCGATCTTCTCGACCGGATATTGAGTAGCACATCTGGGTGCTAGTCTCCCCTTTGGTCCTCTCGGCCGGATACTAAAGACTATTTCACCCCATGCTACTACTACCACATAACACATATACACATAATCTATCTAGCATGGCTGGGCATAACTACCCCTTCGACCCTATCGACCGGTACTCTAGGGAGTGCCTCCGCTACCGTCACTAGCACATAGCATTATATCACACTAACGCATTAAACATATCAGGTAGTTGCTGTAACAGCACGGAATTTCAGATATTGCTTTAAAACTATTTTTGGGGCATTTTAGGAAGGGACTCGGCGAGTTGGAGCCAGACTCGCCGAGTAGGATCGCAGACTTGGTCGCGGGTTCGCGACTGGACTCGACGAGTCCAGATATGGACTTGGCGAGTCGACGCTGTTCAGCAGAAACCCTAGCCGTTTGGTTTTGGATCGTATATAACGTCTCTTAGGCCGTCATTGTCTGTCTTTTGGCCGATTGTGAAGAACCTAAGCACCTGTGGACATCTAGAGCAGAAGTGAAGGCTATTGGGACCTTGAAGAATTTGTTAGGCAAGAAGAGGAAAGGTTTTGGCCAAAGGAAGATCAAGGGGATCGAGTTCTGAGGTTTGGGGACACAGAGAATACATTTTTCAGGTAATACTTCGGATCATTCCTGTTATTTTGATGTGTACACGGATTTAGGGTTTATGAAACCCATTTGGTGATTAGATAGATTATTGTGTTGTTACCCAAACGTTTATACCCTAGTAATAGGATGTTTAGAGGTCCAGAAAGTCCCATGATTGCGTATTTCAGGAAGCAATTGATCGACTGCATGGCATGGACTCGCCGAGTCCAATGATCAGACTCGGCGAGTAGCTTGAAGATTCACTGGGACTCGCCGAGTTGTTCTTCAGACTCGGCGAGTGGAGTCGGGGTGGCCCCGCGATTCTTCCACGTGGATCTCGTCGAGTCAATGGGGGATACTCGACGAGTAGAAAGGGAACATCAGGGAAAGTTGGAGAGGACGTCTCGACTCGTCGAATCACCTTTGCACTCGACGAGTCCGGTCCAGTCGACCGTTGACCAGAGTTGACCTGCATATAATTTCTTAGGGTCAGTTGTCTTGAATGATAAGAGTATTAATAAGGGTATATGGTATTATAGGGAGTCCGCAGATCGGCGGATCGAGTGCGTGTGATTTCAAGGGTTTATAGTTTTCATTACCACGAGGTGAGTCTTCTCACTATACCACACCCGGAAGGGTTTGACTGTCTGACCGGAAGGTCGGATATGATATGTGTTATGGATGCTATAAATAGAAAGGTAGTTACTATGCATGCTATGTATGTTTATTGGCCGGAAGGCAATATGTTATGTGACAGAAAAGTCCGGTATGTTATATGATATACGTGTTATATGTGTTAGAGTATATGTATTATGTGTTGTATATGTTTATGGGCCGGAAGGCAATACGTTATGGGCCGGAAGGCGATATGTTACGGGCCGGAAGGCAATATGTTTTGGGCCGGAAGGCGATTATGTTTACGGGCCGGAAGGCAATGTGTTGTGGACCGGAAGGTCAGGGCCTGGAAAGGCGTATATGTGTAAGCCGTATACTGGGGAACTCACTAAGCATTTATGCTTACAAGTTGTTATATATGTGTTTCAGGTACTAGAGAGGACCGTGGGAAGGCGTCGGCATGATGCATACACACTGCTGCTATTTGAGATCTTGGGGATTTTATATATGTATTTGATATGAAACATGAAATAAATACTATTGGTTGAATGAAATCACTTTATTTTAAATGAAAAATTTATTTGAAAATTTGCGTTGTTACAATTGGTATCAGAGCCTTGGTTTGAGGGAATCGGGTGTACCTTCGGGTGTAACTGAACTCAAACCGAGGATTTGAGAAAAAAATAATCTTTTAAAAATAATAAAGACATAAATTTTTATAAATAGTAAAGTGGTAAACAAGAACGGAGCAGTGTGTACGATCAGCCAGCGCCCGAACGGTAAAGATCCCCAGAATACCTTACAATGTTATGTTATGCATTGAATTATGAATTGCTATGCATGCTAGAAGACTAGGTATTCATGATAGGACTAGAATGGCCTGTTTTGTGATGCCTTAGTCTAGGGAGTTTGCTTATATGAGATATTCGATAGCGTGCAGGTAGATAGTGCATACTAGAAGTAGAGTACTCACTATTCGGGGTTTGGGGAGGAAGATTTGGGACGAACACTGATACGGTGTGGTCGGTAGTATTGGGCCCGTACTACCGAAGACACCGGGTCGGTGGAAGACCCAAGTAAGAATCCCTGGATATCGGAGACTGAGTAGGGTTGCGTTATCGAGTACAATTGTACTTGATGGAGTCTCTGATAATTTTATGTTGTATTTCAGAGACATCATGGTTACCACACGTCATGGGGCGAGTTCGAGCACTGTGAGTGACGAGGATATTCGTCAGATGATCCAGGAGGAGGTAGCTGCAGCGATCCGGGCCGAGATCCCGGAGATGTTTGGGTCTATTAAGACCACACTGATGGAGACATTCGAGGAGCGGTACGCCGCACTGACTGAGGCTGCAGCTGCTGCCGCTACCGCAACCGTGGCCGCTGCCAGGCCGCAAGGGGGCGATTCGTTGCTGTTCCGGGAATTCAGCAACACGAAACCCCCTAAGTTTGATGGGACGCAGGATCCGATTGCGGCGATGAGGTGGATCGCCGACATTGAGGGGTGCTTCTACACTTGCTCATGCCCGGAGCACCTGAGGGTACGGTTCGCCTTGAACCAGCTCCGTCTGGGAGCGAAGGATTGGTGGAAGTTCGTGACGGCAAACTTCACTCTGGCGGAGATTACAGCGGTGACATGGGAGAGGTTTACTGAGATGTTCAGGGACGAGTACGTTCCCCCAGTGGAGAGGGAACGATTGATTCAGGAGTTCTTGACCCTCAAACAGGGTACTGATTCCGTTGCGGTGGTCACACGGAAGTTTCATGAGAGGGCGATGTTCTGCCCCGAGCTGGTGTCTACAGAGCAGTCACGGATGAGTCGGTATTTGGGCGTTTTGAGGAGGGACATCCGGGAGTTTGTGTCAAACTCCACCTATCGTACTTTCACTGAGCTTCAGGCGAACGCCAGGAAGCGCGAGATTGAGTTGGAGACTCAGGCGAGGGAGGAGGCCGAGTCTCGGCAGGTGGATCGGCGGCCGGCTCAGTCTCAGCCGGCAGCCAAGCGGATCAAGTCCGCTGATTCGAGGATGGGAGGTCCGAAGGGCCGCACTTGCGGGAAGTGCGGCAAGGGTCATGAGGGGGCGTGTCGAGCTGGTGGTTGCTACAAGTGTGGCAAGGAGGGACACATTGCTAGGGATTGTCCTAAGGGGTTTATGGTTTGCTTTCACTGCAACCAGACAGGCCATCGGAAGGCCGAGTGCCCGCAGCTTCGTCAGGGATCTACACCGATTGCCAGGACTACTGAGACCCGACCGGCGAAGGTCGAGGCCCCGAGGGCTCGCGGGAGAGCCTTTCAGCTGTCTGCGGAGGAGGTCCGCGCTGCGCCCGATGTTGTGGCAGGTATGCTATAATTCACGTATTTATTTTAAAGTCGAAATGTTATGCTTATGTTAATGTATGTGTAGGTACTTTTCTTGTGAACTCTATGCCTGCTCTAGTGTTATTTGATTCGGGTGCGAGTAGATCCTTTGTATCTTTAGCTTTTAGTCAGCATATCAGCATTAGTCGTGAGCCGTTAAGTCGGCCTCTGAGCGTTTCTATAGCGGCCGAGAGGGTGGTTTGTGCCACGGAGGTTCTTCGGGGATGCGTACTAGAGATTTTCGGGGTTGCTTTTCCGATTGACCTAATTCCTATTGCGATGGGGGATGTCTGTGTCATCGTGGGCATGGACTGGTTGAGTCGATTCAGCGCTGTCATCGACTGTGAGCGCCAGCTGGTGACTATACGAGACCCTAGTGGGGGAGTTCTTACGGTATACGACGAGGGTACCCGTTCGAGATCAGCTTTTTGTTCGGCCGCTAGGGCGAGGCAATGCCTACAGCAGGGATGTAAAGGTTTTGTGGCGTATGTGATGGATACGCGGGAGGCTTCCGAGAGACCGAGGACAGTGGAGGAGGTTCCAGTGGTGCGCGAGTTTCCAGATGTTTTTCCAGAGGAGTTGCCGGGAGTACCTCCTGCGAGGCAAGTAGAGTTTGGTATCGATCTGATTCCGGGGGCTGCGCCTATTGCGAAGGTGCCTTATCGTCTTGCACCTCCAGAGATGCAAGATTTGTCCTCGCAACTCCAGGAGTTGCTGGGGAAGGGATTTATTCGGCCGAGTAGCTTGCCGTGGGGAGCACCGATTCTGTTCGTCAAGAAGAAGGATGGTTCACACCAGATGTGCATTGATTACCGGGAGTTGAACAAGGTGACGGTCAAGAACCGCTATCCGTTACCTAGGATCGATGATCTATTCGATCAGTTGCAAGGGGCATCTTGGTTTTCCAAGATCGATTTGAGATCAGGGTACCATCAGGTAAGAGTGCGGGATGAGGACGTCCAGAAGACAGCATTCACGACGCGGTATGGGCATTACGAGTTCGTGGTGATGCCTTTCGGGCTCAGCAATGCCCCGGCAGTGTTCATGGACCTCATGAACAGGGTATGCAGGCCGATGCTGGATCGGTCTGTGATTGTATTTATCGACGACATCCTAGTGTATTCGCGAACTAGAGAGCAGCATGAGGGGCATTTGAGGGAGGTCCTTGAGGTACTGAGGTCGGAGAAGCTATATGCAAAATTCTCCAAATGTGACTTTTGGTTGCGAGAGGTCCAATTTCTTGGACATGTTGTTAATCAGGTAGGGATATTGGTCGATCCGTCCAAGGTGGAAGCAGTGATGAGTTGGGAGGCACCGAAGTCACCTTCCGAGATCAGGAGTTTCCTTGGGTTGGTGGGGTACTATCGGAGGTTTATTAGGGACTTCTCCAAGATCGCGGTACCGCTCACCAGATTGACCCGGAAGGGTGTTACATTCTCATGGGGACCCGAGCAACAGACTTCCTTCGAGACACTACATCAGAGACTGTGCGAAGCCCCGGTATTAGCCCTCCCAGAAGGGATGGAGGACTTTGTCGTATACAGCGATGCATCGATTTCGGGACTGGGTGCAGTGTTGATGCAGAGGGGCCATGTGATAGCTTATGCATCGAGGCAGTTAAAGCCTCACGAGGCGAGATATCCTACGCATGACTTAGAGTTGGGGGCAGTAGTGTTCGCTCTCAAGATTTGGCGTCACTACCTGTATGGGGTTCGTTGTACTATATACACGGACCATAAGAGTTTGAAGTATTTGATGGATCAACCCAACCTAAATATGCGTCAGAGGAGATGGTTGGACATGGTTAAGGATTATGACTGTGAGATCCTATACCACCCGGGCAAGGCTAATGTGGTAGCGGATGCATTGAGCCGCAGGGCGGAGAGTACTCCATTGCGAGATGTATGTCTGAGACTGACGGTGATGACTCCGGTATTGGATGCTATTCGTGGGGCTCAGGCCGAGGTTGTGAGATCTGAGATGCAGAAGAAAGAGCGGGTCGTTGGGTTAATTTCAGAGTTCGTTAAGGATGGACGAGGACTTCTGACGTTTCAGGGTCGGATTTGGGTACCATTCGTGGGCGGTACGCGTACTACTTTGATGGAGGAGGCTCACAGATCGAAATTCTCGATCCATCCCGGTGCTACGAAGATGTATTTGGACTTGAGGAAGGAATATTGGTGGCCTTGTATGAAGAGAGATGTCGCTTGGTTCGTTGAGAGGTGTTTGACCTGCCGTAGGGTTAAGGCTAAGCACCAGAGGTGTTTGACCTGCCGCATGGTAAGTTGCAGCCCTTGGAGATTCCTGAGTGGAAGTGGGAACAGATTACGATGGATTTCATCACCAAATTGCCGAGAACTGCCAGGGGAGTTGATGCAATTTGGGTGATTGTGGATAGATTGACGAAGAGTGCACACTTCCTTGCCATTAGCGAGAGTTCATCAGCGGAGAAGTTGGCGGAGCTATACGTGAGAGAGGTAGTATCTCGGCATGGAGTGCCGATCTCGATTGTTTCAGATCGTGATGTACGCTTCACTTCCAAGTTCTGGAAGAAATTCCATGAAGAGTTGGGTACTAAACTGCATTTTAGTACCGCATACCATCCCCAGACAGACGGTCAGAGCGAGCGGACGATTCAGACATTGGAAGACATGCTCAGAGCGTGTGTGTTAGACTTCGGGGGTAGCTGGGATGCGCATTTGCCTTTGGCTGAGTTTTCCTACAACAACAGCCATCATTCGAGCATTGGTATGCCACCTTTTGAGTTGTTGTATGGTAGGAGGTGTCGGACTCCCATTTGCTGGGGAGAGGTGGGACAGAGAGTGATGGGCAGTACAGAGATCGTACTCCAGACGACAGAGCAGATTCAGCAGGTTAGGCAGAGATTATTGACCGCCCAGAGCCGACAGAAGAGTTATGCGGACAGACGCCGGTCCGAGCTGGAATTCCAGGTTGGCGACTTCGTTCTCCTAAAGGTTTCTCCTTGGAAAGGAGTGATCCGGTTCAGAAAGAGGGGCAAGTTGGGGCCCCGGTTCATAGGTCCATTTCTTGTAATTGCAAGGGTAGGTCGGGTAGCTTATCGGTTGGAGTTGCCAGCAGAGTTGGGACAGATTCACAATACCTTTCACGTATCACAGTTGAGGAAGTGTATAGCCGATGAATCGGCAGTGGTTCCGTTAGAGGACATTCAGGTGGATGCGAGCCTGAATACGCCGAGAGACCGGTAGCTATCAGGGATCGGAAGATCAAGGTTCTGCGGAACAAGGAAGTACCTCTAGTGTTGGTTCAGTGGCAACATCGGAAAGGATCGGAGATGACTTGGGAGCTGGAGCATGAGATGTGGGAGCAACATCCGGAGTTATTCGCAGAGTGAGACTTCAAGGGCGAAGTCTAGTTCTAGTGGGGGAGAGTTGTAACAGCCTGGAATTTCAGGTATTGCTTTAAAACTATTTTTGGGGCATTTTAGGAAGGGACTCAGCGAGTTGGAGCCAGACTCGCCGAGTAGGATCGCAGACTTGGTCGCGGGTTCGCGACTGGACTCGACGAGTCCAGATATGGACTCGGCGAGTCGACGCTGTTCAGCAGAAACCCTAGCCGTTTGGTTTTGGATCGTATATAACATCTCTTAGGCCGTCATTGTCTGTCTTTTGGCCGATTGTGAAGAACCTAAGCACCTGTGGACATCTAGAGCAGAAGTGAAGGTTATTGGGACCTTGAAGAATTTGTTAGGCAAGAAGAGGAAAGGTTTTGGCCAAAGGAAGATCAAGGGGATCGAGTTCTGAGGTTTGGGGACACAGAGAATACGTTTTTCAGGTAATACTTCGGATCATTCCTGTTATTTTGATGTGTACACGGATTTAGGGTTTATGAAACCCATTTGGTGATTAGATAGATTATTGTGTTGTTACCCAAACGTTTATATCCTAGTAATAGGATGTTTAGAGGTCCAGAAAGTCCCATGATTGCGTATTTCGGGACCATGCGTATTTCAGGAAGCAATTGATCGACTGCATGGCATGGACTCGTCGAGTCCAATGATCAGACTCGGCGAGTAGCTTGAAGATTCACTGGGACTCGCCGAGTTGTTCTTCAGACTCGGCGAGTGGAGTCAGGGTGGCCCCGCGATTCTTCCACGTGGATCTCGTTGAGTCAATGGGGGATACTCGACGAGTAGAAAGGGAACATCAGGGAAAGTTGGAGAGGACGTCTCGACTCGTCGAGTCACCTTTGGACTCGACGAGTCCGGTCCAGTTGACCGTTGACCAGAGTTGACCTGCATATAATTTCTTAGGGTCAGTTGTCTTGAATGATAAGAGTATTAATAAGGGTATATGGTATTATAGGGAGTCCGCAGATCGGCGGATCGAGTGCGTGTGATTTCAAGGGTTGATAGTTTTCATTACCACGAGGTGAGTCTTCTCACTATACCACACCTGGAAGGGTTTGACTGTGTGACCGGAAGGTCGGATATGATATGTGTTATGTATGCTATAAATAGAAAGGTAGTTACTATGCATGCTATGTATGTTTATTGGCCGGAAGGCAATATGTTATGTGACAGAAAAGTCAGGTATGGTATATGATATACGTGTTATATGTGTTAGAGTATATGTATTATGTGTTGTATATGTTTATGGGCCGGAAGGCAATACGTTATGGGCCGGAAGGCGATATGTTACGGGCCGGACGGCAATATGTTTTGGGCCGGAAGGCGATTATGTTTACGGGCCGGAAGGCAATGTGTTGTGGACCGGAAGGTCAGGGCCTGGAAAGGCGTATATGTGTAAGTCGTATACTGGAGAACTCACTAAGCATTTATGCTTACAAGTTGTTATATATGTGTTTTAGGTACTAGCGAGGACCGTGGGAAGGCGCCGGCGTGATGCATACACACCGCTGCTATTTGAGATCTTGGGGATTTTATATATGTATTTGATATGAAACATGAAATAAATACTATTGGTTGAATGAAATCACTTTATTTTAAATGAAAATTTTATTTGAAAATTTGCGTTGTTACAGTTGCAAACCTATATAAATATCACATAGACAATCATCTAATCATATAACTCCTACTGATGGGCCGACATTGTGGCCGTAGACCCACGGCTACTGGAAGATAACTCACCTCGAAAAGTAGTTGCAGAAAGTCTGCTTGGTAGATGACTGACTGCTGCACCGGTAATCCTCCGGCTATAAATCCATAAACATAGGTTAGACACTCCTAAATACCCTTAGGTCATATGACTGACCTACCCCTGGTCCAAGGTCAACTCCTTGGTTAAAGTCCACTTCCAGTTGACTGGACTCGTCGAGTCATGGCACAAACTCGCCGAGTCCCTCTCCTAATATCCCAACTCTAACTCATCAAGTCCCTCTTCCAATCATTGAGTCACCCTTAAATCACTACTTGGGATGATTGGACCGACTGGCGATTCGACATATCGAGTCCAAGAACAACTCACCGAGTCTCACGAGGAGATCTCATACTCGCTTCCAAATCCTCACAAGAGCATTGATCTTGAGGATTTGGGTTTCTGGGACAATTGCTACACGTTAAATTGCTAATTATGCGTGCAGCTACGAAGTGTTGGACCTTCTACACTTAAACCCGTCTTAACTCAGTAACAGTTCATATGACTCGCCGAGTTTGAAGAATAACTCGTCGAGTTCCAAGCAATCTTCAAATTACTCGCCGAGTTGTTCCTCCAACTCGTCGAGTCTAAGACCATCTTCATAGAACTTGCCAAGTCCACTTTGGAACTCGCTGAGTCCCTTCCACTCTCCTCCCATACAGACCAAATCTGAGACATACAATGGTTCCAAACCATAGATCTAAGCTCCTAGGGCATGCTTATCACGTAAAGTTGCAAACTTTATGTGCATGCATGGCCCTATGAGCTCCAAAAGGCAATTCCAAGCTCTTTATGAGGTTATGCACTCAATAGAGACCTCAATCACTTCAACCATAGAGACTTTACACTGATAAGATGTCCATAAGGTCCAGATCTGAAGTCCTTTCGGAACATAGAGTAGAAACACATGGAGTTTGAGGTTTTAGGTCTTGAAAACCACCAATTTCGCAAGAGAGAAGGTAACCAACTTATGATAGTCCAAATTTTTGTTAATGACATCATCTTTGGCTCCACGAATCCTAGCTTAACAGCTGAATTCAAGAAGTTGATAGAAACAAAAATTAAGATGAGCTCAATGGGTCCAGTTAACTTTTTCCTTGGATTAAACATTAGACAGGGACCCGATGGCATTTTTATTAATCAGGAGGCATACACCAAGACACTATTTCTAACATACACGTTTTGAAATTGTGTATTGTTATTATTGAAAGTGAATAAAATTGAATGTTGAGTTCTAAAAGCTAGTTTTTACTAGAAATGAAGTAAAACTATGTTTAGAATCACTCATAAAAATATTGGAAGTCTTATGAGATTCCAATTAACAGCCAAATAGTAAAATTTAGTGAAAATATAAAATTTGAAATAAGTAAATTTTTATTATTTGATGTTGTAAATCATCTCGTTAGAAACTTGTAGGCGAAAACCTCGTCGAAATCCGAGTTATAACGAAGAAGTTATGACCAATAGAATATCCGCGACAAAACCGGCACAGTGCCGAATGATGTAAAAAGTGAGTTTTTGATAAAATACTTTTTAGCCTTAGTAATCTGAATGAAAGCCGTAGTATTCGTTAAACCAAGAAATTCGATAAAAAGAACGCAAAAATATGACTTCGTATGAGGAAGTTATGATTTTTCGAAGTTTCAACATAGCAGTAGACAGCTAAAAACTCGAATTTTAGATCGAGCGATATTTGACCGATACATCCTAAACGAGAATCGAAGGTCTCGTCATTTGTAGTACAACGGTAAAAATTCTGACGAAAACGGATGTCGGATAATGAAGTTATGAATTTTTAACGGATTTTCCTATCCTGGTCTGTTAAAAATAATAATATTAAAATTAAAGTCAAAATTAGCTAACGGAGTCTAAACGAAAGTTGTAGAGCGTAATTTTAGCTACACGTGTATATAAAGAACGTCAAAAATGGAGCTCATATGCGAAAGTTATGGATTTTAGAAGTTTGGGGCACATTTTCCGAGAAATTCGCATGAATAGTGCCAGCCTCGCGAGATCTCGCCTCGTCTCCGACACGCATCACATTTCGGTTCGCCCAGAGCATCGGTCCCTCGCATGTCCGATGCGTGCCGCTTCCAGATTCGACCAATGTCGCGACCAGTAGCATTCCGATGCGCGCTTCGCACCGCCTTCGCCACCGAGCAGCTTCGTCACCCTTCCGTCCGAGCCTCGTGGCCTTTGCTTCTGGCGCCACCTACCCCTCACTGCTGACGCCACCGAGCTGCTTCGCTGCTTGCTTCCTCCCAAACCGACTCCGAACCTCGGCCCTATATAAAGGGGGCTGCGAGACCTTCCAACTAAAATTCCAAATTTGACAATTTTAACCCCTCTTTCCATATCTTCACTATTTTGACTTTTCCCGAAGCTCCAATATCAATTTTAGCACCCGAAACATGCCCCGAGACCCCCGAGAAGCCCGGAAATTTTATCTTTTCGGTTTTGAATCCCTACCTTCGCAGAGCCGGGTTTTCAATTAAGCTCTCGGTTTTCAACATAGAAAGACATATTTAAAGTCGAAGTGTTATCCAAATTACTATTTTAACCCTCGGTTAACTTAAGGTGAGTTCAATATATAGGAACAATTGTATGTTATGTGTTATATGTGCTATATGCTTCTCAGTGTTATTATTCTTAGTTATTCTCCCGTGTTATTTTATTCGCTATGTTTATAGCAATTATAATACCTTTGACCATGTGATCAGTGAAAGGACTTAGATTCACATTCGTACTGGTACGTAGCCTATGGCCATGTAGAGCATGTCTCCGTAAGAGAATGACTTCTATTCTATGGCATTAGCAGAAGGTTAGATAAGAATGGTATGTAGCCTTTGACCATGTAGACCATGACTCCGTAAGAGAATGAACTCTATTCTATGGTATCGACAAATGGTTAGACAGGGCTATAAGCCTGAAATCTACCAAAATGTTAATCAGAAATTATATGTCTTCTGTGCCAATTGGGCCAAAGCTTTATTGATGCATATCAAATATTGAAATCGTTATGTCTCATTGAAAAGTATAACTTTGAATAAAGTCTTTGATTGATATGAACGTTTGTCACATGATTTCACATATGTCTTCTTGTTACCTTCTGTTTCTGTCATATTGGTATGTGTAAGGCATAAGATTATATTGTATCTATTTATTGAATTCACTAAGCATTATCGCTTATTCCTCTAAATTTTTAACAATTGCAGGTGATGAGTATTCCAATATAGCTTTATACTGCTGAAAGATGTAGAATAGTTAATAGTATTTCTCTGTATTTCTAATGTTCATGTATGTATATGAATAGTAGATTCCTGGGTAGACATGAAATGTAATAAAACTTAGTCGGTTTGTATCCAATCCTTTGTAATCACTTTAACAATATAAAATATTGTTTTATAAATATGCATGTAGCATGTTTTGAGGAAGTAACTTAAGAAATCTTTTGAAATAGTATGAAAGTTTGGGTCTTTCATAAATACGAAAGTTGGGGTCTTTCAATCGTGGTATCAGAGCAATGGTTTAAGTGAACTAAATATCATCGATTGGTATTTAGACTTAAACTGTTGGAAGCTCAATATATGAGCTGATTCATAATAACTATATGGATACAAACCATAGGAAATATTTAAGTGGGGGATTGGGTAGTGATAAACCCTAGTATTCTAAGATAATGAATTTACTTTAGAATTTTAAGAAAATTAGTTTAAGTAAACTAGAAATTTTAAGAATTTCTAAACTTAAACAAGAATTATTAAGTAAAGATGATACGATATATTTTAGGTTGAATACCTAATGGAGGCAAGCACTAGAATATTAAGAGGAGATATGCCTTATATTCTATTATGTGCTAAATGATAAATGAATATAGAGAAGAGATATGCCTTATATTCTATTATGTGCTAAATGATAAATGAATATAGAGAAGAGATATGCGTTATATTGTATTATGTGCTAAATGATAAATGAATATAGAGAAGAGATATGTCTTATATTCTATTATGTGAGAAAGCTTAAGGTCTGTTGCCGACCATGGTTTAGAAAATTTTAAGAATTTTCATAATAGAATTTTTTGGAGTGATAAAAAGACTTATGATAGTTGACATCGATAAGTTTATAAATAAACGATCACGAGATATCGTAAAATAATAAATATGAATTGCTATCGTAATAAGTGTATAAATACCAATAGAGTGGTAATATACATTTAAAGTATTTTGATATATAATAACATCATTGGAAGAAAGATGTGCGTTTGAAACACGTTTGGACAAGATAAATGGGTTGGTACAAATCCACGAAGTTGTTCTACCGCTGTTCAGATTGAAGAAGTGATTGTTTAATACAGTCAAAAGAACCAAAGACGGTAATCAGTACTTCGGCAGTATCACAATGAATGTTGTGCAAGATTTAGAAGAATTAAATGAAGATCAAAAGAAAGGCTAATGAAGTTTTCAGACTCAATAGGTCGAGACTTTGTGATATAAAGTTCCATTGTGTGTTAAGCCGACTTTAACATACAAGATTGGGATGGTGAATTGAGTCATTTAGTGGTAAATGGTTAAGCAACTTACTTGTTTAAGTAAGGTAGAATGCTTAATTGAAGAAGAAATACACCCATAGTATCGTATGAAGAGATGTTGTAGTTAGGAATGACAGAGAACCAAGTTGAAGCTAGTAAAGCTTGCTGAGATACAGCTAAGATGCAGACTTCTTAGGATAGACTCCTATGAAATAGACTTAGACTTACTTATATACAAGATTAACGATGTCAAGGAAGAATAATGAAATGAACAAAAGTGCATGATGGATTGCATGAGTTAGAAGATGATGCAGGTAGTAGAAGACCGTTTATCTCCATGCTGCTAAACTAAATTTTGGAATAGTGTGCCTTGTAGAGTAGACACTACTCAAGTAAGAATTAGTATGAAGAAATGGAAGTAAAATTTCTATCGACCTATGGAAAAGTATTAGGATATAATAAATTGAGCATATGCATGAGAAGAATCCTAGAAGGCGAGTATAGGTAATCCAATATATGTTTGATAAAAACCTGAAAACCCTATTTGAGTCTAGGAGAAAGTGTCGTATGTATTTGTTTAAGCACATTCATGTGTGATAAGTTGCTTTGTGAAAACTTTTGAATGGTGAGTTGGGAACTGCGAGACAATACTTGGGATGAGTAAGAGTAAATGTGAATAGTAGTAGAGGCCTATACTACTGGAAGCACAGGACTCACACTTGGATCAGGAAAAGTCACAAGGTTACCAAGAAGCTAGTAAATGATTCCATTTTATTCATGTGTGTCGTTACCTTCAATTCGGTAATGACTAAGAAGACAAGTATTGTTCAGCTCTTAAAGAATCGAGTCTGATTAGTACAAATCCGCGAAAGGAGTTAATTGGTTGAGAGAACCATGTCTTATATACTGACAAAACATCAGTAGGAATACTGAAGAAGTAAATGGTCGAGATAGTCGATAGAAATATAACAATCTTCATTAAAGAATTGAGCAATCATTAGCCAGAGATGTGACTTGCTATGTGGTGTTACTGGCCACAAGAAATGTATCTGCCCTACTCTTACTAGTCAAATGGAGGGGATTCAAGTTGCCGATCAACAATCAAAGAGTACTCCAACTAAAAAGGAGAAGGTGCCAAAAGCTAAAAGATGTGTAGGTCCAAAAGCATGAATTAGAGATACGTGATGCTATTCTTTCTATTCTTAAGCATCCACGTGTTGATCAAACTCTTTTTCTTTTTCTCGATTTGTTCGATCTGATTCTATTACAAGAGTTTGGTTCGTTATGTGTCTTGTGTGTTATAAATACAAATCTCATCAGAATAAAACCATTCGAGTTGCTGTTATAGCAAAAGTAAAGACCTTATCTTGGGTTTAGTCTATAAACCAAGAAGGAGCAGGAGTCTGCAATGAGAATTGAGTTTTAACTCAAAGATTAGGATTGAATGTTCAATAGAGAATGAAGAGTGGGTACAAATTTGAACACCGCCAGTAATTAGGAAGTTTGAAGAATTTGACAATCGTTTGGCAAACTAAAAGCTAGATATCGTACATTCTAGATTACCACAAAGGAAGTAATGTAACGACGTGTCTATGGTATGTTGCTTCTTTATTATTTATTTAGAAGTTTGCAGAGGGAATCGGTGAGTCTATGCCCCGACTCGTCGAGTAGAGACGGGATCTTGTGCATCGTATAGATCGGCGACTCGGCGAGTCCATATTCGGGACTCGGCGAGTCCGCCTGCCAGGTAGAAACCCTAAATCCCCGGGTTTTCACCCTATTTAAAACATCATATGAGCCCCAAACTTGTCTCCTTCACCCTCAGAGCATCATTTAGCAAACCCTAATCATTTCCTTGAGTTTTGAGCATTTCTTGTGTGAATCTTGAAGTTTTGAAGAGAAGAAGGAGGCTAGATCCAAAGGAGAAGAAGTAGATCCAAGGTCTTGCACCCATTTCAGAGTTTATTGAGGTAATAATCGGATTCCTCTTGTTTCTATGATTGATTCTCCTTTATAAGCATATTTAGCCCTTTTTATCCATCCCTTAGCTTGTTCATAGTAGATAAATCATATTAGATTGATTAGCTTTCGGATCTAGCCATGTTCTAGTTCCAAAAACGTAGATCTATCAACTTTATGGAGCCATTTTGCATGATAGCCCTAGATCTACTCTTCCAAGTGTCTTTCTAGCCTTTATATCCTTTTTCATGCTTATGTACACGTAAATTTGGAAACTTTACGTGATAAACCCGCCTTGGGAACTCAGATCTATAAATTGTATGCAGTGGTTTTGATCAGAATCGAGTTTTTAGTAATTGCATGCATGTGACTCGGCGAGTCGTTCTTCGGACTCGGCGAGTCGAGTCGCGAGACCCCGATCCTTCCTCTTTGAGTGAGTCTGAGTGGGGACCAGTGAGTATTAGAATGGACTCAGTGAGTCGGAGGTTAGGCTCAGTAAGGGAGGGAATCGACGAGTTGTTCATACAACTCGGCGAGTCTAAGACAATCTTCTTAGATTCAAGAACAACTCGTCGAGTTGTTCATACAACTCGGCGAGTCGGATGCAGATGGCCTGAGTGTTAGAATAGAATGGGAACTCGTTGAGTGTATGCCATACTCGACGAGTAGCAGCGAGAACGGTTGAGAAATAAGAGTAGGGACTCGGCGAGTCAGGTCAACTGTAAGTTGACTTTGACCAGGAGAGTTGACTTTAGCCAGGGGTAAAAGAGTCATTTTACCCCAATGCAGTTATTAGTATTTGATTGAGTGTATTTGTGGAATTGTAGCTGGAGAGATACCGGAGCAAC
Organism: Lactuca saligna; assembly: GCF_052625555.1. Lineage (NCBI taxonomy): Eukaryota > Viridiplantae > Streptophyta > Magnoliopsida > Asterales > Asteraceae > Lactuca > Lactuca saligna. The sequence goes on from NC_136424.1 coordinate 170,818,755, forward strand.
AATAGATAGCTTCTAGACCCACACACTCAGCAGCCAGATCATGAGGTGAGTTTCCTTCCAATAGGAATGGGTCTAAGGCCACAATGTCGGCCCGTTTAGCTAGTAGTAGTTTTCGGACTTCGGTTCGATGCAGATTCTAGTATGTTTGATGCCTTTGTGGCTCAGATAGGATTTATGTTTTATGTGTTCCGGGTTACAGCCCAATGCAGTATGTTGTCTATGTGTTCATGCTAGTTGATATGTTTATGCTATGCTATGTTCAGTAGTTCCGGACTTCTGTCCGATGCAGTCAGTTCCGGATTTCGGTCCGATGCAGTTTGTTCCGGACTTTGGTCCAATGCAGTTAGTTCCAGACATTTGTCCAATGCAAGAGGCAAGGCCTCAGTAGTTCCGGACTTCGATCCGATGCTGAGGGCAAGGCCCTGGTTAGTTCCGGACTTCGGTCCGATGCAGTTTCCGGACTTCGGTCCGATGCAGTGGGCAAGGCCCAGTATGTGTTTATATGTATCGTATGGTATGTGGTAGTTTGGGGGAGCTCACTAAGCTTCATGCTTACAGTTTCAGTTTTGGTTTCAGGTACTTCTGCAAGCAAAGGGAAGAGCTTGGGTTGATTGCATCGCATACACCACAGTTTCAGTTGTCCTGGGAGATGTTCTAGTTTTTCATAAATATGATTGATACAGTTTTGATATAGTCTACATAACCATTTGTTACTGTTTTGATATATTGACGTATGAGTTTTACTTTGCGATATTATTTTAGTATTTTCAGTAATTGTTAAACAAAAATTTTTGGGTTGTATTTTGGGATGTTTCAAGTTGGTATCAAAGCCTTGGTTTGAGGGATTCGGATACACTTTCGGGTGTGTCTGAACTCAAACTAAGGAAACGGTAAAAAATTTCAAAAGAAAAATGTTTTTTTTTTTTGAAAAAGATTTTGAAAAAGAACTTAGAAAGAAGAATAGGTTTAACAAAAGGAAAATGGTGTGGCGTATGCGATCAACCGAGCTCAAGTAAGTACTCCCAAATTACCCATACAAGTTACTTTATGTTTATCAGTTTTAGTTTCAATAGAACAGCATGCTAGAATAGGACTAAGGATCTAGGAGGATTCCTTATGTGCCTACTTTATGTGTTTTAGCTTTACAAGATTTGCATGCTAGTATTGAGTAGACAGTAGTAGGATAGCCTTTTTAGGTTATGCCTGATAGTATAAGCTTAGCATTGTATGCTAGGACACTATTTCGTTATGAGAATAGATTTGCCTGCGTAATTTCATGTATCCGAATGCTGCTTGCTTCGTGTTTTGTGGGACTCTGAGTGATAGAAGTTAGTCATTAGGTAAATACGTCACATCACATGTGACCAGGGTTGAATAATCTCAGAGTGTTGGATTTGGCTCTATTGTGCAGCTCTTGTTTGATTCTAACCATTGTAGGGACAAGTCTTTTACTCGAAGGATTATATGAGCCTCATCACATGTGATGGTATTCAGGTAATGATTAATTATTATTACAAGGAGGCCTTCTGCAGCTGAGGATTGTTTTAAATAGAGTCAGAGATTTCCCTAGGGCAAGCCTAGGATGAGAGTAGCAGAGATCAGTAGTAGTAGAAGTGACTTTGGTGGAGTCGAGGAAGTTCTTGAGGAGAGTATGGATAGATGTGGAAGGTAGTATTGGGCCCGTACTACTGAAAGCAGAGGATCCATACTCGAATCAAGGAAGGCTGAGACAAAACCAAGAAACTAGTAATGGTATCAATGATCCCTTGAGATATTTCAGTTTTCTAATGTTGCTATGATTTGTTTTAGAATGGTAGTTTTGTGTTCGAGGCCAGTAGTCGGCAGTTCAGGTGCCGAAGGGGGATCAGGATCAAGATCAGGCCCGGAGGTCGGGCAGTTGGATGAGCAGACCAGAGAGTTTCTTTCTTCTGAGGTTACTCGCATCATACTGGAGCAGACTCCTGTGATCTTCCGTTCGACCAAGGAGGGTATTCTAGAGCTGATGGATGAAAGATTGGGCACCTTCCGTGCCAAGGTAGCGGCCATGATGGGGTCGCGCACACTTACGTTCAGGGAGTTCAGGGCATGTGGAGTTCCAGATTACCACGGGGCGCGGGACCCCATAGCGAGTACTAGATGGTTGGCGGATGTAGCCAACGCTTTTCGCACCAGCAGGTGTCCTGAGGGGGACAAGGTTAGATTGGTGTCCTGTCTTCTGAAGGACAGGGTATAGCATTGGTGGGAGGAGGTCGGACATACTATTGGAGATGATACAGCGTTAGATGCCATGACCTGGGCTGATTTCTCCACCAGGTTCAGGGTGAAGTTTGCACCGGTTATCGAGTTGCAGCAGTTAGCCAGGGAGTTTTAGGACCTCACCCAGACTACAAAGACAGTGGTGTAGATCACCGCCAAATTCAGGGAGAGGGCCCTTCTTGTTCCTTAGTATGCAGCCGATGAGGAAATGAAGAAGGCCCGTTATCATGAGATGCTGCGGAGCGATATCCGCCAGTTTGTGAGCCGGTCCAGCTGTAAAACGCTGGATAACATGATTCCTAGGGCTCTGGAGAGGGAGATTGACCTTGAGATGGAGAGGAAGAGGAAACCGGAGGCGGTTTCGGGTTCAGGCAGTTCGGGCAAAAAGCCTAAGGTTTCAGATCATAGATCCAGGAGTCAGCAGAGCCACAGTCGATGTGGCACGTGTGGGAGATTGTACGATGGGGTGTGCAAGGCAAGGAGTTCCGGCTACTACAAGTGCGGTCGAACTGGGCATTTGAGCAGGGATTGTATGGCTCCTACTACTGCTATTGCAGCATCAGATCTGATTTGCTTTCAGTGCAATCAGAGGGGACATAAAAAGTTCCAGTGTCCGAGTTTAGCTGCAACAGGGAAGGTGGTTGCACCCGCCCTTGCTACTTTGAGGATTACAGATGGTCGGCAGGGCCGAGCAGAGGCACCAGTGGCAAGGAGTCGAGCTTTTCAGAAGACAGCAGAGGAGGCGCGAGCGACTCTTGATGTGACGGGTATGTATTTTCCCTTCATCTTTATATTATTATTATTGATTATTGCTTATGGTTATATGTTTTGTATAGGGTCGTTCTCTGTGAACGGCATCTCTGCTACAGTATTATTTGATTCGGGGGCTACCCGATCGTTTGTATCGCTAGCGCTTAGCAAGAGATTTAGTTGAGCTCTAGGGGAGCTGGATTGTCCACTAGAGGTCGAGATAGCAGATGACAGGACTGTGAGGGTCGCCAGGGTGCATAAAGGATGTTCTCTTCAGTTGTTCGACGAGCAGTTTTTGGTGGATTTGGTCCTTATTCCCCTGCGAGGGAATAAGGTTATAGTGGGCATGGATTGGTTGAGTCCGAACGGGGCAGTGATTGATTGCGAGTTACAGCTAGTGAGGGTTTGCACTCCCAGTGGGGGAGAGTTAGTGATTCAGGGAGAGAGGCCACAGCGTGGACCAGTTCTTTGTTCAGGTGGGAGGGGGAGGTGTTATTTTCAGTAGGGTTGTGCCGGTTATGTAGCTTATGTTTTGGATGCCCGGGAGAAGGGCAAGATGACAGTTGACGATGTTCCGGTAGTGCGAGACTTTCCGGATGTATTCCCAGAGGATTTACCGGGAATACCTCCTGAGAGGTAGGTCGAGTTTGGGATCAACCTAATTCCTGTTGCGGCTCAGATAGCCAAGGCACCGTACCGGTTAGCTCCCCCTGAGATGCAGGAGTTTTCTACGCAGCTGCAGGAGTTGCTAGACAAGGGTTTAATTCGGCCGAGTAGTTCACCTTGGGGAGCGCCGATCTTGTTTGTGAAGAAGAAGGATGGGTCGCACCGCATGTGCATTGACTACCGGGAGTTGAATAAGGTGATGGTGAAGAACCGTTACCCCCTTCCGAGGATAGATGATTTGTTTGATCAGCTTCAGGGGGCGTCTTGGTTCTCCAAGATCAACTTACGCTCCGGATATCACCAGATGCGAGTTAGAGGCAAAGATGTGTAGAAGACTTCCTTCAGGACCCGTTATGGTCATTATGAGTTCGTGGTGATGCCGTTTTGGCTCACTAATGCTCCAGCCGCTTTCATGGATCTTATGAATCGTGCATGCAGACCGATGCTGGATCGGTCTGAGATAGTATTCATAGATGATATCTTGGTGTATTCCAAGACACAGGAGCAGCATGAGGAGCACTTGAGGGAGGTGCTAGAGGTTTTGAGGAGGGAGAGACTTTTCGCAAAGTTCTCCAAGTGCGAGTTCTGGTTGCGTGAGGTGCAGTTCCTAGGTCATCTCATCAACCAGAAGGGTATCTTGGTAGACCTGGCCATGATTGAGGTTGTGATGCAGTGGGAGGTCCCGAAGTCTCCATCTGAGATTCGGAGCTTCCTAGGTTTGGCAGGGTATTACAAAAGATTCATTCAGGATTTCTCCAAGATAGCAGTACCGCTCACCCGACTGACTAGGAAGTCGGTGGTGTTTCGTTGGGGGCCTAAGCAGCAGGCGACATTTGAGACCCTCAGGTAGAGGTTGTGCGAGGCTCCGATCCTTACCCTGCCAGAGGGAATAGAGGATTTTGTAGTCTACTGTGATGCCTCAATCACAGGTATGGGAGCAGTATTGATGCAGCGGGGGCATGTGATAGCTTACGCCTCGAGACAGTTGAAGCCTCACGAGGCTAACTATACTACCCATGATTTAGAGCTGGGGGCAGTGGTGTTTCCCCTCAAGATTTGGAGACATTACCTTTATGGGGTCTGTTGTACCATCCACACGGATCACAAGAGTTTGAGATACATTATGGATCAGCCGAGTCTAAACATGAGGCAAAGGAGATGGTTGGATGTGATGAAGGATTATGATTGTGAAATCCTTTACCATCCAGGGAAGGCCAACGTAGTGGCCGACGCCTTGAGCCGAAAGGTGACAGCAGCCCCTATCAGAGACTTATGTCTGAGGATGACAGTGATTACTCTGTTGTTGGAACGGATCAGGGAGGCTCAGGTTGAGGGCCTCAAGAAGGAGAGGCAGAAGTGTGAGAGAATAGTTGGCCGAGTAGCTTAGTTTGATTACGACAGTCAGGGGTTGTTGACCCTTCACAGGAGAGTGTGGGTACCGTACGGGGGCGGAGTATGGTAGGTATTGATGGACGAGGCTCATAAGTCTCGATTTTCTATCCACCCAGGGACGACGAAGATGTATAGAGATCTTCGACTCGATTATTGGTGGCCCTGCATGAAGCGGGATGTTGCTTGGTATGTAGAGAGGTGCCTGACCTGCAGGAAGGTCAAGGCAGAACACCAGAGGCCTCACGGCAAGATGCAGCCGTTAGACATACCCGTGTGGAAATGCGAGGACATCACCATGGATTTTATCACTAAGCTTCCCAGGACCGCACGTGGGGTAGATTCGATTTGGGTGGTAGTGGATCGGTTGACGAAGAGTGCTCATTTCATACCGATCCAGGAGAGCATATTGGCGGAAAAGTTAGCCGATATCTATGTGCGGGAGGTAGTTGCACGTCATGGAGTGCCGGTATCAGTGGTGTCAGACCGAGACATCCGTTGTACATTCAGATTCTGGAAGCGGATTCATGACGAGATGGGTACTCGTCTCCATTTCAGCACCGCTTTCCACCCTCAGATGGACGGGCAGAGCGAGAGGACGATTCAAACTCTCGAGGACATGGTTCGGGAATGTGTCCTAGACTTCGGGGCAGTTGGGATACGTATCTTCCGTTAGCGGAATTTTCGTATAACAACAGTTATCATGCGAGGATTGATTGACCTCCCTTTGAGATGCTTTATGGGAAGAAGTGTAGGACCCCGATTTGTTGGGGTGAGGTCGGTCAGCGGGTCATTGGGAGCACGGAGGTGGTGCTCAAGACGACCGAGTTGATTCAACAGGTTCGTAGTAGGTTGCAGACTGCGCAGAGTCGGCAGAAGAGTTATGCCGACAGGGGGCGTTCAGATTTAGAGTTCCGGGTAGGCGACATGGTCCTTCTGAAGGTCTCACCTTGGAAAGGTGTCATCAGGTTTCGGAAGAGGGGCAAGCTGGGCCCCAGGTTCATTGGTCCTTTCAGGGTTTTGGCCCGGGTGGGTCGGGTTGCTTATCGGTTGGATCTTCCAGCAGAGCTTAGCCAGATCCACAACACTTTCCATGTGTCTCAGTTGAGGAAGTGTTTGGTGGATGAGTCAGCAGTTGTTCCTTTAGAAGATATTCAGGTTGATAGCAGCTTGAATTATACTGAGAGGCCGGTCACGATTCTGGATCGGAAAGCAAAGACCTTGAGGAACAAGGTAATTCAGCTAGTGAAGGTGCAGTGGGCGCACCGGAAGGGGTCTGAGTGGACGTGGGAGGCTGAGGATGAGATGAGAGAGCACTACCCAGAGTTTTTTGCAGATTCAGCCATAGCAGACTTCGAGGACGAAGTCTGAGTCAAGTGGGGGAGAATAGTAACGACCTGTCTATGGTATGTTGTTTCTTTATTATTTATTTAGAAGTTTGCAGAGGCACTCGGCGAGTCTATGGCCCGACTCGTCGAGTAGAGACGGGATCTTGTGCACTGTATAGATCGGTGACTCGGCGAGTCCATAGTCGGGACTCGGCAAGTCCGCATGCCCGGTAGAAACCCTAAATCCCCGGGTTTGCACCCTATTTAAACCATCATATGAGCCCCAAACTCGTCTCCTTCACCCTCAGAGCATCATTTAGCAAACCCTAATCATTTCCTTGAGTTTTGAGCATTTCTTATATGAATCTTGAAGTTTTGAAGAGAAGAAGGAGGCTAGATCCAAAGGAGAAGAAGTAGATCCAAGGTCTTGCACCCATTTCAGAGTTTATTGAGGTAATAATCGGATTCCTCTTGTTTCTATGATTGATTCTCCTTTATAATCATATTTAGCCCTTTTTATCCATCCCTTAGCTTGTTCATAGTAGATAAATCATATTAGATTGATTAGCTTTCGGATCTAGCCATGTTTCAGTTCCAAAAACGTAGATCTATCAACTTTATGGAGCCATTTTGCATGATAGCCCTAGATCTACTCTTCCAAGTGTCTTTCTAGCCTTTATATCCTTTTTCATGCTTATGTACAGGTAAAGTTGGAAACTTTACGTGATAAACCAGCCTTAGGAACTCAGATCTATAAATTGTATGCAGTGGTTTTGATCAGAATCAAGTCTTATTAATTGTATGCATGTGACTCGATGATTCATTCTTCGGACTCGACAAGTCGAGTCGCGAGATCCCGATCCTTCCTCTTTGAGTGAGTCTGAGTGGGGACCAGTGAGTATTAGAATGGACTCAGTGAGTCGGAGGTTAGGCTCAGTAAGGGAGGGAATCGACGAGTTGTTCATACAACTCGGCGAGTCTAAGACAATCTTCTTAGATTCAAGAATAACTCGTCGAGTTGTTCATACAACTCGACGAGTCGGATGCAGATGGCCTGAGTGTTAGAATAGAATGGGAACTCGTCGAGTTTATGCCATACTTCACGAGTAGCAGCGAGCGGGGTTGAGAAATGAGAGTAAGGACTCGGCGAGTTGGCGGCCCAACTCGGCGAGTTAGGTCAACTGTAAGTTGACTTTGACCAGGAGAGTTGACTTTAGCCAGGGGTAAAAGAGTCATTTTACCCCAATGCAGTTATTAGTATTTGATTGAGTGTATTTGCAGAATTGTAGCCGGAGAGATACCGGAGCAGCAGCAGATAGCTTCCAGAGCCACACACTCAGTAGCCAGATCACGAGGTGAGTTTCCTTCCAGTAGGAACGGGTCTAAGGCCACAATGTCGGCCCGTTTAGCTAGTAGTAGTTTCCGGACTTCGGTCCGATGCAGATTCTAGTATGTTTGATGCCTTTGTGGCTCAGACAGGATTTATGTTTTATGTGTTCCGGGTTACAGCCCGATGCAGTATGATGTCTATGTGTTCATGCTAGTTGATATGTTTATGCTATGCTACGTTCAATAGTTCCGGACTTTTGTCCGATGCAGTCAGTTCCGGATTTCGGTTCGATGTAGTTAGTTCCGGACTTCGGTCCGATGTAGTTAGTTCCGGACATTTGTCCGATGCAGGAGGCAAGGCCTCAGTAGTTCCGGACTTCGATCCAATGCAGAGGGCAAGGCCCTAGTTAGTTCCGGACTTCGGTCTGATGCAGTTTCCGGACTTCGGTCCGATGTAGTGGGCAAGGCCCAGTATGTGTTTATATTTATCGTATGGTATGTGGTAGTTTGGGGGAGCTCACTAAGCTTCGTGCTTACAGTTTTAGTTTTGGTTTCAGGTACTTCCGCAAGCAAATGGAAGAGCTCGGGTTGATGGCATCGCATACACCACAGTTTTAGTTGCCCTGGGAGATGTTCTAGTTTTTCATAACTATGATTGATACAGTTTTGATACAGCCTACATAACCATTTGTTACTTTTTTGATATATTGACGTATGAGTTTTACTTTGCGATATTTTTTTAGTATTTTCGGTAATTGTTAAACAAAAATTTTTGGGTTGTATTTTGGGATGTTTCAAGTTGGTATCAAAGCCTTGGTTTGAGGGATTCGGATACACTTTCGGGTGTGTCTGAACTCAAACTAAGGAAACGGTAAAAAATTTCAAAACAAGAATAGGTTTGATAAAAGGAAAATGGTGTGGCGTATGCAATCAACCGAGCTCAGGTAAGTACTCCCAAATTACCCATACAAGTTACTTTATGTTTATCAGTTTTAGTTTCAATAGAACAGCATGCTAGAATAGGACTAAGGATCTAGGAGGATTCCTTATGTTCCTACTTTATGTGTTTCAACTTTACAAGGTTTGCATGCTAGTATTGAGTAGACAGTAGTAGGATAGCCTGTTTAGGTTATGCCTGATAGTATGAGCTTAGCATTGTATGCTAGGACAGTATTTCGTTATCAGAATAGATTTTCCTGAGTAATTTCCTGTATCCGAATGCTGCTTGCTTCGTGCTTTGTGGGACTCTGAGTGACGGAAGTTAGTCATTAGGTGAATACGTCACATCACATGTGACCAGGGTTGAATAATCTCAGAGTGTTGGATTTGGCTCTGTTGCGCAGCTCTTGTTTGAGTCTAACTGTTGTAGGGACGAGTCTTTTACTCGAAGGATTATCTGAGCCTCATCACATGTGATGGTATTCAGGTAATGATTAATTATTATTACAAGGAGGCCTTCAGCAGCTGAGGACTGTTTTGAATAGAGTCAGAGATTTCCCTAGGGCAAGCCTAGGATGAGAGTAGCAGAGATCAGTAGTAGTAGAAGTGACTACGTGGAGTCGAGGCAGTTCTTGAGGAGAGTACGGATAGATGTGGAAGGTAGTATTGGACCCGTACTACTGAAAGCAGAGGATCCGTAGTCGAATCTAGGAAGGCTGAGACAAAACCAGGAAACTATTAATGGTATCAATGATCCCTTGAGATATTTCAGTTTTTTAATGTTGCTATGATTTGTTTAAGAATGGTAGTTTTGCGTTCGAGGCCAGCAGTCAGCAGTTCAGGTGCCGGAGGGGGATCAGAATTAGGATCAGGCCCGGAGGTCGGGCAGTTGGATGAGCAGACCAGAGAGTTTCTTTCATCTGAGGTTACTCGCATCATACTGGACCAGACTCCTGTGATCTTCGGTTCGATCAAGGCGGGTATTCTAGAGTGTCACACCCCGAAAACCGAAGGTGGAAACATTTCCGGGGCGCACTCCACGTTAAGTATCAAATCCAATGCACATAGTAAGTAAAGTAAACAACCATTACATTACATATAAAAATTTACATTTGTTTCAAAAGTAAATTGTACAGGTGATATACATATGCATCGTATTAACAAAAGTAAAGACGAGGTCTTCCGTATACTCCGTCTTCTCTAAAAAGGATTGTTGGGTACCTATCTATCGCTGACCTGAGAATACAAGCGGTTTTAAAATCAATATAAAGCTGGTGAGTTCATAAGATGTTTGTTTTCTGAAAATGTACTAGTTTCCTTTAGTTTACCAAAGAGGTTGTTATCCAAGAAAATCCCATATTTTCTTATGTAGACTTAGTTTAGCTATCACTTGTTACCAATTCGTTTATGTGTTGTATTTTACCCCAGGAAAATCCCATATTTTCCTAATTGTAAGACCGGTTGTATATTATAGAGTATAGTTTAACACATAAAACTATATATTGAGGATCATGGGATTAGTATCCCGAACTAAGTATGAATTAGTTTGAAATGTGCGATCTATAGATGGAAAGTAGTTTGAAAACCATGGGACTCACATCCCGTATTAAGTATAAGACAGTTTGATACACATGAAAATATAGATTGAAAACCATGGGACTACCGTCCCGTATTAGATACAGTATAGTTTAATATTCATGGAAAATATAGATTGGAAACCATGGGACTACCGTCCCGTACTAGATATAGATTCAAATCCATGATATTATCATCCCGTATTAGATATAGTTTCAAAACCTTGGGACTACCATCCCATATAAGATATAAGATCAATAGACTGAAAATCATGGGACTACCATCCCGTACTAGATATGGAAACTATAGATAGAAAGAAGATATGGAATTGAAACAAAGTCTAAACCAAACCCAAAGCGATACTGTGAATAAACTTATATTAATACGTATTGTGAGTCGGGTAACCATGATGATACAACAAAGAGACCTCCTTGACGCTTGTCAGACGTCGAATGATATCCAGAAATTTGTAACCCTAGGCGTGCCCGCCTAACTGTAGCTAGCAGTTAAGGTGTGGGATTGTCAGTCCCAAATAGATCTATTCACAAATTCCTCGCTCTCCCTATAGGAGACTCTGGTTCCACTTCCGGGGAGGATTTACTAATCATCCATAAAGGGTAGTGATGAACTCACAATGTAGTACTACACTATTCACAGGGTTCTCATATGATATCGAACATACAAAAGATTATGAAACATAATACAGTGCATATACATAGAATGAAACTATATGGCATTACATTCAAATGATACAGAGATAAACGGAATTAGACATAGTTTATCTAATAACTTTATATACATATTAGTACATGATAAAACGAACACTAAAGAACCCCAAATTCTTCCCATAATAATTTGATTAGTTTGGTTATTTTCTTAACTAAAATCCATTTTGTTGTAGTTGATAAATCATCCCTTATGCTCAGCATAATACATAAGGGGTAAAGGTATTTACAAATTTTGCCCGATATTATTTGAAACACATCAATCTTATGTTTTGAAAACAGTTATAGTTTGCTTGTATTCCCCCCCTGAAAACATTGAAAAACACGGAAAAAGCGTAGGGGTATCAACTCACCGGACGAGAAATGTGACGATTTCGGATGCTAAACGTTGGTTCGGGGCTTGTAAACGTACGACATTCCTATGTATAATGAAAAGATACACATTTGTATCTAATTAGGACTTAGATTACTTAATTGTTAGGTACAAACACTTTTGGTCGCGGAAACACCCCATTACAAGTGTTTGGAAGGACCCGGGTGACATCTACGGACGTGCAATGGCACTAGGGACATGGAATTTGAGTTTACTCCCCAAGAGTAAACTCATACAAGATTTTTCGGCCTATAACACCCATTCCCCATGAGTTTACAGCCGTAAACTCATGGTGGGGTGGTTTATGGTGCAAATTGGCTTGAAACACTTAGGGGAAAATTTCTAGGGTTTGATTTAAGGCTTGGAATTAATTTAAAACACCAAATGACAACACTTAAGGGAGTTTACAGCCTTAGCATGGAGCTTACAGCCGTAAACTCCTATGCACCCTTGAATAAGTGTTTTAATGCTTCCAAATCAATCACATGTGATTCCTAAAATTGTTCGAAGGCCTTTCATGAAGTTTTAAGGGACTTTTGACACCATTTTTGGAGTTTACAGCCCATGAGACCTCCTCATGGCCGTGAACTCCCTTAACGGGTGATTTATTATGTTTAAAGGTCTAAAACTTGTTTGTATACACTTCTAGAATTTATTCTAAGGCTTTAGGGGTGTTAAAGTGGCATTTTAACACTTTTAGAGGAGTTTACTCCCCAAATATGAAGGGTTTACGGCCCATGCATAAGCCTTGGCCGTAAACTCTCATTTATCCCACAAAATTCATGTTTAAATTGTTCTGAGGCTAAAACCAATATTCTAAAAGTCGTATCCATGTCTTGTTGGGGTCTAGGAAGGGTTTAAGAGCATAAAACCCCCTTACTAAGTGTTTACGGCCCAAGCTCCTTCCAGGGCTGTAACTCATATACAAGGTCTTAATTCTTGTTTAATTCCAAATTGGAAGGCCAAATATGCTATACAATGAGTTTAGGAAGGTACCTTAGAGATTTGAGGCCTTAAAATTGAGTTTTGGACCCTTGAACTTAGATTTAGGAGAGAGGTTAGAGAGAGAGTTGAGAGAGGAAGCAAAAGCTTCAAATGGATGTTTAAACACGTTTAAATAGGTCCTAAAACTTGGACACGGTGGAATTCTACCCGATACTGGCATTAAACGGGGCTTTAGGTCGCACCCGATTAAGTTTCCGTAACCCGACGGGGACGTTTCTAACTTTTTGAAATAAACATTTTTGGGCTAATTTCATGAGTTCCTAAAGGGTTTGGATACTCATTGGATTATTATAAACATATAAATTTAAATAATTTAACCCAAAACGAAAACAGAACGGATTGACAAACAGCGAATTTTTACGGGTAGAATGGGTTTTCGACGATGGAACACTTCGGGTTGTTACATTATCCCCCGTTAGAGGGAATTTCTTCCCGAAATTCAAAGATTCAGATATAGATCATGAATTGGAATGAAATATGGATAGATTTGTTGCCTCGGATTTTCACGCTCTCAAGTGGAATCGGGTCTCCGCTGGGCGCTCCAGCGAACCCTCACTATCGGGACGTGTCTTTGTTTCGTACTTTAACTCTCTCAATCCATAATCTCAATTGGTTATCCCATGAAGGTTCCAACCCTTGATGACTTTTATGTCTTCAAAGAAATCACTAGGGTTTCGTCGAGTAGGTATTTCTAAGGATTTGAGACGTGAAGTACTTGGTGTATGTTAGTAAGTTCTGAGGGTAGTCGAAGTTTGAAGATTGCGGAATCGATTCTACGAGGATCACGAAGGGTCTGATGGTTCTAGAAGAAATTTATGGATATGTAGGCGATAATAATCGATGGCACCCAAGAATCGACGGGTTTCTATGGGTATCTCTGATGCCGACTAATTCCCTATCGCCTTAGTTGTTGGAAAGGTTCACGAGTATGACTGCTTTACTTAGCTATATGATCAAGGAGAATGATTTTACCGAAAGGGTACCACTACTAACCCTTAGTGATCATAACAATTCTTGGTCAACATCTTGGACACGTCATTCTCACTGAGGTTTGGTCACGAGGTAGTTTCAGAGATTAAACCGGCGTGAGACTTGGCTATACGTTCAGAAGGAATTCTCGGAATCCTTCGGGAAGGACGTTTAGGAAAAAGAGCCGCAGACTTCTCATTTCCCGATGATCACAGGAAGGAGGGATACGTGTCAATTCTTATCAGGAAAACTTTTTGAGCTTTAAAGTATGAAATGATATGAAGGTTTGATGCCGAAGATCACGATAGTCGGGTTGGGGAAAGATCTAGACAAGCGACCCTTTCGAATTCAAGGATAACAACATGAATGAAGCTCAGTCATTCCATGTGAAACATAGCATCAAAACATTTCGTGAAAAGTTTCCCATTTAATCGAATGGAACAAAATGATCCTCCGGACTGAGGATTCAATCTATAGGTACGAAGTTAGTGTTCTCTATCTTGCTGGTTAGCCGTCTCGACGGTACATGTACATTTTCGACTACCAACAAAAATTAAGTTTAGACAGGTGTTCGAATAGATAGATAACAGGTTACCCTTTTGTTACTAGAATCGAAAAGAGTTGCAGGTATAAGAGTTGTCAAAGAGGAGTATACCTGCGGCGACAGTAGGATCAGCAGTTGTCTCCTCTCGTCCTATTGCTGGGACTCTTTCGGTGTTGTCGGTTGTTGCTACTTTAGGGCAATATCTTTTGAAGTGGCCTACTTTGCCACAATTGTAGCAGGCTGGACTGATTGCTGCTCCGGATAATTGGTTTGTTGGTTTGGCTGGTTTTCTGCAGGTTCGAGCAAGATGGCCCTTTTTGCCACAGTTGTCACAGATCCTTTCGTGACATGGACCAGGGATACGGTGATGGTAGTTGCACTTACCACACCAAGGAAGGGTACCAGTGTATCCACTGGTAGGAGTTTGGGTCGTGGATCCGACAGCTGAAATAGCAACAGAGGCAATAGTAGCATGAACTGCTATTGTTTGCTGTTTCTTTGAGGAACCTTGCGTACTCTGGGCCTTCCGCTTGTTCTAGAATTTCTTTTTACTTCCACCTCCACTTGTGACTTGCTCAGGAGTGGTGGCCTCTGTTGGATTAGTGTCTAAGTCCATAACTATTTTGGTATGTACTTGACCCGATGGTGCATGGTCCTTTTGGGTTGCCTTCACCAAAGCAACTTGATTGGAGAAATGAATAAAGAGAGAGAGGATAATATGATTTATTAATATGTTATAAGAATAATATATTAAAGGAGAAATCATATTTGTTTAATTAATATTGGTCAATAATTAATTAAGAATTAGTTTTGTGATCAAATGTAATTAATTAAACTAGAGGGGCTGAATTGTAATTATGTGATAGTTACAAAATAAGGTAAGGATTATCTTATATATATGGTGAACGAATTTGAGGTGTAAATCCTTTAGAATTCTAGTATGATAAGGATTCAAGGATTATCTTATTGGTTGCTTAATGGATAATTAACTAGATAAGGATAATAACTGAAACCCTATCTCTACACCTATATAAACACCCCTAGGGCCATGAATTCGTGTATCCCTTCCCAAGAGGTCCTAGATACGAATTCTAACCTCTCACCTCTCTCCTTATACCTTCTCCACTTGCTTATGGTGTTTGTGAGCAATTAGAGGAGTGACACTTGTGACTCTAAGCCTTCCAAAGTCAATACAAGGAGATTTGGGATTGTTATTGCTACATAACAATCAAGGTAACACTATAAACTTATTCTCATGTTAATATGATTATTTGAATACTAGAACTAGGGTTTATAGTCTTGGGTTCAAAGCATGTACAATAGAGAAACCTAGATCCAAGCATTAGGGTTTGTATGAGCACATAGGATGTCTTATGACCAAAACCCAACAGTGGTATCAGAGCCTTGATTGGTTTCTATTGTATTGATGCATATTTGATCGTAATAAGCACTGAAAATCGATTTTTTTGAGTTTTGAAGGTTTGACTCGCCGAGTCACTTGGTGAACTCGCCGAGTCAGCTGAACTCGACGAGTCCAAGCCCAGACTCGACGAGTCAAAGGGTCTGACAGCTCAGATTTGCGATTTTCTTCCTGTTTTGGTTTTGGATAATTACCATAAACTTGCTTTTGTGATAAAATCCGAATTTTTTCATTATTATGTGATTATCCTTACCAAAATAGAAGATAATTGTCAAAATTTAGGTAATCACTTGTTTTATTAGATAAAGTTTGATTATTTGTAATTTAGATTTGAATTATCTTGTGAAATAGTTTCAATTTATCCCTTTAGGTTTTATAGTTTAAATTTGAACCCCAAAAGTTTTGTTGTTTTGAAATTTAAATAGTTAAAACCCTAATGTTTTGAAATGTTTCAAAACTTGCCCTCAAGTTTTGGAATTTAAAAGTTGATTAAAAGGTTTAATTAGAAATGTTAAATTCTAAAACTCTAGTAATGTTTTGAAAAGTTCAAATCACCCCTTTATGGTTTTATTAATTAATTAAGGAGTATAATTAAAAGAGGTTTAATAAATCCATAAAAGTTTAGGTTAACAATTTAATTGAATTAAAAGTGTAATTATTAAAGTTAACCACATAGTATTTTAAAAGTATAAAATACACCCTATACTATATATAAGATTAAAAGTCTAACATTATATATATGTATGAGTAAAAGTCAGTCTTACCGTTAGTAGGCCTCATTCACGAAGCTGGTCTATAAGGGGTGTTTAAGGAAATTGCCTATAAAATGGCGATTGAATGGGTATCCACTCTTACCCACCGCACTCTTGACCAGTGGAGGGTCGTTAGCCGAACGGGTAGGATAGGACGAAACCTTCCATTATAAGTATAATGAAATACAAAGTAACTAAATGTTTTTCAAATTCCCAATCTTAGTTACTTAGGCAAAAGTGAATTGATGCAATTCCATGAAATTACACTTTGTGCCCTTGCGAAGACGTTAGTGGAGCGTGTGTGGTTTACCGGCACACTAAATGGTTCTAAGCAAAGGTTGCAAAGGGTGACTCAATGTTTGTCATAGTTCGGTGGAGCGTGTGTGGTTTACCGGCACATCGAATAGGTGATTGTAACATGTGAGGGCACCATGTAGTTTGCATGGTTATTCACACCCGCTTTGTGATCCTCGGCATCCCAGTCACAAACAAGAGGGGCATATCGAGATTTAAACATGCCATTGAAATGTTCAATGAATCTCAAAGGATCTAGGAGTTTTCATAGATTTAAAACTTAAATTTCTTTTTCGTTTCTCATGGTGAAAACTAGTGAATCGTCATTCACTTACCTTCAAATGTTCTGCGATTTGGGTTATGGCATCCCTCTCCCGAGTTGTAGGATATTGTGTTGGGTCCTAGCCTTGGAATTTCATTTGGGTGATTTACCAAGGACTCAATCAATCAACTAACTTGAATTCGTTTTTCTCCCGATGTCAAAGTTCGACAACTATGGTCTTCTCAAATCCCGTGGAACAAGCATTCCACATGAAGATGATATTCCACGATTCGATCGAGGAACAAGAAATCATGCTTCACTTCCTCCTCCTCCTCCAATTATTCTCCCTAACCCACAAGTTCAAAGGCTTGAAAAGTTCAAGATCACTCAAGTCCTTTTGGCAAGTAAACATAAAGAGGGCAAGTCGGTGTGTGCACACGTCCTAGGGATGAAGTCGCACATTGATAGACTAAGAATGATAGGATCCATTGTCGGTGAAGAGATGGCTGTTGATTGGGTTCTTCAATCACTTCCTAACTCATATAGTGAGTTCGTAAGAGTGTACTATATGATGAACCGCGATGTGACCCTTATAGATCTCACCTATATGCTTATTGCTGCTGAATCAGCAATGGTTTGGCGCAATAGAAAAGCAAAGTTGATTGGTGAATCTGCCTTCGAGACCTTTGTGGATATAGACAATGGCAATGAAAAACATGCAATGATCGAAAAGTTTGATCATAAGAGAAAGGCGATGTCTGAAGTAGTTCCATGTGTTGTTCCAAAAAGAGTTAATTTGCTTTTATTGCCAAGAGAAGGGGCATTGGAGACGAAGCTGCCCTATTTACCTAAGAGATCTAAGAGATGGGAGAGTCGAAATGTATGGCTCTAATTTAGGTAAAATCCATTGACTAACTCTTTTAAGCTTCATTCTAGGTTCTGAATACATAATGTGATAAGATTACAATTGATGTTTAGAAGGATCAAAGAAAAGAAAAGAAGCTTAAGGGAAGAAGTGAGCAGAATCTAACCGTGAAGGAATGGATTTCGATTGCGTTTCTCGAAGATTAGATTCTTGAGCTACTACTTAGAGTTAGAATTAGATTGCTAAGAAATATGTATTTGCATAAGTTTTTCAATGAGTTGCATTGTGAAGGACAAATTTTTCCGCAATAAAATAAATTTTGATTTTAAATTTTATTTATTTATCCTTACAATGGCGTGTATGAAAAATTGATGTTAAAATTATTAGCAATAATGGATTTGTTTCTTATTGTGTTATGGAAAGTCAAGAATTTACCAAATAGGGAGAGTTTCTCATCGCCCAAGTTTCAATTGGACAGAAACTTGGAATCATGCAACTTGGTTGCATGATGAATGAGAAATTTCATATTTGATAATTAGACTAATTCGTTGACAAAGTGTCAAGTGAAGGACTAGGAGATCGAGTACACAAAGTTGTGTGTTGATCAAGTTCACCATAAGAGTAACAAAGATATTCGTCATCATTTACTAAAGGTTTAGTAAATATGATTATACTTACAAGATTAAGTGTAATTTTGAATTGATTAAAGGGTTTAGATCAATAGCAAAACGAATAAGAAGAATCAAATAGGCAGAAAGATAAGAGTTTCTCCATTCTAAGAAGAAGGGAGAGTGGCTTTTATGCTTTATGATAGGTCTTAATGATTAAGAACCATATCTCAATTGATCCTCTAAGTGAGTCTTGGTACAATTGTATGTCCAAGAAGAGGAATCAAAGATTGATGAAATGGTCAAATCAAGAAGACAATCATACTTTGTTCCAATAACAAGTCTTAAAGTTAAGATTGTGACAATGAGTAAAAAGTATTAAAGGTTTATAACATTCATCAAATGTGGAAAGTTGTGATGTCTTGGATAAGACAAAGACCAACTATGACCAATTTATGAAGTGTTTTGATACAAGCTACACTAACTCTTGAAAATTTGTTTGTCAAGAAATGTTTATTGACAAAAGAATCTTATATGTCAAGGAGTCAGTGGGAGTCTTAATGGTCTCGAAAAGTTTCAAGAACAAATCAAATAAACCTTATCGATCATCACTAGCACACGAGTTGAGGTTTACAACCTATCGTAAAGACATTATTTTGTTTCTGTGCCAATCCAATCGAGTTAATTATGCATGTGAGTCCTATGAGTTCTCATTTGAATGCGTAAAAGGCAAGGACCTTGATCAATGAAAGGTACATTGATAGGAAAAAGGTAAGATGCTTAACTACTTGGAAGACGTGGTGGGCAGCTGTGCTACCATAAGGCAAGAAATCAAGATTAAGAAAGTTCGATCCATATGAGTTTGAATTTGTCGTAAACTTTGGTTTTAACAAATTCGCATGGATAGGAACACATACACCGTTTAAATCTAAGTGTCATAAGATTTCCTCCTTCATGAAAATGATTGTGAGAAAATGCTTTCACTAAGAAAGATTTTAAAAGATAGTGATTGTAAAATTGCATTCTCAAATTCGATCATGGTTACGGCATCCCTTTCCATAATTTGAATTGTGAGGTTTGGCAATTAGTCTTAATTGTTAAGACACACATATGAACTATCTAAGGCAAAAGTGTATAAGTTCAAGAAGCCTTGATAAAAGATTATCAAAGCACTAAGTATTAGAAACATGAACTTAAGAAATTCAATAAGTATTGTTTTTCTGAAAGTTAAGATGTTTATGAATACATGTCGAAGCTAGTGGGAGCATAAGTGTTATGTTTTATAATAATCATCATGATAGTGGGAGCATAAATGTTATGATTGTATGATTATTAAGGCACGTATTGCATAGTTGGCAATATTAATTATAGAAAACAAGAGTCATACTTTGCAAAGTTGTAAGAGTTGAAAGGTTGTTTTGCTATAATTAAGGGAGAGAATATTATGCTTCATTTCAAATCTAAAGGATTAGGTTGCGAAATGTTGATAAATTTAGTCAAAGGTACATAGTGTGTTCTTAAAATTTCGATTGTGATTACGGCATTCCTCTTCGCAATTCGAGTTTTGAGAACATAGCAAATAAAACATTATGCGTCGTGTCCCATACGCTTCGGGTATAGGATCGATTGCGAATGATTTAATGTTTGACCATTCTAAAATTTTCCAAATGTATAGTGCATTTAGAGGGAAAAGGGACTAGAATTGGTTTTGACTAAAATAATTAAACAACTATCAAAGGACAATCCAAAGTTCGACGAGGATTGGTCGCTTGCGAGTAGTTGGAAGTATAGTATTGGAAATTATGGAAGTGTTTCCATATTGGATGGACGATATCGACATCATTACGAATAGATAAGATTCTATTAAGAATGAGTTGTCATATAGAAAATATGGAAGTGTGTCCATGTTGGAGACATCATATCTAAGGAATTGTCTTGTAACAATCTCCGATAGAGGAATTTGTAATATCATTGGCAATAGTCTTTGAGACTTTGGTGCAGTGACATTACAAAAGGATCGTTGCATAAAGTGTTAGAATCTAGTATATTCTATAAGTAACAAGAATTTGACATTCTTACACTTAAGAAAATGGATTTGGTGTTGTAAAATGAGAATGATTGGAAATGTGTTCAAATTTGTCTATTTCGCAAAAGTAAGAACCATAGGTAAACATTGTGTGCATGCTAGGAGCATGGGACAAGTGTTGGAATTCAAATGCGAAGTTGATTTCCCGAAATGACAAATAATGAGTAATCGATATGGTGATAAATAAAACGTGTTTTGTTTATACTCAAAGGTTTGAGGCCATATGGGATTAGTATTATTCTTGTGTTTCACCTTGCATGTTTTGACTTCCAGAATAATTGAGTTTATTAAGAATAATCGAATTATTCAAACGGGCCACAGTCGTTCATATGTTGGAAGTAGATATGAATGAAGACTGTCGTGAATTGGTGTGTGGATTGTCTAGAAGAGTATTAGACATAAGCAAATGTTTGCTGCAACGTTCATGAGTGCTTAAGAATATGATTTGAGCATTGGATTAAACCCACGCTCACTTGGATCACTCCATGAATTGTATTACGAGTGATTGGTGAGACGATAACATCTTATATTCTTGAAACCGAGATGTGTGAGTTGTATCTTGCGAATCGGTTACACATTTATAATATGTAAACGCACCAGTAACTTGGTGTTATAAAACATATTGTTGTGTGTAATTCGGTGAGTGAGTGCAAACGAGCATTGTATCAAAGTTTATCCGTTTCTCTTATCCAAAGTAGGATAAAAGCGATATCTTTGGGCCCCTCGATGGTTTAGTGATGACATACGTAAATGCTCGGCCGGGCTAGGGCTAATTTGATTTGTTCAATTAGTCTGTCGTCATAAATCGGAAATCGAGATATAGTACAAAGAGAATGATTTGAAATCATATCTCATATGATATCTAGAATGGAGGAATATATGATCCCTTATCTAAGGACACGTGTATCTGATATGATCAGAGTTGACAGCGGCTTTGGAAAGCTACGATTGCAGATCAGGATCTGAAGTCATACGCAGAATAGTTGTTAGACTTATCCAAGTGGGAGACTGTTAGATTAGTGTCTAAGTCCATAACTATTTTGGTATGTACTTGACCCGATGGTGCATGGTCCTTTTGGGTTGCCTTCACCAAAGCAACTTGATTGGAGAAATGAATAAAGAGAGAGAGGATAATATGATTTATTAATATGTTATAAGAATAATATATTAAAGGAGAAATCATATTTGTTTAATTAATATTGGTCAATAATTAATTAAGAATTAGTTTTGTGATCAAATGTAATTAATTAAACTAGAGGGGCTGAATTGTAATTATGTGATAGTTACAAAATAAGGTAAGGATTATCTTATATATATGGTGAACGAATTTGAGGTGTAAATCCTTTAGAATTCTAGTATGATAAGGATTCAAGGATTATCTTATTGGTTGCTTAATGGATAATTAACTAGATAAGGATAATGACTGAAACCCTATCTCTACACCTATACAAACACCCCTAGGGCCATGAATTCGTGTATCCCTTCCCAAGAGGTCCTAGATACGAATTCTAACCTCTCACCTCTCTCCTTATACCTTCTCCACTTGCTTATGGTGTTTGTGAGCCATTAGAGGAGTGACACTTGTGACTCTAAGCCTTCCAAAGTCAATACAAGGAGATTTGGGATTGTTATTGCTACATAACAATCAAGGTAACACTATAAACTTATTCTCATGTTAATATGATTATTTGAATACTAGAACTAGGGTTTATAGTATTGGGTTCAAAGCATGTACAATAGAGAAACCTAGATCCAAGCATTAGGGTTTGTATGAGCACATAGGATGTCTTATGACCAAAACCCAACAGCCTCCTCATCAGAGTTGTCTTCGTGATCAATCAGGATTTGCGCAAGACATTTTGCACTGTCATAGGTGTCTGGATTCGCAGCCAAGACATTCCCTTTTGTTGGCTGGGTCAATCCCTAGATGAATCTCTCGATCTTTTTACTCTCTGGGGTAACCATTCCCGGATAGAGTAATGTCAGGTCATCGAATCTTGAGGTATAAGCGGCTATGTCAAAACCCTTCATCTTAAGGTTCCAGAGTTCGTGTTCTAGCTTCTGAATTTCGCCTCAAGGGCAATACTCTGCGAGCAGAAGCACCTTCATAGCTTCCCAACCCATAGCATTTGCTACAGGTAGAGTTAAGGATTTGACTCGGCCGTTCCACCAAGTCAAGGCTTTGTCAAGGAAGGTGCAGGCGGCGAACTTTACTTTGTCAGACTCCGAACACGCACATATTTCGAAGATTGATTCGATTTTCTCGAACCATCGAGTTAGGGAAATTACACCTCCAGTGCCATCGAAGGATGTGGGTTTCGCGTTCATGAAGTCTTTATAGGAACCCCCTCTTCGGTGTCCCGGGCTATCTTCTGGGTTTTGGGGTTGGGGACTACCTCCTGAGCCACTAGGGTTCATTTGTGACATGGCTGCCACCATTGCGGTAGTCAGAGCTGTCTGAAGTGATGCAAGATCAAATTGAGGAGGAGGTGGCGGCGGAGGAGGATTGTCGTTGTTCTTCGAGCTGGGTCTCTTTCTTCGAGGCATCGTGATCTAAAAAGATCAGGAAATAGAGGATCATAAGTCCTCTGAATTGAATCAAGAGATATGGAACAGGGGATATCTCATCAAGACAGACTTAACATTACATCAAGCGATAAAGCAGGAAAGAGTTATCAAGGCAGAACATTTTATCGCTAGAGGAATGATCAAGTAACAACGCGTATACGAGGATTTTCTACAAAGGATTGACTCGAGAAATACTCCCATAGTATTTCTTGTCCCGTTGCAACGACGACTCATTGTTTGGGTATTGGGTAAGTTTTAGGCATGCCGCACACCACAGTCACTCCCAAACACATGTTGGCCGTGTCTCGAATGAATATAGTTGGCCAGGCTATATTGATCCTAGACACGACTACATAACCGCCCAGGTTTAACTGCAGCGCACAACACCCATTTACTTATGTTTCGTTCTACTTGTAGTTACGGATCTCGGTCGTTAGGTATACTTGTATACTTTTGAAAAAACTTATACTTTGAAGGATACTTTTAGTTCAGAGCACTTAGGCCCTTTAGTGTTTATAGTTTTATACCATGTAAGGTTTGGTATACTTCATTCACTATAAACAAGGGCTCTGATACCAATCTGTCACACCCCGAAAACCGAAGGCGGAAACATTTCCGGGGCGGACTCCACGTTAAGTATCAAATCCAATGCACATAGTAAGTAAACTAAGCAACCATTAGGTTACATGTATAAATTTATATTTGTTTCAAAAGTAAAGTTGTACAGGTGATATACATATGCATCATATTAACGAAAGTAAAGACGAGGTCTTCAGTATGCTCCGTCTTCTCCAAAAAGGATTGTTGGGTACCTGTCTATCGCTGACCTGAGAATACAAGCGGTTTGAAAATCAGCATAAAACTGGTGAGTTCATAAGATGTTTGTTTTCTGAAAATGTACCAGTTTCCTTTAGTTTACCAAAGAGGTTGTTATCCAAGAAAATCCCATATTATCTTATGTAGACTTAGTTTAGCTATCACTTGTTACCAATTCGTTTATGTGTTGTATTTTACCCCAGGAAAATCCCTTATTTTCCTAATTGTAAGACCGGTTGTATATTACAAAGTATAGTTTAATACATAAAACTATATATTGAGGATCATGGGATTACTATACCGAACTAAATATGAATTAGTTTGAAATGTGTGATCTATAGATGGAAAGTAGTTTGAAAACCATGGGACTCACATCCCGTATTAAGTATAAGACAGTTTGATATACATGAAAATATAGATTGAAAACCATGGGACTATCGTCCCGTATTAGATATAGATTCAAATCCATGAGATTATCATCTCGTATTAGATATAGTTTCAAAACCTTGGGACTACCATCCCGTATAAGATATAAGATCAATAGATTGAAAATCATGGGACTACCATCCCGTACTAGATATGGAAACTATAGATAGAAAGTAGATATGGAATTGAAACAAAGTCTAAACCAAACCCAAAGCGATACCGTGAATAAACTTATATTAATACGTATTGTGAGTCGGGTAACCATGCTGATACAACAAAGAGACCTCCTTGATGCTTGTCAGACGTCGAATGATATCTAGAAATTTGTCACCCCAGGCGTGCCCGCCTAACTGTAGCTAGCAGTTAAGGTGTGGGATTGTCAGTCCCGAATAGATCTATTCACAAATTCCTCGCTCTCCCTCCAGGAGACTCTGGTTACACTTCCGGGGAGGATTTACTAGTCATCCATAAAGGGTAGTGACGAACTCACAAGGTAGTACTACACTATTCACAGGGTTCTCATATGATATCGAACATACAAAAGATTCTGAAACATAATACAGTGCATATACATCGAATGAAACTATCTAGCAATACATTCAAATGATACATAGATAAATTGAATCATACATAGTTTATCTAATAACTTTATATACATATTAGTACATGATAAAACGAACACTAAAGAACCCCAAATTATTCCCATAATAATTTGATTAGTTTGGTTATTTTCGTAACTAAAATCCATTTAGTTGTATTTGATAAATCGTCCCTTATGCTCAGCATAATACATAAGGGGTAAAGGTATTTATAAATTTTGCTAGATATTATTTGAAACACATCAATGTTATGTTTTGAAAACAGTTATAGTTTGCTTGTATTCCCCCCCCCCCCCCTGAAATCATTGAAAAACACGGAAAAAGCGTAGGGGTATGAACTCACCGGACGAGAAATGTGAGGATTTCGGATGCTAAACGTTGGTTCGGGGCTTGCAAACGAACGAGATTCCTATGTATAATGAAAAGATACACATTTGTATCTAATTAGGACTTAGATTACTTAATTGTCACTTTTGGTCGCGGAAACACCCCATTACAAGTGTTTGGAAGGACCCGGGTGACATCTACGGACGTGCAATGGCACTAGGGACTTAGAATTTGAGTTTACTCCACAAGAGTAAACTCATACAAGAGTTTTCGGCCTATAACACCCATTCCCCATGAGTTTACGGCCGTAAACTCATGGTGGGGTGGTTTATGGTGCAAATTGGCTTGAAACACTTAGGGGAAAATTTCTAGGGTTTGATTTAAGGCTTGGAATTAATTTAAAACACGAAATGACAACACTTAAGGGAGTTTACGGCCTTAGCATGGAGCTTACGTCCGTAAACTCCTATGCACCCTTGAATAAGTGTTTTAAAGCTTCCAAATCAATCACATTTGATTCCTAAAATTGTTCCAAGGCCTTTCATGAAGTTTTAAGGGACTTTTGACAACATTTTTGGAGTTTACAGCCCATGAGACCTCCTCATGGCCGTGAACTCCCTTAATGGGTGATTTATTATGTTTAAAGGTCTAAAACTTGTTTCTATACACTTCTAGAATTTATTCTAAGGCTTTAGGGGTGTTAAAGTGGCATTTTAACACTTTTAGATGAGTTTACTCCCCAAATATGAAGGGTTTACAGCCCAAGCATAAGCCTTGGCCGTAAACTCTCATTTATCCCACAAAATTCATGTTTAAATTGTTCTGAGGCTAAAATCAATATTCTAAAAGTTATATCCATGTCTTGTTGGGGTCTAGGAAGGGTTTAAGAACATAAAACCCCCTTACTAAGTGTTTATGGCCCAAGCTCCTTCCAGGGCTGTAACTCATATACAAGGTCTTAATTTTTGTTGAATTCCGAATTGGAAGGCCAAATGTGCTATACAATGAGTTTAGGAAGGTACCTTAGAGATTTGAGGCCTTAAAATTGAGTTTTGGACCCTTAAACTTAGATTTAGGAGAGAGGTCAGAGAGAGAGTAGAGAGAAGAAGAAAAAGCTTGAAATGGATGTTTAAACATGTTTAAATAGGTCCTAAAACTTGGACATGGTGGAATTCTACCCGATACCGACATTAAACAGGGCTTTATGTCGCACCCGATGAAGTTTCTGTAACCCGACGAGGACGTTTCTAACTTTTTGAAATAAACATTTTTGGGATAATTTCATGAGTTCCTAAAGGGTTTGGACACTCATTGGATTATTCTAAACATATAAATTTAAATAATTTTACCCAAAATGAAAACGGAACAGATTGACAAACGGCGAATTTTTACGGGTAGAATGGGTTTTCGACGATGGAAAACTTTCGGGTTGTTACATGGAGCTAATGGATGAGAGATTGGGCACCTTCTGTGCCGAGGTGGGGGCTATGATGTGGTCGCGTACACTTACGTTCAGGGAGTTCAGGGCATGTGGAGCTCCAGATTACCACGGGGCGCGGGACCCCATAGTGAGTACGAGATGGTTGGCGGATGTAGCCAACGCTTTCCTCACGAGCAGGTGTCCCGAGGGGGACAAGGTTAGATTGGCATCCTGTCTTCTGAAGGACAGGGAACGGGATTGGTGGGAGGAGGTTGGACATATTATTGGAGATGATACAGCGTTAGATGCCATGACCTGGGCTGATTTCTCCACTAGGTTCAGGGCGGAGTTTGCACCGGTTATCGAGGTGCAGCAATTAGCCAGGGAGTTTCAGGACCTCACCCAGACTACAGAGACAGTGGTGGAGATCATCGCTAACTTCAAGGAGAGGGCTCTTCGCGTTCCTCAGTATGCAGCCGATGGGGAAATGAAGAAGGCCCGTTATCATGAGATGCTACGGAGCGATATCCGCCAGTTTGTGAGCCAATCCAGCTGTAAAACGCTGGATGACATGATTGCTAGGGCTCGGGAGAGGGAGATTGACCTTGAGATGGAGAGGAAGAGGAAACCAGAGGCGGTTTCAGGTTCAGGCAGTTCTGGCAAAAAGCCCAAGGTTTCAGATCACAGATCCAGGAGTCAGCAGAGCCACAGTCGATGTGGCAAGTGTCGGAGATTGCACGATGGGGTGTGCAAGGCAGGGAGTTCCGGCTACTAAAAGTGTGGTCGGACTGGGCATTTGAGTAGGGATTGTACAGCTCCTACTACCGCTATTGCAGCATCAGATCTGATTTGCTTTCAGTGCAATCAGAGGGGACATAAAAAGTCCCAGTATCTGAGTTTAGCTGCAGCAGGGAAGGTGGTTGCACTCGCCCCTGCTACTTTGAGGATTATAGATGGACGACAGGGCCGAGCAGAGGCACCAGTGGCAAGGAGTCGAGCTTTTCAGATGACAGCAGAGGAGGCGCGAGCGACTCCTGATGTGGTGACGGGTATGTATTTTCCCTTCATCTCTATATTATTATTATTATTGATTATTGCTTATGGTTATATGTTTTGTATAGCGTCGTTTTCTGTGAACGGCATCTCTGCTACAATATTATTTGATTCGGGGGCTACCCGATCGTTTGTATCGCTAGCGCTTAGCAAGAGATTTAGTAGAGCGCAAGGGGAGCTGGATTGTCCACTAGAGGTCGAGATGGCAGATGACAGGACCGTAAGGGTCGCCAGGGTGCATAGAGGATGTTCTTTTCAATTGTTCGACGAGCAGTTTTCGGTGGATTTGGTCCCTATTCCCCTGCGAGGGAATAAGGTTATAGAGGGCATGGATTGGTTGAGTCCCAACAGGGCAGTGATTGATTGCGAGTTACAGCTACTGAGGGATCGCACTCCCAGTGGGGGAGAGTTAGTGATTCAGGGTGAGAGGCCACAGCGTGGACCAGTTGTTTGTTCAGCCGGGAGGGGGAGGCGTTATTTTCAGCAGGGTTGCGCCGGTTATGTAGCTTATGTTTTGGATGCCCAGGAGAAGGGCAAGATGACAGTTGATGATGCTTCGGTAGTGCGAGACTTTCCGGATGTATTCCCAGAGGATTTACCGGGAATACCTCCTGAGAGGCAGGTCGAGTTTGGGATCGACCTAATTCCTGGTGCGGCTCTGACAGCCAAGGCACCGTACCGGTTAGCTCCCCCTGAGATGCAGGAGTTGTCTACGCAGCTGCAGGAGTTGCTAGACAAGGGTTTTATTCGGCTGAGTAGTTCACCTTGGGGAGCACCGATCCTGTTTGTGAAGAAGAAGGATGGGTCGCACCATATGTGCATTGACTATCGGGAGTTGAATAAGGTAACGGTGAAGAACCGTTACCCCCTTCCGAGGATAGATGATTTGTTTGATCAGCTTCAGGGGGCGTCTTGGTTCTCCAAGATCGACTTACACTCCGGATATCACCAGATGCGAGTTAGAGGCGAAGATGTGCAGAAGACTGCCTTCAGGACCCGTTATGGTCATTATGAGTTCGTGGTGATGCCTTTTGGGCTCATTAATGCTCCAACCGCTTTCATGGATCTTATGAATCGCATATGCAGACCGATGCTGGATCGGTCTGTGATAGTATTCATAGATGATATCTTGGTGTATTACAAGACTCAGGAGCAGCATGAGGAGCACTTGAGGGAGGTGCTAGAGGTTTTGAAGAGGTAGAGACTTTTCGCAAAGTTCTCTAAGTTTGAGTTCTAGTTGCGTGAGGTGGAGTTCCTAGTTCATCTCATCAACCAGAAGGGTATCTTGGTAGATCCGGCCAAGATTGAGGTCGTGATGCAGTGGGAGGTCCCGAAGTCTCCATCTGAGATTTGGAGCTTCCTAGGTTTGGCAGGGTATTACAGAAGATTCATTCAGGATTTCTCCAAGATAGCAGTACCGCTCACCTGAATGACTAGGAAGTCGGTTGTGTTTCGTTAGGGGCCTGAGCAGCAGGCGGCATTTGAGACCCTCAGGCAGAGGTTGTGCGAGGCTCCGATCCTTACCCTGCCAGAGGGAATAGAGGATTTTGTAGTCTACTGTGATGCCTCAATAACAGGTGTTGGAGCAGTATTGATGCAGCGGGGGCATGTGATAGCTTACGCCTCGAGACAGTTGAAGCCTCACGAGGCTAACTATCCTACCCACGATATAGAGCTGGGGGCAGTGGTGTTTGTCCTCAAGATTTGGAGACATTACCTTTATGGGGTCCGTTGTACCATCTACACGGATCACAAGAGTTTGAGACTTATGTCTGAGGATGACAGTGATTACTCCGTTGTTTGAACGGATCAGGGAGGCTCAGGTTGAGGGCCTCAAGGAGGAGAGGCAGAAGTGTGAGAGAATAGTGGACCGAGTAGCTTCGTTTGATTACGATAGTCAGGGGGTTGTTGACCCTTCGTAGGAGAGTGTGGGTACCGTACGGGGGTGGAGTACGGCAGGTATTGATGGACGAGGCTCATAAGACTCAATTTTCTATCCACCCAGGGGCGACGAAGATGTATAGAGATCTTCGACTCGATTATTGGTGGCCCTGCATGAAGCGGGATGTTGCTTGGTATGTAGAGACGTTCCTGACCTGTAGGAAGGTCAAGGAAGAACACCAGAGGCCACACGGAAAGATGCAGCTGTTTGACATTCCTGTGTGGAAATGGGAGGACATCACCATGGATTTTATCACTAAGCTTCCCAGGACCGCATGTGGGCTATATTCGATTTGGGTGGTAGTGGATCGGTTGACGAAGAGTGCCCATTTCATACCAATCTAGGAGAGCATATCGGCAGAAATGTTAGCCGATATCTATGTGCGGGAGGTAGTTGCACGTCATGGAGTGCCGATATCAGTGGTGTAAGACCGAGACGTCCGTTTTATATTCAGATTCTGGAAGCGGTTCGATGACGAGATGGGTACTCGTCTCCATTTCAGCACTGCTTTCCACCCTCAGACGGACGGGCAGAGCGAGAGGACGATTCAGACTCTCGAGGACATGCTTCGGGCATGTGTCCTAGACTTCGGGAGAAGTTGGGAGACGTATCTTCCGTTAGCGGAATTTTCGTATAACAACAGTTATCATGCAAGCATTGATCGTCCTCCCTTTGAGAGCACGGAGGTGGTGCTCAAGACGACCGAGTTGGGGCGAGGTCGGTCAGCGTGTCATTGGGAGCACGGAGGTGGTGCTCAAGACGACCGAGTTGATTCAGCAGGTTTGTAGTAGGTTGCAGATTGCGCAGAGTCGGAAGAAGAGCTACGCCGACAGGAGGCGTTCAGATTTAGAGTTCCAGGTAGGCGACATGGTCCTTCTGAAGGTCTCACCTTGGAAAGGTGTCATCAGGTTTCGGAAGAGGGGCAAGCTGGGCCCCAGGTTCATTGGTCCTTTTAGGGTTTTGGCCCGGGTGGGTCGGGTTGCTTATCGGTTGGATCTTCCGGCAGAGGTTAGCCAGATCCACAACACTTTCCATGTGTCTCAATTGAGGAAGTGTTTGGTGGATGAGTCAGCAGTTGTTCCTTTAGAAGATATTCAAGTTGATAGCAGCTTGAATTATATTGAGAGGCCGGTCGCGATTTTGAATCGAAAAGCAAAGACCTTGAGGGACAAGGTAATTCAGCTAGTGAAGGTGCAGTGAGAGCACCGAAAGGGGTCTAAGTGGGCGTGGCAGGCTGAGGATGAGATGAGAGAGCACTACCCAGAGTTATTTGCAGATTCAGCCGTAGCAGACTTCGAGGATGAAGTCTGAGTCAAGTGGGGGAGAACTGTAACGACCTGTCTATGGTATGTTGTTTCTTTATTATTTATTTAGAAGTTTGCAGAGGGACTCGGCGAGTCTATGGCCCGACTCGTCGAGTAGAGACGGGATCTTGTGCAGCGTATAGATCGGCAACTCGGTGAGTCCATATTCGGGACTCGGCGAGTCCGCCTGCCAGGTAGAAACCCTAAATCCCCAAATTTGCACCCTATTTAAACCATCATATGAGCCCTAAACTCGTCTCCTTCACCCTCAGAGCATCATTTAGCAAACCCTAATCATTTCCTTGAGTTTTGAGCATTTCTTATATGAATCTTGAAGTTTTGAAGAGAAGAAGGAGGCTCGATCCAAAGGAGAAGAAGTAGATCGAAGGTCTTGCACCCATTTCAGAGTTTATTGAGGTAATAATCGGATTCCTCTTGTTTCTATGATTGATTCTCCTTTATAAGCATATTTAGCCCTTTTTATCCATCCCTTAGCTTGTTCATAGTAGATAAATTATATTAGATTGATTAGCTTTCGGATCTAGCCATGTTTCAGTTCCAAAAACGTAGATCTATTAACTTTATGGAGCCATTTTGCATGATAGCCCAAGATCTACTCTTCCAAGTGTCTTTCTAGCCTTTATATCCTTTTTCATGCTTATGTACACGTAAAGTTGGAAACTTTACGTGATAAACCAGCCTTAGGAACTCAGATCTATAAATTGTATGCAGTGGTTTTGATCAGAATCGAGTTTTTAGTAATTGCATGCATGTGACTCAGCGAGTCGAGTCGCGAGTCCCCGATCCTTCCTCTTTGAGTGATTCCGAGTGGGGACCAGTGAGTATTAGAATGGACTCAGTGAGTCGGAGGTTAGGCTCAGTAATGGAGGGACTCGACAGGTTGTTCATACGACTCAGTGAGTCTAAGAAAATCTTCTTAGATTCAAGAACAACTCGTCGAGTTGTTCATACGACTCGGCGAGTCGGATGCAGATGGCCTAAGTGTTAGAATAGAATGGGAACTCGTCGAGTTTATGCCATACTCGACGAGTAGCAGCGAGCAAGGTTGAGAAATGAGAGTAGGGACTCGGCGAGTTGGCGGCCCAACTCGGCGAGTCAGGTCAACTGTAAGTTGACTTTGACCAGGACAGTGGACTTTAGCCAGGGGTAAAAGAGTCATTTTACCCCAATGCAGTTGTTAGTATTTGATTGAGTGTATTTGTGGAATTGTAGCCGGAGAGATACCGGAGCAGCAGCAGATAGCTTCCAGAGCCACACACTCAGCAGCCAGATCACGAGGTGAGTTTCCTTCCAGTAGGAACGGGTCTAAGGCCACAATGTCGGCCCATTTAGCTAGTACTAGTTTTCGGACTTCGGTCCAATGCAGATTCTAGTATGTTTGATGCCTTCGTGGCTTAGACAGGATTTATGTTTTATGTGTTCCGGGTTACAGCCCGATGCAGTATGTTGTCTATGTGTTCATGTTAGTTGATATGTTTATGCTATTCTATGGTCAGTAGTTTTGGACTTCTGTCCGATGCAGTCCGTTCCGGATTTGGGTCCGATGCAGTTAGTTCCGGACTTCGGTCCGATGCAGTTAGTTCCGATCATTTTTCTGATGCAGGAGGCAAGGCCTCAGTAGTTCAGGACTTCGATCCGATGCAGAGGGTAAGGCCCTGGTTAGATCCGGACTTCGGTCCGATGCAGTTTCCGGACTTCAGTCTGATGCAGTGGGCAAGGCCTAGTATGTGTTTATATGTATCGTATGGTATGTGGTAGTTTGGGGGAGCTCACTAAGCTTCGTGCTTACAGTTTCAGTTTTAGTTTCAGGTACTTCCGCAAGCAAAGGGAAGAGCTCGGGTTGATGGCATCGCATACACCACAGTTTCAGTTGTCCTGGGAGATGTTCTAGTTTTTCATAAATATGATTGATACAGTTTTGATACAGTCTACATAACCATTTGTTACTGGTTTGATATATTGACGTATGAGTTTTACTTTGCGATATTATTTTAGTATTTTTAGTAATTGTTAAACAAAAATTTTTGGGTCGTATTTTGGGATGTTTCAAGTAAGTTAAAAAAACTCGAATGTTGTGACTAGTAATTTTCTCGTAAACTCTAGATCTACTCACATCTTATTTGATTTCAATGCCTCAGATTCTTTCGTGCCTTATAAATTCACATATTCTTTTCAAATTGCTTGTTATGCAGTTGTCCAATCATTTCATATAGATAACATAAGAAATACATCATTACTTGCTGATAAAGCCTATAGAGTTAGTGTTATAGGAATTGAAAGTTCTAATCTTCCTGCTAACCTACTTCCTATCTTTGATATTATTCTCGACATGGATTGGTTGTTAAAGAACCACGCAAAGCTCTTGATCTAGAAAGAGATGATATGCATCCCTATCGAAAGGGAAGATCATATTTATGTCTATGGTGAAAGTAATAAATTTCTTTCTTAAAAACTCATAAATTATGTCGAAGGGATATTCTACTTATCCGGTTTATACAGTTAATACCTTGAAAGAGGAGAAGAAAACTGTAAATGATAACATTTTGATAATTATTGACCGACTGATGAACAGTGCATATATTCTCGACACACGTGAAGCGACTCCATTGGAGAAATACGCATAAGTTACTTAGACGAAATTGTGGCAAGTCATGGTGCGCCACTATAGATTATTTCCGACTATGATACTCGCTTCACTCCTCACTTTTGGGTGAGAATGAAGCATGAATTAGGATGTCGAGTTGCTCTTAGTACAACTTATCAGCCTCAGACAAATGGTCAAAAGAAGAGAGCAATCCAAACAGTAGAAAATATACTGAAGCTATACAAAGTACTGTATGAGCATAAATGTCATACTCAAATATGTTGGCGTGACATAAGACAAAAGATCTTTAGAGGATCTGAAATAATTCAAGACATCACTAACAAGATACAAATTTTCCAAGAAAGAATGAAAGCGGCCCAGGATCGATAAATTCCCTACGTAGAAAAGAGGAGATGACCCGTAGAATTCCGGGTGGATGATATAGTAATACTGAAGGTATTTCATAAATAGGTGTTATACTACTTTGGAAGAAAGAACGGTTGGTAAGCACGCATACTGCTTGGAATTGCCTAAAGATTTGACAAATATTCATGAAGTGTTTCATGTGAGCTATCTATGTAATGGTCTAAGCATATATGATGAAATGGTTCTATTATCCAAGATGATGGTGGATAATAAGTTAAGTAGAAGAGATCATAAATAAAAGAACGACTAGTTTACGTAATAAAGAAATAAAGTTGGTGATTGTCAAGTGGAAGCACCATCGAGGCCCAAATTATGCTTGGGAAAAATAAGAATGAAATAAGAGTGAAGCATCCTTAATTGTTTTAACCGTTACGATTTCGGGGACGAAATCCCCAAAAGGAGGAGGTATTTAACATACACGTTCTGAAATTGTGTATTGTTATTATTAAAACTGAATAAAAATGAGTGTTGAGTTCTAACAGCTAGTTTTTACTAGAAATGAAGTAAAACTATATTTAGAATCACTCATAAAATATTGGAAGTCTTATGAGATTCCAATTAATAGCCAAATAGTGAAATTTAGCGAAAATATAAATTTGAAATAAGTAAAAATTTATTATTTTATGTTGTAACTCATCTCGTTAGAAACTTGTATGCGAAAACCTCATCAAAATCCGAGCTATAACGAATAAGTTATGACCAACCGAAGATCCGCGACAAAACCGACACGGTGCCGAATGACGTAAAAAGTGAGTTTTTGATAAACTACTTTTTAGTCTTAGTAATCCGAATGAAAGCCGTAGTATTCGTTAAACCAAGAAATTCGATAAAAAGAACGCAAAAATATGACTTCGTATGAGGAAGTTATGATTTTTCGAAGTTTCAACTTAGCAGTAGACAGCTAAAAACTCCAATTTTAGATCGAGCGATATTTGACCGATGCATCCTAAACGAGAATCGAAGGTCTCGTCATTTGTAGTACAACGGTAAAACTTCTGACGAAAACGGATGTCGGATAATGAAGTTATGAATTTTTAACGGATTTTCCTATCCTGGTCTGTTAAAAATAATAATATTAAAATTAAAGTCAAAATTAGCTAACGGAGTCTAAACGAAAGTTGTAGAGCTTAATTTTATCTACGCGTGTATATAAAGAACGTCAAAAATGGAGATCATATGCGAAAGTTATGGATTTTAGAAGTTTGGGGCACATTTTCCGAGAAATTCGCATGAATAGTGCCAGCCTCGCGAGATCTCGCCTCGTGTCCGACACGCATCACATTTCGGTTCGCCCAGAGCATCGGTCCCTCGCATGTCCGATGCATGCTGCTTCCAGATTCGACCAATGTCGCGACCAGTAGCATTCTGATGCGCGCTTCGCACCGCCTTCGCCACCGAGCAGCTTCGTCACCCTTCCGTCCGAGCCTCGTGGCCTTCGCTTCTCGCGCCACCTACCCCTCGCTGCTGACGCCACCGAGCTGCTTCCTGCTTGCTTCCTCCCAAACTGACTCTGAACCTCGGCCCTATATAAAGGGGGCTGCGAGACCTTCCAACTAAAATTCCAAATTTGACAATTTTAACCCCTCTTTCCATATCTTCACTATTTTGACTTATCCCGAAGCTCCGATATCAATTTTAGCACCCGAAACATGCCTCGAGACCCCCGAGAAGCCCAGAAATTTTATCTTTTCGGTTTTGAAGCCCTACCTTCGCAGAGTCGGGTTTTCAATTAAGCTCTCGGTTTTCAACATAGAAAGACATATTTAAAGCCGAAGTGTTATCCAAATTACTATTTTAACCCTCGGTTAACTTAAGGTGAGTTCAATATATAGGAATAATTGTATGTTATGTGTTATATGTGCTATATGCTTCTCATTTTTATTATTCTGAGTTATTCTCCCGTGTTATTTTATTCGCTATGTTTATAGCAATTATAATACCTTTGACCATGTGATCAGTGAAAGGACTTAGATTCACCTTGGTACTGGTACGTAGCCTCTGGCCATGTAGAGCATGTCTCCGTAAGATAATGACTTCTATTCTATGGCATTGGAAGAATGTTAGATAAGAATGGTATGTAGCCTCTGACCATGTAGAGCATGACTCCGTAAGAGAATGAACTTTATTCTATGGTATTGGCAAATGGTTAGGCAGGGCTATAAGCCTTAAATCTACCAAAATGTTAATCAAAAATTATGTCTTCTGTGCCAATTGGGCCAAAGCTTTATTGATGCATATCAAATATTGAAATCGTTATGTCTCATTGAAAAGTATATCTTTTAATAAAGTCTTTGATTGATATGAACGCTTGTCACATGATTTCACATATGTCTTCTTGTTCCCTTCTGCTTCTGTCATATTGGTATATGTAAGGCATAAGATTATATTGTATCTATTTATTGAATTCACTAAGTGTTATCGCTTATTCCTCTCAATATTTAACAATAGCAGGTGATGAGTATTCCACTTTAGCTTTATACTGCTGAAAGATTTAGAATAGTTAATAGTATTTCTCTGTATTTTTAATGTTCATGTATGTATATGAATAGTAGATTCCTGGGTAAACATGAAATGTAATAAAACTTAGTCGGTTTGTATCCAATCCTTTGTAATCACTTTATCAATATAAAATATTATTTTATAAATATGCATGTAGCATGTTTTGAGGAAGTAACTTAAGAAATATTTTGAAATAGTATGAAAGTTTGGGTCTTTCATAAATACGAAATTTGGGGTCTTTCACTATTGGCCAAGTTTGGGATGACGGGAGACTCCAAAGTGAAAGTGCCTATGGCCTTTGGGACAAAGCTTACACCTTAATTGGAGAAACCATTTGTTGATATGACGCTCTATCGTCAAATGATTGGGTCTCTGATGTATCTCATAGCTAGTAGACCTGACATCATGTTTTCAGTCTGTTATTGTGCAAGACTCCAAGCTAACCCCCGTGAAACTCATCTGCAAGCAGTGAAAAACATGTTTCGCTATTTGAAGCGAACCTCCTCTCTCGGTTTGTAGTATCCAGCCAACTCAGGATTCTTTGTTCAAGCATTCTCGGACGCTGACTTAGGTGGTTGTGGATTAGATCGTAAGAGCACCACTGGAGGATGCCAATTTATAGATGGTAAATTGGTTAGCTGGCAATCGAAGAAACAAACGTGTGTGTCTCTCTCTCTCCACTGCAGAAGCTGAATACATTGCTGCAACATCATGCACATCTCAAGTCGTATGGATACAAAGTCAGCTTAGGGATTACAGGCTAAACATGAAGAAAATCCCACTATATTGCGACTCTGAAAGCGCAATTAGGATTTGTCACAACCCAGTGCAACAGTCAAAGACTAAACATATAGCACTAAGGTACCACTTTATAAAGGATCACGTTGAAGATGGTAACATAGAAATTCACTTCG
This sequence comes from Lactuca saligna, assembly GCF_052625555.1. Lineage (NCBI taxonomy): Eukaryota > Viridiplantae > Streptophyta > Magnoliopsida > Asterales > Asteraceae > Lactuca > Lactuca saligna. Next base: position 170,855,789 of record NC_136424.1, read on the forward strand.
TTAGAACAACCGATCAACTGTCAGATATTTTCACTAAGGCTTTACCTGAAGCGAGCTTCAATAAGATTCTACAAGGCCTAGGAATGATGGAAGTCGAATCTGTGCCAAAATCGCCTTCGCTTCAATAAAGGTAAGAAGCGAAATAGAGCGAACCGAAATGAACCGAACGTTCGGTCTATTTCGGGTCCGGTCCTTCTGAACTCGTTCGCTTCTTTTTCGTATCAAGGCATTTTAACTATATTTCTTTGTACACTTTTTTAAATACTTCTTTTATATTCATAAAATCCAAAAATATTTTTCTCTTTCGTTAAATTGGTCAATTCTCACAAAATACAAAAATATTTTTTCATGTTTTATTTTTAATTTTTTTATCTAATGTTTTTATTTGTATAAGTGTGATTCTCGATGGTGAAGCTAAGGCATGTAAATTTTTTTGTTAGTTAGGCGTCCCTAGAAGCATGTTGTTGTATGTTGACTAAAGCCTCAAAAGATTTTGAGTGAAGCCTTAATAACATGATATATACAAATCATTTTTTCCCAAACTAGGCTGTAATATTCACTCTAATCATGAGCTACCTTACTCTACTCACATTGAGTTTAGAGTTTTCTGCTTGGTCATTCTTTTTCTTTATAGCATAGGTACATTCGCTTCTTTTACCATCTCCATCATTTTTCTCCATTATACTTCGTTTCACCAATATAACCCTTGAGACTCTCAGAACATACCACTGAGGTTTATGGTTATCCTAAATCAGTGTTAATGATCTTAGTTTCATGCCACTATGAACTAAGTGAAACCCACAATCCAACACCAATAATGAATTGACGGTGATTCTCATATTCAAGATCTTACTTGTTACCTAATGAAATCTCCTTTTATTTTTAAGTGATCTTTTATGAATTTGTCTAAAACCAAGACTTTTCTTTCCCTAAAAATCCAGTTTATTTTTGTTTTTGAGATTTCTATAATTTCTTTTGTCACTATAACCTATATCCTACCTACTTGTTCAGCGGATCAGATTGATCTCACAAGTACTTCATTCAGTTTCGATCTTATGTCAAGTATCGAAATTATGAATCGAAGCGAAATCCACCCCTTATAACCTTCAAAAAGATGCCTTTCAATACTTCTTAATAGGTTATTGACCGTTATTTAATGGGAAACCAAGCAAACACTTTAATGTCTCTCTTGACTTTGAAGGAAGTGATTCGTGCCCAGAATCAATTGTTTTATGTCTCTTTAAGACATCACAAATTATCACAAAAAGTTTTCTTTATTTCTTTATCTTTTACACTCTACGCACGAAAATTTTTAATTTTCCAAACTCTGGTTCTTTTAAGGCTGTTCAATAATGGTGATTCAAATGAATTTTGGGGTGGCGATTGGGATAAAGTGAAAGCTGACTCAACGGTTGTCTAATCGTTTTGGCGATTTGAAAAAGCGAATTTTATGGAATGGTGTGCAAAAAGGAAACGTCCTTTCTCTTTCCTGCGTCATCATCGGTATGCCAACTATTCATCCATCAAGTCAGGTGCTATTTTTGAAATAATCCAAGATCTCAGCTGGATTTTTCTCTCTCCTCCTTGTACGTATAAAAGGAATTGGAACGGTACTCTTTACCCTTTTATCACTCGCAAAACTCTTTCAAAGAACAATGGCGATTTCTTTTACTGTTCATCATCTTCTCCAAGCTTCTACAATGGCATACTCTTCGTCCGTTCATGATACTTCTGTTCGTCAACCACTTCTCACAATCAAACCTCAACAAAACCTGATCATCGATCTCACTCCTCTTATCTATGAACCCTACATGCTATAGGTGGTTGAGTGTCTCAAATACTCTCCTCTTGTCGAAGCTCTAACCAAGGTTGAAGTCATACCAATGTCCTGCCTTTCACTTGTCTACTCTACTGCTTACTACGACAAGGTTCATGAAAGGATTCACTTTGAAATCCACAATGAGAAGACCTCCATCTCCAAGCATCGCTTTTGTGCCCTAATTGGTCTTTCTCAAGAACCAACTCTGGTAAACCCTGAATCCATCACTACTAGTCAACTATTTTCTATGTTTTATCAGATGGGGTATACTGAAATCCTCACCATAATAACCAAGTTCAAGAAGTCCTGTATTCCTCCTCAATGGAATGGACTTTCACTTTGCTGTTCAAAGGACTCTCTAAACGCAGCGCCGGCTCAGATGGGGTGAGCAAGTCTTTTATCACTGTGCTATATGGACTGTACCATGGGATAGATTTCGATTTTGGTACTATTATCTGGCAGCAACTGGTACAAAGCTTAGTCTCTTCATCCAGGTACTCAGAGATTTCTTGTGGGCGATTTTGGTCAATAATTACTAACTAGGCAATGGATTGCCTTCATGTTCCAATCGTGGCGGATTCTCTTCTCTCCTCTATCGCTACTTTTCACACAACCAAAATCATAGTCACAGATCCCACAAAGTACTACTTTATTGGATCTGTTCTTGAAACCATGCTCTCTCGTGTCTCTGTAGTGAGTAATGTTCTACAACAATACAGGAAGATTCCGACTTTGGGTCCAAGGGAGCTTACGCCAGCCATGGTTCGCTCCATTGAAGAGGCTGACAAGCCAGTGAAAAGGGGCAAGAAAACTGAAACCCAGAAGGAGGCACAGGTTTCCAAATCAACCAAGGGGAAAACCCCTCAGAAGCGAAAACCTGACAAGGCTGCTCCGTCACAGCCTCAACCGAAGAAGCAAAAGAAGCCTTCTAGGAAGCTTATACTCCAATCTTCCAGTAATTCAGATTCAGAGTATGTTCCTCCCAAACATAAGTCTGCTCCTCCTTCAGAATCTGAGAGCGAAAGCTCTAATGATGAGGCTTCGGGCCGAGGAGATACTCTGCCTCACTCCCCTACCCCAGAAGTTTCAGTTCGCTCTCCACCTCCTTCTCCTACCCCTGTTACCATTCCAGTATCCATCCCTCCTATATTTCCCATCCCAACCACTCAACCATCCACTATATTTCCAATCCCTACTCCTATAATCACAGACACTACTACCACAGGGGCTCATTCTCAAGCTCCCAATCCACCCATTACAACCAAACCACCGGTAACAACCGAACCACCAGTAACCACTGAACCTCTAACCACTACCAAACCCTTATCTACTACTCCATCTATAGGACCCACCCCAGTTCTAGGTGGTAAGGACTTGGAATTTGATTCCACGTATTTTAGTCCTTACCGTGTACAGAGTGACGATGATGATGATGAGCCTATTACAAAGCGTCATCTCAAGGCAGTAAACGAAAAACTCGATCAACTGCTCTCATCCTCTTCCTCTGAAGCTGCTTTAAAGGCCTTGTTCTCTTCTGTTGTTCAAGAACACAGCGCCTCACTCTCTGCAGCAGCTAAAGCTATTAAAGTCTCCACTTCTCAATGGCAGCAAGCCTCCCTTGCAGTTGAGGCTTCCACCAAGGTGTGCAAGGAAGCGACCGCAAAAGTCGATAAACTAGTGTCTGAGGCTCACCTATTTTTAGATTCCTTGCAGGCGGCTGCTAAGAAGAATGCTCAAATTGACAACGCTTTGGTGGACACCCTTCAACGTTCGCTTCAATCTGAAAGGTCCAACCTTGAAGCTGCACGCCAAGCAATCGAAGCTGCCAACAAATCTCTACATGCTAATGTTAATGATTGTCTGACTCAACTTGAGGCATAATTGGCTGTAGAGAATCACATCATGGACGAGCTTGACAGGAGAACCTCTCAGCTGAAGATGAAAAATTACAAGCTTCGTACTGCAACTGCTGACCTTAATGACCTAAAGTCTGAAAGGGCGGTTATTTGAAGCTCTACTGCTGATGTTCACTCCATCCTCCTTCATCTCCATAAAGCGCATGATCCCATCATCACCATTGCTATCAGAAGGCACTTGGCTGACAAGCTCAGTCCAGCATTGGACATCCTGAGCCGTATTGAAGGTGTTCCAGTGACTGGTGTCCAGCTGAAACAAGGGGGAGAAAAGGCAACAACTCAACCTCCTCCTGCACCAAAACCATCCACTGAACCGAAGGGTAATGAAGCTTCAGTCAGTATTAAGGAGAAAAAGAAGAAGATTGGGGAGGATGATACGGATAATAAAGATGATGTCTATGCTGAGAATCCTGAAAATCCTTTTCAGAAGGCAAAGTCCTCCAACAAAGAGCTAGCAGAAAAATTCAAGAAACAACAGGCTGAGCTTGAGCAAAAGCGAAAGGAGATGGAGCTCCTGGAAAAGAAGAAGTCCATGTTTCCTGTCTGAACTATAGATTCGCTTAAAAGGTGTGCCATTGATGAGCCTAGCATACTTTGGCTTGAGCCTGTGGTGTCATTTGGGCTCGATAACTCCAAGGATGCACAGTTTGACATGCCGATCACGCGAAACGCATTCATTTTTCACTGCTTTAATTCAACTGTTGCCATTCCTTCTCCAAACCCGAAGGTAGATAGGGATATGTTGGAGTTCTACTTAGAGTTTGCTCAACCCCACTACTTGACCTGGATTTCAAATAAAATTACTACTGTCAAGGTTTTGAAAGCCTACTCAGCGGGGAAGTTTATTAACGTTAAATTCAAAGTGACTCGAGGCACTGAAGGCTCAGTTCACAACTTCACCCATGCTGATCTACCGAACCTTAATCCACACGACTGAATAGTACTCCTGAACAATATTGTATTGTAAATTCCAGGGGAGAACCAGTCAATAATTGACCATGTCAAGCGAATGCTTGTGTGCTACATTCACGAGGTACCGAAGATGAGCCAAGAGATTGCTTCTGCCATTCACAAGTGAACCACGATCAAGACTATGGGCAAAGAAGGAAATGTCAATACAATGGTCAAGGGGAAGATTGATTTGAGATACCACACTGTAATGTTCGTTAGGGGCGAAGGTCAGAAATGCCTATTCGCTCTCGTTGACAAACACCTCTTCTCAACTTCTTGCCTGGAGCATATTTTGGAGATCATTCAGAGGTGTGATCAGAACAGTGAAACTGACAAGAAGGTGTTCACTGATATGCTGAGGTGCTATATTCATTTTCAGCATACACTTCTTGCAATAATTCATCGGTTGTTCAAAGTGATAAAGACAGTGAAGCCAACACAGAAGAAATAATCTCTCGCCTCATTTGACGCAAAGGGGGAGATTGTTGGGATTATTATGTTGCATCATGGTGCATGCATGCAGTCTTTGTAGTTAACGTTTTAATTATTTTTCTCGTTGAGTTTTTGTAAAACCCTAGCTTGCCTCTACAGTGGAAGTTCTTTGCTGAGCTCTGCTAAGGCGTGACTTTATTGGAATCATAAGCACTTAATACCTCATTATAAGTACAATGAATATTGCAAAGTAACTAACATGTTTTTCCAAATTCCCAATCTTAGTTACTTTAGGGTAAAATGTGAAAATGATGTTATTCCATCGAATTACACTTTGTACCCTTATCAAACGTTAGTGGAGCGTGTGTGGTTAACCTGCACACTAATTTGGGATTGACATTGGTGGCAAAGGGTGGCTCGATGTTTGTCATAGATCAATGGAGTGTGCGTGGCTAACCGGCACATTGATTAGGTAATAGAGACACTGAGTGCACCATGTTGATTTTCATGGTTATTTACAACTTGTTTGCAATCCTAAGCATCCCAGTCGCAAATTTGAAGTGCATATCGAGATTTAAACATGTCATTGAAAAGTTCAATGAATCTCAAAGAACTAGGAGTTTTCAAATACATTTAAAACTTAATCTCTTTTTTCAATTTTCATGGTGAAAATTAGCGAATCATCATTCGCTTACCTTCAAGCCCTAATTTATCATTTGGGTGTCTAATTGGGGATTCAATTGTAATCAAACTTTATTCCTTCCTATATTCAGATGTCTAACGCAAATGAAAATAACACTGCTCCTAGTTCATTCTTGCTAATGAGCCTATGTCAAAAAGTGACATTTGATGGAACTAATATCAATGAATGGATGAGATACATTCGCGTGGTTGATCGTTACGAGGACAAAGAATATGTCCTCGACAAGAAGCTTGAAAAGATCAATCCAGAAGTCGCTACTCCTAAAGAGTTGGCCGTCTTTGAGGCCCACGAGCGTGATGCAACGAAAGTTCATTGCATTATGCTTGCCACCATGGATCTTGAACTCCAAAAGTCCTATGAGGACATGTATCCATATGAAATGCATCAAGATTAGCTGGAGAGGTACTACCAAAGCACAAGGCAAGAGCATTCTGAGATCATCACCAACATGATCACCGCTAAGATGGGGAGTGGAGAGTCCCTAACCTTGGATTTGCAGAAGATGCAGAGGTATGTTGATCGTATTCTCAAGTTAAATGTTAACTTTGGGGAAGATTTAGCTATCGACCTAATTCTCCACGAGAATGGCCACTGGAAACGAAGTCGCCCTAAGTATCTGCAAGCATAAAGTATGGGAAGATAAAGCCCACCTTTGCAGGTATGTATTCTATCAAATTTAACAACTCATCACGTGCTACTTCATGGGTTCTTGACATAGGATGTGGTTACAACATTTGTTCTGATGTGCAGGGCCTAAGAAGAAGTAGGGAGGTGGAACATGGGAAGATAAACTTGATTATGGGAAATAAAAGATTGTCACCTGTGACCAGAGTCAGAGTTTATTCTTTAGTGTTGCGTAATGGGTTAGGGTTGGATTTAAATAATTGTTGCTATTCGCCATATATGGCAAGAAACATCATTTCATTTCATGGATTGTTTAGACAAGGTTTTAGATACTCATTTGATAATATTAATGGTACTATAAATTTTTATTTGAATGGTGTTTTTTATTTCAATGCATTACCTTATAATGGGATTTATGAATCTGTTTTGGTTGTTGACAATCTAGGAAATGATGTGTTGAATATTGATTCGTCTAATAGTCTAGAGAAAGCATGCTTGTGGCATTGTCGCCTTGGGCATGTCAACCAGAAACGCACAGCCCAACTCCAAAAGGATGGAGTCTTGGAGTCATTTGACCTTAGGGATGATGACATGTGTGAATCTTGTTTACTTGGGAAGATGACCAAGTCACCCTTTACCGGCACTTGTCAAAGGGGTAAGGGTCTATTGGATCTCATACACACCGATGTGTGTGGGACCTTTAGATCCACCACAAGGGATGTTTGCTGCTTCTATGTGACTTTTATGGATGATTATAGCAGATATGGATATATCTACTTAATCAACCATAAGTCAGAAACTTTTGAAAAGTTCAAAGAGTTTAAGAATGAAGTGGACAATCAGCTGGGCAGGAAAATCAAAATGCTTCGGTAAGACCGAGGAGGAGAGTACCTAAGTCTTGAGTTTCACGAGTATCTAAAGGAATGCGGAATTGTTTTGCAATTGATGCCTCCGGGAACGCCACAATTGAATGGTGTGGTTCAGAGACGTAATTGGATCTTGCTAGACATGGTTCGTTCTATGATGAGTCGGGCTTTGTTGCCGATAGCTTTCTGGGGGTATGCTTTAGAGATTGTCACCCATATCCTTAACTTAGTTCCCACCAAGAAGGTTACCAAGACACCTTACAAGATGTGGACAAGGAAAGCTCCCTCGTTGTCACATATCAAGGTTTGGGTTTGCGAGGCTTTCCTAAGACAAGAGACTCACGACAAGCTCGAACCTCGTAATGAGAAGTGTTATTTCATCGGCTATCCACAGAATTCTTTTAGCTATCTCTTCTATAGATCGAGTGACAATGTTGTCTTCATTGCTAGAAGAGGAGTTTTCCGAGAAAGGGAACTGATAAGTCAAGAGGATAGTGGGAGGAAAATTGATTTTGAATAGATTCAAGAGCAAAGCGATGAAGAAACCTCTAACATTGGCACTCAACCCGAGGAGGAAACTCCTGTTGAGCCCATTGACGAGTCCTTACCTCTTAGATGTTCCAGTAGAGTTAGTGTTCAACCCTAGTTATATGGTTTTCATATTACTGCTGAAGGGGATACGTTTATTAGTGATGAAACACTGATAAATTTGGATGAACCTAGCAGCTACAAGGAAGCCATGGCAGGCCCGAAGTCGGCTAAATGGAAAGAGGCGATGGATAGCGAGATTCAGTCCATGTACGACAACCAAGTTTGGAATTTGGTTGAAAATGTACAGGGTCGTAAGACAGTCGGGTGCAAGTGGATCTTCAAGAAGAAGATGGACATGGATGAGAAAGTGCACACTTATAAAGCACGATTGGTTGCGAAGGGCTTTACTCAAACTCTTGGAGTTAACTATGATGAGGCCTTCTCACCAGTTGCTAAAATAAAGTCTATTAGGGTAATGCTCGCAATAGCCAGGTTTCATGATTATGAAATCTGGCAAATGGACGTGAAAACCACTTTCCTTAATAGGAAGTTGGTTGAGGATGTGTATATAAATCAGCCAGAGGGTTTGTCGATGCGAAGCATCCCAATAGAGTGTGCAAGCTTGAGAAATCCATTTATGGATTGAAACAAGCGTGTCGCAGGTGGAATCTTTGTTTTGACGAGAAGGTCAAAGAGTTTGGTTTTTTGCGAAGCAAAGATGAGTCATGTGTATATGTCAAAGCCAGTGGGTGTATAGTAAGCTTCCTCGTATTGTATGTCGATGACATACTTCTCATAGGAAACAACGTCCCAACCTTGTAGGAGGTTAAGTCCTGGCTTGGGAAATGTTTCGCTATGAAGAATCTCGGAGAGGCTGCTTATATTCTTGGAATAAGGATAGTAAGAAACAGGGAAAAGAGACTGATAGGAATCAGTCAGGATACATACTCGGATAAGGTACTAACGCGTTTTAGTATGCAAAATTGAAAGAAATAGGAGTTGCCAATCCAAAGCAATACTAAACTGAGTAAGACTCAGAGCCCGAGTACATAGGCAGAGATAGCTGATATGAGCCAAGTACCTTACGCTTTCGCAGTCGGCTCTATCATGTATGCTATGACTTGTACTCGCCTTGATGTGGCCTTCGCTTTGAGCATCATCAACAGATATTAAGAGAACCCTGGTAGAGCTCATTCGATTGCAGTTAAGAATATTCTTAAGTACCTACGAAGGACCAAGGAATGGTTTCTAGTCCTTGGTGGGAGTGATGACTTAAGGGTACGAGGGTACAGTGATGCTAGTTTTCAGACAGATCGGGATAATTACCGATCGCAGTCGAGCTGGGTCTTTACTCTAAATGGAGGAGCAGTAACTTGGAAAAGTTCCAAGCAGGAGACCATAGCTGATTCAATGTGCGAGTCAGAGTACATTGCGGCAAGTGAAGCGTCAAAGGAGGTTATATGGTTGAAGAACATCATTGGAGATCCTGGATTTATGCCATCTATAAAAGAGCCAATGGAAATTTTCTGTGATAATGAAGGAGCGGTTGCCTTAACCAAGGAACCAAGAGATCATGGCAGATCTCGACATATCGATGTAAAATACCACTTTATTACACATCGGGTAGAAGAGGGACTCCTCGTTGTGAAAAGGGTATTGTCAGAAGAAAACCCAGCAGATCCCCTTATGAAGGGACTGAGTAGGGTCAAACACTTGCAGCATGTTAGGAGGATTGGGCTGAAGGACGATATAAGTTTAGATTAGATAGATAAGAAACGTGTAATAGATAATTTGTACTTGACATTTGATGAATAAATAAAGTTGTTTTATTTATGAGTAAATCTATTATATTGTGTTGGTTATTTATCCATTGTTTCAATTTGCATGTTTTGACGTCCTGAATAATAAGATTATTTGAACAATCCACAGTCATTCATATTTTGGAAGTAGATATGAATGAAGATTGTCATGAATTTGTTTATAGATTGTCTAAAAGGTTTTGGGCATAAAAAGGTTCGCTACAAAGTTCATGAGTGCTTATGAATATGATTTGAGCATTGGAATAAACCCGCACTTGCTGGTATCATTACTTTTAATGAGTGATCGCAAGATGATAATATCATATGATCTTTGAACCTAGAGATAGATATGGTTACTGTTTGCTAGTTTATCATACACTGATAATGTGAAAACGCATCAGTAACTTGATGTTATAAAACGCATTGTTGTGTGTGACTTACTATTGAGTAATAAAAGCATATGAGTCGAAGTTTTTCTATTCCTTTTATCCTAAGAGGGTAAGAGCGATATCTGGCTACTCGATGATTTGGTTTGACTTATGTGTCGGGCCCGGTCAGGATGAAGTTGATGTGTTCAACTAAATTCTATTTCAAACAAATCAGAGATCGAGAAAAAAATGTTGGACAATAAGTATTATCAGCATGATATCTAGAGCAGAGGATTGTACGATCCCTTATCTAAAGGACTAGTTTTGATCAGAGTTGACACAAGCGTGTAAGAGCTGCGATTGCTGATCGGATCCAGAAGTCATATATGAGATATACTTACAATACTTATCCAAGTGAGAGATATTGGATTAGTGTCTAAGTCTGTAACTATATTTGGTATGTATTTGGCCCAGTTGTGCATGGTCCTTTTGGGTTTCCTTCACCAAAGCAACTTGACAAGGTAATTTGAGGAGAGAGAGAGAGAGAGAGAGAGAGAGGATATTATGGTTTATTAATATATTATAAGAATAATATATTAAAGGAGAAATCATATTTATTTAATTAGTATTAGTCATAAATTAATTAGCAATTAATTTGGTGACTAAAAGAGATTAATTAAATAAAAGGGGCATAAACTGTCAAATGTGTGATAGTTAAGTTTTTGGCTAGGAAACCTAATGAACTAAGGTGGAACGAAATTATGATGATGGATCATCATATTTTCGTACAAGGGCCTTATTCCAGAAGGTTCTTTGGGTTGCTTGGTGGCTAAGTTGTCCATTAGGGTTTAGATTGAAACCCTAGCAGCCTGCACTATAAATTAGACCCCAAGGCTTCAATTTTCGGCCACTTGCTTCCAAGAGAAACCCTAGGGCTAAAAATTAGCATCCTCCTTCCTCTCCAAAAGTTGCTTTCTTGCGTTTGGTGTTTGTGACTCATAAAAGGAGTTACAATTGTGACTCTAGGCTCAAGAGAAGAAGATTCAAGCCAATATTTGAAGAAGTATACATCTAGATCTGATGTAATTAACTAATTTCGAAATTATGTATGCTAGATTAGGGTTTGCAAGTCTTGGATTCATTGCATGTTCAATAGAGAAACCTAGATCCAAGCATTAGGGTTTGTATGAACACATAGGATAGTTCTTATGCATAAAACCCATCAATTATAACTTAGAAGATATATGCGGTAATCTAAGCTATAACATATATGAAAGGTAGGTGAATGACGATTCACCAATTTCCACCAAAAAACGAAATATAAACTATTAGGTTTTTTTAATTGGTTCTTAGAAATTCCTAGATTCTTTTGAGATTCAATGAACTTTTTCAAAGGCATGTTTAAATCTCGAGTGTCCCCTCCAAGTTTTGTGACTGGGATACCGAGGATCACAAAATAAGGTGTGAAGTAACCATGCAAATCACTTGGTACCCTTAATGTTTATCACTCAATCGATGTGCCGGTTAACCACACGCGCTCAACCGATACTATGATAAACTTTAAGTCACCCTTTACCTACCTAGTTAAGTCCAGGTTAGTGTGCCAATTAACCACACATGCTCCACTAATGTCTTAATCAAAGTCTAAAGTGTAATTTCATGGATTAGCACCTTATTCACATTTTTCCTAAAGTAACTAAGATTGAGAATTTAATAAAACATTTAGTTACTTTATAATATTCATCATACTTTTTAATGAGAATCTATAAGTCTTTGTCCTACCCATTCGGCTAACGACCATCCACAGATCAAGGAAGTGGTGGGTGAGAGTGGACACCTATTAAGTTGTCATTTTATAGGCAGCAACCTTATACCCTCCTTATAGACCGACTTCGTGAGTGAGGCCTAGTAATGGTAAGACGACTTGCTCTGATATATATGTGTATATATATATATATATATATATATATATATATATATATATATATATATAACTTATAATATTACTCTCTCCGTCCCAATATTATTGTCCACAGACAAAAAACACATAGATTAAGGAAACATTAATTAACATTAACTTTATACAATAAAATGACAATTTTCTCCTTACTTTGCATTTAATGTTCCATTATATGCTTAGTTGACTAAGTAATAATGAGGGGGTATTTTGGTAAAAATGTTATTTATTTTTAGAAATGGACTTTTATTTTGGGACAAACCAAAAAGGAAAGATGAACTGTAATAATGGGACGGAGGGAGTATAAAGTATAAGGGTTGATAACTTTTAAAAATCTAGGGGTTGGAACTAAAGTTTATTAAGTGACTTTACATGTTCCAAAACTTGAGGGAAAGTTTTGTAACTTTACAAAACCTTTCACATTCATAACTTATGAGTTATTAAAATGAAGACTCGTCATTTTATAACTTATGTGTTCCTGTAATGGCTTTTAACACAAAGAGACTTTTGGTTATCCATAACTTGAGGACAAGTTATGGAATCCATTAAAACACTTAAAGATCGTGAATTAAACATTAAATAAGTAATTCCTATGATCTATCAAGAACTCATAAGAACATGAACATTCGTATCAAAATTTCAAGAACATATGAACACATATATTCATGTAATAATGGATTAGAACAACCATTACACCATCTAACATAAGTTTTATAACACCAAAACAATTTAGGGTAATGTTTCTAGTCAATTTCCAGCAGCACAAATCGAATTTCTACATTCTGCATGGCCAACTTGTCGAGTGCACGAACTGACTCGCCGAGTTGGTTTCATTTTCAATTGGACTCGTCGAGTCCTCCCCATGGACTCGTTGAGTCCCCAATGCAGACAGCAAAAAATTCGATTTTCAACACTATTTTGCATCAAGTATTCACAAACAAGCCTAGGCTCTGATATCACTGATGGGTTTTGAGCATTCTAACACCCCTAAGTATACATGCAACCCTAGAAAACCTTGGATCTATATTTTTCTAAAACACATGCAAAATATGATTTCCAAGGTTCATAAACCTATCTAGCATACATGGGGAATGTTTAATCTAAAAGATGACTAGAATTACATACCTTGTAGTTGATTTGATTCCTTGAAAACCTTGAGAGCCTAGCACCCCAAGTGTGATGCCTCAAATGCTTCACACAACACCAAATGCTTTGGAATGACTTTGAGAGAATGTGTAACACTCTAAAAATCATCCTAGCCCTCTTGTAACTTAGTGTAGCCGATTTCGGTAGAAAACATGTTGCTTATATAGTATGTCACATCTAGGGTTACACCATGTAAACCATAATGTGACATGACTTTTCATTTCCATGACCAAGGGTTTGTAACTCCCATGGAGCATCCATGGAGCATCCTATGGGTTTAACCCAACTTCATAATCCATGGAGCCTTTTAGCCCACTATACAAGTTATGGATGATTTACATAATCAACTCATATATTTAATTAGTTATCTTTTGATCACTTAATTAATCCCAAATTAATTGTTGATCAATATTAATTAAATAATACTATTAATATATTAGAACTTATAATATATTAATAATCCGCAAGTGTTATTTCTCTCATTTAGTCTATCCAAATGCATGATGTCATGCAACCCAAATGGATCATGTCGAGTCGGGTCAAATACATACCAGAAATAGTTATGAACTTAGACACCTTATCCAACATGTTATGTATGTTAGGACATTTAATATAATTATGCCTTATAGAACATAATATAATTTTAAGATCCATTTATAGGTTAAAATATGTGTAATACACATGTTGATAATATAAATGAGCAAAAATAACAACGTACTTTGAAAGTATGTTGCTATAAATAACAAAAATTGTTCATGTTACTATTTTTTGTTAATAGTTTTTTCTATGGTTTTTAGAAGTCAATAAAATTATATATTTCGGGACATAACCCTAAAATAACAATCGAAATTATATAGGCTTTGTTCATAACACTAAAATAACAAAGTATACTTATAAATGAAAAATAAACAAATAATATTTAAATAATAAATTTCAAAGACGTTTGTATGTTTTTTATGCGTTCATCCGTGTTTAATGCGGTTTATAATCTAGTAAAATATTAAATCAAAAATAAAAGTTGTTTTAAAATTTAGTATTTGTAAAACAGTTTAGATATGTTATCAAAATAATTTTTTTATGATCCTTATAATACGTATTCAATACAATGCTTCGACAAATGTCATTAAGACTCAATTAAGTTTGGTTCATATTTTGTCTAAAATCAAAAACAAATTGAAAATATATGATTTTTGTTCTTAAAACCTGTTTTCGATTTCATTAATGTATCCATTTTGGATTTTTAGTTCCATATACCATTTTATGCACCTTGGTTTGAAATATATTTTCAATCGTGTGCTCTTGTAGTTTGATTTTATTGTTTCCTTCATACAAAATTCTTTTACAGTTTTACCTTCAACAACATAGCCAAGAACCACCCACAAATCAAATCATACGTATGATATTAGAAAACATGATAAGTTGTACATGTATGTCAGGTGTTGTACATAGTTAATAAATAAAAGTGTATAAACCAATTAGAATTCAAATACACAAGGGGAGACTATATTTTTCATTGTAAAGTGCAGATTGTATATAGCCTTTGTTCCGACCTATAAACCCTTTGTCATATTCATACACTTTATATACAATGAACGCCAAAATCAATATAAACCTCTAATATTATAATTTGTCGTATAAAATATTTTGGCATATAAAATAGAACATCGGACATGTAGTTTTTAGAACAAAAAAAATGTTAAATTTAAAAACATATATTATTCATAGTTTTATTTGAACTTTGTTTTATTAAAATATGAATTTTTTATATATTCCTAATAATATTATATATTGATTAATATTTTCTTTTGAATCCGATATCAATTACATTGATCAAGTTAAAGTTAAATATTTAGTAAATAAGAGAAATAATTTTGATCAAACTTTTTTATTATTTCATAATTTGTTTTTAAATAAAAACCAGTTTACATTTTTTTTAAGTATTCACAAACCTGTATTCAAAATAGTAATTAAGAATATATATATATATATATATATATATATATATATATATATATATATATATATATATATATATATATCCTCTCCTAATCTAATAAAACAATACCAACTTGCCACGTGGCATTTTATGAGCTTCCCCCCATCAATTTTTCCCGCTCAAAAGGCTAAGTTAATTTCCTTATTTGCCCTTTAACGAAAAAAGTAACTGTCTCTATTAATATGTTATTCCTCAATCCTCAATTTACGAATATCATATTTCAAATCTTCCTATCTTTCTATTATAATAAACCTACATTAAAAAATACATAAAATCAGTACGAATTTTCGAATTTCATATTCTGCTATAACCATAAAATTTCGGATTTCAAATTTCAAATCATCCTATTCCAATAAAGTTGCATTAAAAATCACATAAAATCATGAA
This sequence comes from Lactuca saligna, assembly GCF_052625555.1. Classification (NCBI taxonomy): domain Eukaryota; kingdom Viridiplantae; phylum Streptophyta; class Magnoliopsida; order Asterales; family Asteraceae; genus Lactuca; species Lactuca saligna. Next base: position 170,871,284 of record NC_136424.1, read on the forward strand.
GAAATTTTCAATTATATTCCGTATATCTATATCTATATAATTCTATACAAATTTAGCACTAAAGTTGTAATCACCTTAAAAGATAACGGAGCATCTTGCCTTAAATTTTGTAAACATCACAATTCTTTCAGTTTTTGAATTATATATTCATCGGTTACTTGGATATATGGTATTGGATATATGGTATTCTGCTTCGCATTCTTTCTGTTTCGACTACATCTCAGAATTTATGCTTCATCAAAGTTCAACACATAAGGTTGGTCTTTATTCTATTGTTCATATTTCTACATTTATTTGCTTCTCCTTCATCTTCTCTTTGTGTTTGATATCGAACCTTCATTCTTATAAAATCTACTATAAATGATTAATGGAATTATCATTAATCTTTTGATTCATCCTATTTTGCTTGAAATAATATAGCAAATCATATAATGTGATGCTAAACCGTTTTTTTCCTGTGTTTATTGTACTATAAATGATTAATGCAATTAGCATTAATCATTCGATTCATCCTACTTTGCTGGAAATAATATAGCAATTAGCATAATACTTTGTTGGAAATAATATAGCAATTAGCATAGTATGATGCTAAAACGTTTTTTTGCTATATATACTCAAAGTAGTTTCCAGAAAATAAGAAAAACAGATAAAAAATCAAAGTACATGTTCAAAATTTAACAATGTACTTTTATGAAATTCAGCTTTATTCATCTGAATTGGATATATTCGATTTTGTGTACATCTTACTTTCCATATTTGGTTTCTTTTTTCTTGAATATATTTTGTGCTTTTTGGTAAGTTAGTGTACATTCTGTTTTTTTATTAAGATAAAATAATATTGTTATTTTGGAGATTTTGAAAAACTAGTTGAATATGGATGTAAAAACATATGCAAAAAACATCAATGGATGAGAATTTTCAGAAAGTAGAATGTTATAGTGTTTTTTCTATTCTTGCTCTATTTCAACATTGTACTTTGATAATCTTCTTATTTTATGTTTGGTCCTATTTCTACCCTTTTCAACATTGTATATTCAGCATTATACCTTGAATCTCTTGCTAAAGTACAATAACAAAGAATAGTGTCATGTTTTTCAAATGATCTGTTATTTATGTTCTCAAGGTACTTGAATTCAAGCTAATGGTTTCCAAAAGTTTGAATGATTACATAAATAGGTGGTGATAAATACAGTATAAATCTCACAATAACTATTAACAACTTTAAGTGTGTTGGTCATTCACACAAAGTTAGCAATGTTATAAAGAAATTGTGTATCACACATGTTTTAAAGACGTTTTAAGATATTTATAAATAATTTGTGTATTTTTATTTTTTTTATATAACCTTTTAATTAATATAGTAAATCAGACTTTATCATTTTAATTTATAATTTATTGTGTTATATTTATATATGTTTATTCCTGTTATGTTTACATTTTCATATATCAAAGTCATTACATCGGTATTTGTCATGTTATTTCACTGTAATTTCCATGATTAAATTCATAACAATGATTATATATTTGTAAATTAATTATTTGTTTTGCAAATATTTTATTACTTATTATGATTTCCAATTATGATATTATCTAACAAAAACATATATAGATTATTAAAGTTTCTTTCTAACATACAATTTTATGTATATATTCAACCTACTTCTCAAAATAGTCAAAACCACACAAAAAAATTATAAAATCTACTTTCAATAATGATTTATTCATGTATGAACATAGGCAATTTAGGTGTACCATTTCATTTCTTTGTTTTATCATTCTTAAGATATGCTTTCAATTGTTTGCAGAAAATGAATATAGGTAATAAAGTATACCTTAAAAACATTGAGCATATTGATGATGATTCCCATATCAAAGTGGGAGTGTTAAAGATGTGGAAATTTATAAAGAATAATGCGGTTTTAGCAATTTAAATTATTGTAATGGATGAGGAGGTTTGTTGTACTATTTCTTAATATACCACTCAATATTAAATATGTTTCAAGCAATAAAATAATTCTTATTTATTTGATTTAACAGAGTACAAAATACCATTCTCGTGTGTCACACCCCCGAACCAGACGGCGGAAACGTCTGAGGGCTATCGTGACTCATTGAATACCATCACAATGCATATACATGAAACATAATATTATACATCACCAACATTTGGAATGATACAACTGGTAGCGTTTACATTCATTACATTGTTTCAAAACATTACATTCTCAAAAATAACTGTTTGATACTACTTAAACCACAGCAAAACGTCATAGAGTACAAATCATCCTTCACCTTATCTGTTACCTGAGAATACAAGTATTTTGAAAAAACGACAACATATGAAATGTTGGTGAGTTCATAAGTAGTGTTTGAAATCCAATGTATTGTTTGAAAACCACCAGAAAATCCGATATTTTCTTAAAATAGAGTAGTGTAAAAATATGTGAAGATCCGTGAGTATGCTTGTTTGAATTCTATAGATGTAAGCGTAAGAGTTGTAAAATTCGACAGGTAATTCACAAGTGTACTTGTTGAAAACCCTAGGAAAACCCGACGTTTTCCTATCACTTTGCTTTACTTAGTTTGTGTACTGTTGTTTCGTTGCGTTAGAGGTATTCGTTGAGCTCCGGAGGCATTGAGTATACAGTGGGTGGTGAATTGTTGTGACGTCCGTTAATGAAAAACGTCCAATCGACAACCTTACAAGCGATCCCTTAGGCGTCACTCGTAATTATTCACACAACTCAATCCTCCCGGACTTGTGTAGTCCCACGACCGGAGGGAAGAAGAAAAGGTGCGAAACCCTCGGTATTTCCCCGCGTTGATCAAGACCATTGCAATTGCGAAGGGCCCGAAGCCCAACCCGCAATCGTGAGTTACCGACTTTACTAGCAGCACTGAAGGACCCTTGGGGACCAGCAGCATGTTTGCCATTGAAAGTCCTTTTACGTTATGTCGGATCGGTAAAACCCAACACTTCGTAAGAGAGAGGTCTTCGGGCCTTAAGATCAGGTCATTGGGCTAGCTAGGCTCAACAAACAAGATTTTACACTTTTGGGGCCCGAAGATGGTGCGTAGACGTCTGTGCACACTCGCATGTATAGTGACTTCCCAATCGTTATTAGTTATGAATCGTAATGTCGTAATGTTATAGTGTCGTCGTGTTAGTAGTTTCGGATTTTTATTGGTTCGAGACCGAACCAAATTCGTTTGACAACGACTTTTGGTGTTGTAATGTATTGTATTTCGTCGATAGTCGTGGTACCATCATTTGGTCAAATTGCATGTATTGAACTAGCCTTGAGAATTTTCTGTTTTCAGTCCCTCTTTGGTTGTAAAATTTACTTTTTCAACCCCTTTATTTAAATACTTTACGGTTTGGTACTTAAATCAATTTTCTTGACATTTTAATACCAAAAATTATTGAAATAAATATTTTCCAGCATATTTTTCATAGAAAACAGCTTAAGCCCTTAAATTCCAATTTTCTCGGTTATAACCCATCTTTTTCGCAAGTTTGACAATTTTGGCCCAAATTGTAAAACTTTTGCAACTTTAGTCCCCTTTAAATTTAAAAAGCATCTTAAACCTTTGAAAAGGACTTGGAACACTTATAGTCCACTGTTTTACAAAAAAAAAAATACAGTTTTGGCCCTCCAAAACAGAAAATTTCGCATAATGGGCCTCATTGGGCCGAAAATGTCATTTTTAGCCCATTAAGCTTGGAATTTATGTTTTTAACCCTCCAAATAGTATATTTTCAGAAAACACATTATGTAAACTGTTTTGACTCATCTCACCCATCAGATTTCGAAATATTTCATTTTAGGCCCTTCAACTTTGTATTTTTAACATTTTATGTCAAAAAAAATGAGTTTTTAGCCCAAAATAAGTGTTGTCGAGCCATTTGGCTATTTTTCTTAGTATACTTTGCATGTAGTAGTATATTTTATGCTAGAATAAAATATATATATCTCAGTTTTTAGCATTTCATAACTAGATCTAGCATCAAAATCATATAAAACATACATATAAGCATAGAAATCAACCACAACATACACATAATGATGGATCTAAACCTTTGCTTGTATTCTCCCCCACAAAAACTTATAAAAACCGAAAATAAGGGGGTATGAAACTCACCTTGGGTGTTGATTAAGTTTTTGAAGAAAGAATGGAAGAAATGAAGTGATTTTTGGCCTTTGCACTCCTTGATGAAGTTTTCGAGTTTATGGAGTTTTCTAGAGTGCAAGATCACGATTTTTGCATGGATTAGGAAGAGATTTTGATAAAACAAGGAATACAAGTCATAGATCCAAGAAAAACCTTACCTTAGATGATGATTTTTGTGGAAGAACTTCCTTGAATGCTCCCTAAATCTCGAGATTTTGGATGGAGAAGAAGAAAGAAGCCTTGAGTGATCTAGAGAGAGTTTGTGAGAGATGTGTGTGTGTGTGGCTGTTGCTCGGCCGAGAGTGAGAGAGAGAGAGGAAGAAGAAATGATGTTTGAGGTGAGGTTTGCATGGAGATATGAGTTTCTTGCATGGAAGTCCAAAAGATAAAAATGAGGTGGCATGAGAAAGTCAAACCTTTCTCTTGGGCTTGTTTTGGGCCGAAAACATGGAAGGAAAAAGGAAAAATTTGGGCTTTTTGCTCCTAAGCCCAATATTAGAGTTAGTCTTAGGTATTTATTGGCCTTATAAAATAAAATTGTGATTTTTATGTTTTAATAAGCTAGATTGGGTTAATCATGGATCAAAGCTTTCAATTTATTTCATTCTAGGCCCAATATGGCCCATAATATTAAAATAAATGAATGTGGGTCCAATTAGAGCCCAATTAGGGTTCTAAGCCCATGATAGTCCAATTGGAAGCTTATTGGTCCATTTGGATCCAATAAGGAAGTTCTAGTCCAAAATGGACTTAACAAGAACTTCTAGGGTTTTCCAATTGCTTGATGTAGGGAATTGGGGTTTAGTTTTCCATTGAGTAAGCATCATACATGCTTTTGAGTTTTTGAATTCAACATTTACTTGAGTATAGTGATTACAAGACATAAAATTTCTAGTTGTGACATCATCCCCCCGTTAGAGGGAATTTCGTCCCGAAATTCTGTTTGAAAGCTAGATTTGAGAATGCTAGAATAGGTGAGGGTACTTTTGCTTCATTTGGTCTTTGCGTTCCCAAGTGAATTCTGGCCCACGCTTTGCGTTCCACCGTACTTTCACGATCGGGATGCGACTCTGCTTAGTACGCTTCACCTCCCTGTCCATGATTTCGATTGGTTCTTCAACGAACAGGAGATTCTCATTGATTTTGATTTCGTCAAGGGGAATGACGAGTGTTTCATCTGAGTGACACTTCTTCAGATTAGAGACGTGAAACACGGGGTGTACACCGTTTAGCTCTGCGGGTAGTTGCAGTCTGTATGCTACTGGACCAATTCGGGCGACGATTTCGAAAGGTCCAATGTATCGCGGGTTCAGCTTTCCCCGTTTTCCGAAACGTATAACCCCTTTCCAGGGCGAGACTTTTAACAGTACTCGATCACCGACCTGAAATTTTAAGGGCTTTCGCCGTTTGTCAGCGTAGCTCTTTTGTCGGTCACGCGATGCTTGCAATCGAGCTCTGATTTGAACGATCTTTTCTGTGGTTTCACGGATGATCTCCGGTCCCGTTAGTGTTTTGTCCGACGCATGTGTTTTTGCCAGCTGGGTGTCACCAATTTCAGCCCAACATAACGGTGATCTACATTTACGCCCGTACAATGCTTCGAAAGGAGCCACCTTGATGCTCGAATGGTAACTATTGTTGTATGAGAACTCGATTAAGGGTAGGTGGGTATCCCAAGACTTTCCAAAGTCTATCACGCATGCACGGAGCATATCTTCGAGCGTTTGGATGGTTCGCTCACTTTGACCATCCGTTTGTGGATGATAAGCGGTGCTCATATCGAGGTTTGTTCCCATCGCCTTATGGAGTGATTGCCAAAATCGGGACGTGAACCTACTGTCCCTATCTGAGATGATAGATGTTGGTATTCCGTGGAGTCTCACGATCTCTCGAATGTATAAACGCGTCAATCTCTCCATCTTGTACGATTCTTTAATTGGCAGGAAATGGGCAGATTTCGTTAGTCGGTCGATTATTACCCATATGGTGTCTAATCCATTCGACGTTTTGGGTAGCTTGGTCACGAAATCCATAGAAATCCCCTCCCATTTCCACTCAGGGATTGCCGGTTGCTGTAACAATCCTGAGGGTTTTTGGTATTCCACTTTTACTTTGGCGCACGTAAGGCACTTACTGACGTAGGTCGCGATTTCCGCCTTCATGTTAGGCCACCAATAGTGTTGTTTAATATCTAAATACATCTTATCAGAACCGGGATGAATGGAGTATCACGTCTTGTGGGCTTCCTTCATGACAACATCTCTAAACCCTCCAAATTTAGGGACCCAAATACGGTTCATGAAATAGTATACTCCATTCTCCTTTGCCTCCAGGTTCTTTTCCATTCCGCGCAATACTTCGCTTACTCGATTTTCCGTCTTCATGGCCTCTGACTGGGCTACTGCAATTTGAGTGGCCAGGTGTGATTGAATGGTTATCGAGAGAGTTTTCGTACAACGATTAGAGTACTCCTTCCGACTTAATGCATCAGCTACCACGTTGGCCTTGCCCGGGTGGTACTTAATCTCACACTCATAATCGTTTAGCAATTCAACCCATCTGCGTTGCCTCATATTTAACTCCTTTTGGTTTAAGATGTGTTGGAGACTCTTGTGATCCGTGAAGATGGTGCACTTTGTACCGTAAAGGTAATGCCTCCAAATTTTTAAGGCAAAGACTACAGCTCCCAACTCTAGGTCATGGGTCGTGTAGTTTACTTCATGTGTCTTTAGCTGGCGGGATGCATAGGCTATCACTCTCCCACGTTGCATGAGAACGCAACCTAAGCCCTGATTTGACGCGTCGCAGTAGACAACAAAATCTTCCGTTCCTTCAGGTAGAGATAGTACAGGTGCGCTACAGAGAGCTTGTTTCAAGGTTCGAAACGCGATCTCTTGTTTGTCTGTCCATTTGAATGGTACGCCCTTTTTGCGTAAGCGAGGTAAGTGGCTTGGCGATCTTAGAGAAGTTTTGAATGAACCTCCTATAGTAGCCTGCTAAACCCAAGAATTGACGAATTTTCGTGGGCGTTGTCGGGATTGCCCATCCTTCTACAGCTTTGACCTTATAGGGATCCACATGGATTCCATCTTGGCTGACTACATGACCTAGGAAGTTCACGCTCCGCAGCCAGAACTCACACTTGGAGAGTTTGGCGTAAAGTTTTTCTGATCGTAGAGTTTCTAAGACTTGTCGGAGATGTTGGCCATGCTCTTCCTTGCTTCGAGAATAGACGAGGATGTCATCGATAAAAACAATGACAAAGTTGTCGAGAAACGGTCGGCAGATTCGATTCATTAGGTCCATAAATGCGGCAGGGGATTCGTTAGACCGAAGGGCATTACGACAAATTCATAATGTCCGTAGCGAGTTCGGAAAGCGGTTTTTGGAATATCCTCTTCCCGGACTTTGAGTTGGTGGTATCCGGACCGTAAATCTATTTTAGAAAAATAACTAGCTCCTTGGAGCTGGTCAAATAGGTCATCGATTCGTGGGAGTGGGTAGCGGTTCTTGATTGTGAGTTTGTTTAACTCTCTGTAATCGATACACATTCTAAAAGATCCATCTTTCTTTTTGACAAAGAGCACCGGAGCTCCCCATGGTGAGTAACTAGGTAGAATAAATCCCTTGTCCAAAAGTTCGCTGAGTTGGCTGGATAATTCCTGCATCTCGGCAGGAGCCAACCGGTAGGGTGATTTAGCAAGAGGAGTTGCTCCTGGAATAAGGTCGATTCGAAATTCAACCTGTCTCTCTGGGGGTACTCCTGGAAGATCTTCAGGAAACACGTCCGGAAATTCACATGCTACGGGAATGTCTCGAACGTTAATCTCCTCCTTGGTTTTGTCCACCACGTGAGCCAGGAACGCCATATTGTTCCTTCGTAGATATTTTTGTGCCTTGATACATGAAACGAGGCGAAGGTTCATGCTAGATTTGTCTCCGTAAATTACTAGGGTTTCGTGATTTGGAAGGCGAAGACGGACGGCCTTCTCATGACACATAATTTCGGCATGGTGGGGGCTTAACCAGTCCATGCCGATGATCACATCGAAGCTCCTAATTGACACTGGCATTAGGTCTATTCGAAAAACGTGCTGATTAAGAGTTAGGGTACATCCGGTGTAGATTTCCCCAGTGGATTCGGTTTTCCCATTGGCCATTTCCACCGTATAGGCTTCATTTAGCTTTTGGGGAAGTTGTGTTAATAAGTGCTTAAACTTATTGCTTACGAAACTTCGCTCCGCTCCGGTGTCAAATAAGATGCATGCATAAGCGTGGTTTAAGAGAAACGTACCGGTAACAACAGAGGGGTCTTGAATAGCCTCACTCTGACCCATGGTCAGCATCCTTCCTGTTCCTCCATTTCTTAAATTGTTGTTGTTGGGACAGTCTCGGCGGATGTGTCCAGTCTTCCCGCATCCGAAGCTGGTGTAGCTAGGCCCTGCGCTATTGCCGCTGGCATGGGCGTTGTTGTTGTTCCGAGGGTTGTTGTTGTTGATTCCCTGATTTTGGTTATGGGGAGGGTAAGCCTTGCAGTACTTTGCGGTGTGACCCCTTCGGTTGCAACTGGTGCACTGAAAATCCTTGCATTCTCCATAATGATGTGTTGGAATAGTGTCTAAGGCTATAACTATATTCGGTGGTGCATGGTCCTTTTGGGTTGCCTTCACCATAGCAACTTGAAGGATGATTTATTAAGAGAGAGAGTAAATATTATAAGGAATAATATTTAGCTATTTGATTAATATAAGTCATAAATTAATTGGTATTAATTTGGTGACTTAAAGAGATTAATTAAATAAGAGGGTATAAACTGTCAATTGTTTGATAGTTAGACTTTGGACTGTAAATCCATTAAGATACACTTTGGACGGATTCTAAGAGCTTTAGGATAGCTCAAAATCGTCCATAGGGATATCTATGGAATGGATTTGGATAGCCTTAAGAGAAGATTATCCAATTAGGGTTTAGGGTGAAACCCTTAAGGAGTCTAAAGGTATAAATAGGCCCTTGGGATGTGGAATTCGTGTACAACCTTTCAGAACCTAAAGCAAGGAACCTCTGGTTGAATTCCATCCCCTCTCCTCTCTCCCAAATCATCTTGCTTGCTATTGGTGTTTGTAAGCCATTAGAGGAGTGACAATTGTGACTCTAGAAGCTCCAAGACAACAAGATCAACAAGGAACTCAAAGGTATGATTCTAGATCTGTTTTAATGTTGTTGTTTAACCTTATTAGCCATTAGAAGTCTTGGATTCAAAAGCATGTTTATTAGAAAGCCTAGATCCAAGCAATAGGGTTTTGCATGCGCACATAGGAAAGTTCTTATGGCTAAAACCCAACAGTGGTATCAGAGCCTAGATTGGTTTTCTTTAAATTGTTGCTTGAATAACTGAAACAAACCTGCAAAATTCGAATTTTTGGGTTTTGAGTCACTGACTCGTCGAGTTCCATGGTGGACTCGTCGAGTAGGCCTGACTCGTCGAGTCCCCTTGTGCACTCGGCGAGTCCAAGCGTCAGGAATGGCCAGATTCGGGATTTTTTCATAATTATCTTATGGAAACTTACCTTAATCATATTAGATCAATGTAAATCCGATTTTTTGATAAATATGACTGTTATCTTGATCTAATTAAAGATATTTATCATCTAATAAAATATTTAGTTTCCTTATATGATAATAATTAATTATTTTGGTAATTATCTTCAAAGAAATCAAGATAAATCAAATAAAGATAATTAGAATATTAATTGTTAATTGGAATTATTTGTTATTTGATCCTCTATGTTTTAAATGTTTAAAACCTACCCTTAAGTTTTGAAATTTATAATTGTGATTAAAAGTTTTAATTTAGACAACTTAAATTTCCAAAAACCCTAGATTTTGAAAAGTTTAAAATGCAACCCTATACTTATATGATATTACTAGAATAATATATATATATATATATATATGTATAACTAAATGCTAGTCTTACCGCTAGTAGGCCTTATTCATGAAGCCGATCTATAAGGTGGGTATAAGGTTGCGGCCTATAAAATGGCGCTTAATGGGTGTACACTCACACCCACCGCTTGCTTGATTGGTGGAGGGTCGTTAGCCGAACGGGTAGGATAGGGCAACCTCATCCTCTCATTAAAAGTATAATAAGAAATACGAAGTAACTAATTTTTTTTCCCAATCTTAGTTACTTTAGGAAAAGTGAATTGATGCAATCCCATGAAATTACACTTTGCACCTTGCTAAGATGTTAGTGGAGCGTGTGTGGTTTACCGGCACACTAATTGGTTCTAAGCGAAGGTGGCAAAGGGTGATTCATTGTTTATCATAGTTCGATGGAGCGTGTGTGGTTTACCGGCACATCGAATAGGTGATCGTAACAATGAAGGCACCATGTGAATTTGCATGGTAATTCACACCCGCTTTGTGATCCTCGGCATCCCAGTCACAAACAAGAGGGGCATATCGAGATTTAAACATGCCATTGAATAGTTCAATGAATCTCATCCGAACCTAGGAATTCTCAAAAAAAAAAAAACACTTAGGACTAAAAGTTTAAGTTTTGTGATGGAGAATTAGTGAATCGTCATTCACTTACCTTCAATTTATTTGCATGTTGGATTACGGCATCCCTTTTCTAGTATGTAAATGTTATTGTTGGATCCTAGCCCTAATTTTTCTTATTGGGTGATAATTATGGATTCTTGTTCTAATCTATCTTTGTCCTTTCTATAGATGTCAAACGCAAACAATGCTGCTGCTAGTTCTTTCACGTTGATGAGCCTTTGCCAAAAGGTCACCTTCGATGGAACGAACTTTGGCGAATGGATAAGATACATTCGCACCATTGCTCGCTATGAGGATAAAGAGTATGTCCTCGACGAGAAGCTCGAGAAAATCAACCCCGAAGTTGCTACTCCCGCCGAAATCACCGCCTTTGAAACCCATGAGCGAGATGCAACGAAAGTACATTGCATCATGATCGCCACCATGAACTCCGAATTCCAAAAGTCCTACGTGGACATGTATCCATACGAGATGCATCAAGACTTGTTGGAGAGGTACCACCAAAACGCGAGACAAGAGCGTTACGAGATCTTCACTAACATGATTTCCGCCAAGATGGGTCATGGAGAATCTCTTACCGTGCACTTGCAAAAGATGCAAAGGTATGTCGACCGCCTTCGCAAGTTAAATGTTGACTTCGGCGAAGACTTGGCGATCGACATGGTGCTTCACTCTTTGCCTTCGATGTATAATCAATTTAGGATGACCTACCACATGAACAAAGAGGAGGTCACTCTAAGTAAACTCCAAGGCCTCTTGAGGGTTGCTGAGAGCAATTTCAAGGACAAGTCTGTTGCACCAACTCCCAATCCATCCGCTGCTCCTGTCTTGGCTATTGGTCAAGGGAAGGGAAAGAAGAGGAAAGCTTCTTCAAATAACTATCGAAAGGTGAAAGCCCGAGATGGTTCCTCTTCTAGTGGGACCAAAGTTGATCCCTCTAAGCCCTGCTCTAACCCGAAGGAGGCAGAGTGCCACCACTGCCACAAGATAGGACATTGGAAGAGAAGCTGCCCGGATTACCTGCAAGCCATCAAGGAAGGAAAGATCAAGCCATCTTTCGCAGGTATATATGCAATAAAATCTAACGATTCTAATCATGCTATTTCTTGGGTTCTTGACATCGGTTGTGGTTATCACATTTGTTCTAATGTGCAGGGACTAAAAGGAAATAGGGATGTGGAGCAAGGAAGGATCAATCTAATCATGGGGAACAGAAGATCGTCGCCTGTGACCAAGATTGGAGTGTATTCTTTAGTGCTTAAGAATAGTTTAGTTTTAGATTTGAACAATTGTTGCTATTCGCCAGAAATGGCTAGAAACATCATTTCATTTCATGGTTTATATAGACAAGGATTTAGATTTTCTTTTAATAATGAGAATGGTTCTATTTTGGTTTATCTAAATGGTGTCTTTTACTTTGAAGCTATACCATGTAATGGAATATATGAAACTGTTATGATTGTTGATAACTTAGGAAATGATGTTTTGAATATTGATTCTTCCACTAGTATGGATAAAGCATCCTTGTGGCATTGTCGTCTTGGACATGTCAACAAGAAACGCATAGCCCAACTCCAAAAGGATGGAGTGTTGGAGTCATTCGACCTTAGGGAAGATGACACATGCGAGTCTTGTTTACTTGGAAAGATGACTAAGTCACCCTTCACGAGTACTTGTGAAAGGGGTGAGGGACTATTAGACCTAATACATACCAATGTATGTGGACCTTTTAGATCAACCACGAAGGATGGGAACCGCTTCTATGTGACCTTTACCGATGATTATAGTAGATATGGGTATATCTATTTAATCAAGCAAAAGTCAGAAACCTTTGAAAAGTTCAAAGAGTTCAAGAATGAAGTGGAGAATCAATTGGGCAGGAAAATCAAGATGCTTCGATCCGATCGAGGAGGAGAGTACCTAAGTCTTGAATTCCACGATTATCTCAAGGAGTGTGGAATAGTTTCACAATTGACGCCTCCTAGGACACCGCAATTGAATGGTGTGGCAGAAAGGCGTAATCAAACCTTATTGGATATGGTTCGCTCTATGATGAGTCGTGCTTCACTACCTATCTTCTTTTGGGGGTATGCCTTAGAGACTGCCGCCCATATCCTTAACCGAGTCCCTACCAAGAAGGTTGCCAAAACACCTCACGAGATGTGGACGGGGAAAGCTCCCTCGTTGGCACATATCAAGGTTTGGGGTTGCGAGGCTTTCGTAAGACGAGATACTCACGACAAGCTTGAACCTCGAAGTGAGCGATGTATTTTCATCGGCTACCCGCAAACTTCCTTTGGATATCTCTTCTATAGACCGAAAGATAATGTTATCTTTGTTGCGAGGAGAGGAGTTTTCCGAGAGCGAGAACTCATAAGCCAAGGAGACAGTGGGAGGCAAATCGAACTTGAAGAGATTCAAGAGTCGATAGATGAAGGAACCTCTACCGCTGGCTTTCAACCCGAGGAGGAAACTCCGGTTGAACCGATTGACGAATCCTTACCTCTTAGACGTTCCGATAGAGTTAGAGTTCAACCCCAGTTTTATGGTTTTCATATTACTACCGAAGGGGACACGTATATTAGTGATTGTACACTAGTAAATCTTGATGAACCTAATAGCTATAAGGAAGCCATGGCAGGCTCGGAGTCTGCGAAATGGAAAGAGGCGATGGATAGCGAGATCCAATCCATGTACGATAACCAAGTTTGGAATTTGGTTGATTACGTGCCCGAACGTAAGACCGTAGGGTGCAAGTGGATCTTCAAGAAGAAGACCGACATGGATGGGAACGTACACACGTATAAAGCGCGATTGGTTGCGAAGGGCTTTACTCAAACTCCCGGAGTTGACTATGATGAGACCTTCTCACCAGTTGCGAAGATTAAATCTATTAGAGTGATGCTAGCGATTGCCGCATTTCATGATTATGAGATTTGGCAAATGGATGTCAAGACCGTTTTCCTTAATGGAAAGTTGGCTGAGGATGTTTACATGGCTCAGCCAGAGGGGTTTGTGGATCCGAAGCATCCGAATAGAGTGTGTAAGCTTGAGAAGTCCATTTATGGACTTAAGCAAGCGTCTCGCAGATGGAATCTTTGCTTCGATGAGAAAGTCAAAGAGTTTGGATTTGTACGAAGCGAAGACGAATCTTGTGTATATGTCAAAGCCAGTGGGAGTATAGTAAGCTTCCTCGTTCTATATGTCGATGACATATTACTCATAGGAAACGACATCCCGACTCTGCAGGAGGTTAAGTCCTGGCTCGGGAAGTGCTTCGCTATGAAGGACCTCGGAGAGGCTTCTTACATTTTGGGAATAAGGATAGTAAGAGAAAGAAGTAAGAGACTAATTGGACTTAGTCAGAATACTTACTTAGAGAAGGTACTAAAACGTTTTAGTATGAAAAACTCAAAGAAGGGAGAACTACCGATACAAGGAAATGCCAAGTTGAGTAAGACTCAAAGTCCGAGTACCGAAGCTGAGATAGCAGAAATGAGCCGAGTACCATACGCTTCCGCAGTTGGCTCAATCATGTGCGCTATGACTTGTACTCGCCCTGATGTAGCCTTCGCTTTGAGCATGGTTAGCAGATATCAAGGGAACCCTGGCAAAGCACATTGGATTGCGGTGAAGAACATCCTTAAGTACCTTCGGAGGACGAAAGAATGGTTCTTGGTCCTTGGAGGGAGTGATGACTTGAAGGTGCGAGGGTATAGTGACGCCAGCTTTCAAACCGATAGGGACAACTATCGTTCGCAGTCGGGCTGGGTCTTTACCCTAAATGGAGGAGCAGTGACATGGAAAAGTTCCAAGCAGGAAACCGTAGCTAATTCAACGTGCGAATCAGAGTACATCGCAGCAAGCGAAGCGTCGAAGGAGGCAATATGGCTGAAGAACTTCATCGGTGATCTTGGAGTTGTGCCGCCCATAAAGGAGCCCATGGAGATTTTCTGTGATAACGAAGGTGCGGTTGCCTTGACCAAGGAACCGAGGGATCATGGTAGATCTCGACATATCGACAGAAAATATCACTTCATTAGACATCGTGTAGAAGAAGGACAACTCGTAGTGAAGAGGATATCATCAGAAGATAACCCAGCAGATCCGCTTACGAAGGGACTGAGTAGGGTTAAGCACTTACAGCATGCTAGGAGTATTGGGCTGAAGGATGATATTAGCATAGATTAGATAGTATTAGAAACGTATAATAGATAAATGTAATTGACATTTGATGATTAAATAAAGGAGTTTTATTTATGAGTAAAGTTACTATCACATGTTAGTTGTTTAACTATTGTTTCACTTTGCATGTTTTGACTTCCAGAATAATTGAGTTTATTAGGAATAATCGAATTATTCAAATGGTCCACAATCGTTCATATGTTGGGAGTAGATATGAATGAAGATTGTCATGAATTGGTGTGTAGAATGTCTAAATGGTGTTAGACATAGCAAGGGTTGCTGCAACGTTCATGAGTGCTTATGAACTGGTTTTGAGCATTGGAATAAACCCGCGCTTGCTGGAATCACCTTATGGAATACGATATAAAAGGTGATCGCAAGACGATAATATCATATGGTCTTAAAACCTAGATATATGGTTTATTATTTGTTAATTGATTGTGCATTGATAATGCGAAAACGCATCAGTAACTTGATGTTATAAAACGCATTGTTGTGTATAGTTGGTTAATGAATAAGTAAATGCATATAAGTCGAAGTTTATCTGTAAATTTTATTCTAAGAGGATAGAAGAGATATCTTGGCCACTCGATGATTTGATTTGACTTATGTGCCGGGCCCGGTCAGAACTGAATTGATGTGTTTGATTAAGTTCTATGTCAAATAAATCAAAGATCGAGAAATCTAAATGCTAGACTAACCATTCCATAGGATTGTCAGCATGATATCTAACAGAGGACTGTACGATCCCTTATCTAAAGGACAAGATTGATTAGATCAGAGTTGACAGCGTCTTTGAGAGCTACGATTGCAAACCGTATTATACTTGTATAGTTACTAGACTTATCCAAGTGGGAGACTGTTGGAATAGTGTCTAAGGCTATAACTATATTCGGTGGTGCATGGTCCTTTTGGGTTGCCTTCACCATAGCAACTTGAAGGATGATTTATTAAGAGAGAGAGTAAATATTATAAGGAATAATATTTAGCTATTTGATTAATATAAGTCATAAATTAATTGGTATTAATTTGGTGACTTAAAGAGATTAATTAAATAAGAGGGTATAAACTGTCAATTGTTTGATAGTTAGACTTTGGACTGTAAATCCATTAAGATACACTTTGGACGGATTCTAAGAGCTTTAGGATAGCTCAAAATCGTCCATAGGGATATCTATGGAATGGATTTGGATAGCCTTAAGAGAAGATTATCCAATTAGGGTTTAGGGTGAAACCCTTAAGGAGTCTAAAGGTATAAATAGGCCCTTGGGATGTGGAATTCGTGTACAACCTTTCAGAACCTAAAGCAAGGAACCTCTGGTCGAATTCCATCCCCTCTCCTCTCTCCCAAATCATCTTGCTTGCTATTGGTGTTTGTAAGCCATTAGAGGAGTGACAATTGTGACTCTAGAAGCTCCAAGACAACAAGATCAACAAGGAACTCAAAGGTATGATTCTAGATCTGTTTTAATGTTGTTGTTTAACCTTATTAGCCATTAGAAGTCTTGGATTCAAAAGCATGTTTATTAGAAAGCCTAGATCCAAGCAATAGGGTTTTGCATGCGCACATAGGAAAGTTCTTATGGCTAAAACCCAACATGATGGAAACCGCACTTGTTGCATTTGGGAAGATTACCGGAATAAGGTTTGGAAGCATTTGAAGTGGCTGAGGTTGGAGCATGTGGTGCGGCTGGAACCGATGCGGTAACAGCATTAACCGCCACTGTCTGCTGCTTCTTGGAGGTGTCGGGGCCCTGGCGCCCCTTCCTCTTATTGTTCTTTCCCCTCTTGCCATCTCCTTCCTTCGTCTTCTCAGCCTCCACTGGCTTCTCTCCCTTCTTGTTGTTATGGTCATACAACCTTTTTGCCAATCTTTTCGCGCTGTCAAATGTTTCGGGGTTTGCAGCTATCACATTCCCTATGATTCTAATGCTATGGCACAAGCTAAACAGACGTTCTCTTTTCGGTGGTAGGGGTATAGTTTTAGATTCCCTAGAAATCCCGATCTCATCAAGACGTGCGTTAGTTATACTTTGGAGAGAGTGTAGTTGATCAGGCTACATCCACTCCTTGGTACCACTAAGAACAGTCCTGAATTAACCGAGACACTAGTATTATTTTTGTTTGGTTCGGCGTTAGGTTCCTATTCCTAGTGCAAACAAGGTTGTTTTATCTACTTGTTTTGTTCAGAGTTATGTTAGTCCCTCTTTTTGGTTTATAGTTGCATATCCATGTGTGGCTAGATATGCTAGTTCACTATAAACAAAGCTCTGATACCAACCTGTCACACCCCCGAACCAGACGGCGGAAACGTCCGAGGGCTATCGTGACTCATTGAATACCATCACAATGCATATACATGAAACATAACATTATACATCACCAACATTTGGAATGATACAACTGGTAGCGTTTACATTCATTACATTGTTTCAAAACATTACATTCTCAAAAATAACTGTTTGATACTACTTAAACCACAGCAAAACGTCATAGAGTACAAATCATCCTTCACCTTATCTGTTACCTGAGAATACAAGTATTTTGAAAAACGTCAACATATGAAATGTTGGTGAGTTCATAAGTAGTGTTTGAAATCCAATGTATTGTTTGAAAACCACCAGAAAATCCGATATTTTCTAAAAATAGAGTAGTGTAAAAATATGTGAAGATCCGTGAGTATGCTTGTTTGAATTCTATAGATGTAAGCGTAAGAGTTGTAAAATTCGACAGGTAATTCACAAGTGTACTTGTTGAAAACCCTAGGAAAACCCGACGTTTTCCTATCACTTTGCTTTACTTAGTTTGTGTACTGTTGTTTCGTTGCGTTAGAGGTATTCGTTGAGCTCCGGAGGCATTGAGTATACAGTGGGTGGTGAATTGTTGTGACGTCCGTTAATGAAAAACGTCCAATCGACAACCTTACAAGCGATCCCTAAGGCGTCACTCGTAATTATTCACACAACTCAATCCTCCCGGACTTGTGTAGTCCCACGACTGGAGGGAAGAAGAGAAGGTGCGAAACCCTCGGTATTTCCCCGCGTCGATCAAGACCATTGCAATTGCGAAGGGCCCGAAGCCCAACCCGCAATCGTGAGTTACCGACTTTACTAGCAGCACTGAAGGACCCTTAGGGACCAGCAGCATGTTTGCCATTGAAAGTCCTTTTACGTTATGTCGGATCGGTAAAACCCAACACTTCGTAAGAGAGAGGTCTTCGGGCCTTAAGATCAGGTCATTGGGCTAGCTAGGCTCAACAAACAAGATTTTACACTTTTGGGGCCCGAAGATGGTGCGTAGACGTCTGTGCACACTCGCATGTATAGTGACTTCCCAATCGTTATTAGTTATGAATCGTAATGTCGTAATGTTATAGTGTCGTCGTGTTAGTAGTTTCGGATTTTTATTGGTTCGAGACCGAACCAAATTCGTTTGACAACGACTTTTGGTGTTGTAATGTATTGTATTTCGTCGATAGTCGTGGTACCATCATTTGGTCAAATTGCATGTATTGAACTAGCCTTGAGAATTTTCTGTTTTCAGTCCCTCTTTGGTTGTAAAATTTACTTTTTCAACCCCTTTATTTAAATACTTTACGGTTTGGTACTTAAATCAATTTTCTTGACATTTTAATACCAAAAATTATTGAAATAAATATTTTCCAGCATATTTTTCATAGAAAACAGCTTAAGCCCTTAAATTCCAATTTTCTCGGTTATAACCCATCTTTTTCGCAAGTTTGACAATTTTGGCCCAAATTGTAAAACTTTTGCAACTTTAGTCCCCTTTAAATTTAAAAAGCATCTTAAACCTTTGAAAAGGACTTGGAACACTTATAGTCCACTGTTTTACAAAAAAAAAATACAGTTTTGGCCCTCCAAAACAGAAAATTTCGCATAATGGGCCTCATTGGGCCGAAAATGTCATTTTTAGCCCATTAAGCTTGGAATTTATGTTTTTAACCCTCCAAATAGTATATTTTCAGAAAACACATTATGTAAACTGTTTTGACTCATCTCACCCATCAGATTTCGAAATATTTCATTTTAGGCCCTTCAACTTTGTATTTTTAACATTTTATGTCAAAAAAAATGAGTTTTTAGCCCAAAATAAGTGTTGTCGAGCCATTTGGCTATTTTTCTTAGTATACTTTGCATGTAGTAGTATATTTTATGCTAGAATAAAATATATATCTCAGTTTTTAGCATTTCATAACTAGATCTAGCATCAAAATCATATAAAACATACATATAAGCATAGAAATCAACCACAACATACACATAATGATGGATCTAAACCTTTGCTTGTATTCTCCCCCACAAAAAATTATAAAAACCGAAAATAAGGGGGTATGAAACCCACCTTGGGTGTTGATTCGGTTTTTGAAGAAAGAATGGAAGAAATGAAGTGATTTTTGGCCTTTCCACTCCTTGATGAAGTTTTCGAGTTTATGGAGTTTTCTAGAGTGCAAGATCACGATTTTTGCATGGATTAGGAAGAGATTTTTATAAAACAAGGAATACAAGTCATAGATCCAAGCAAAACCTTACCTTAGATGATGATTTTTGTGGAAGAACTTCCTTGAATGCTCCCTAAATCTCGAGATTTTGGATGGAGAAGAAGAAAGAAGCCTTGAGTGATCTAGAGAGAGTTTGTGAGAGATGTGTGTGTGTGTGGGTGTTGCTCGGCCGAGAGTGAGAGAGAGAGGAAGAAGAAATGATGTTTGAGGTGAGGTTTGCATGGAGATATGAGTTTCTTGCATGGAAGTCCAAAAGATAAAAATGAGGTGGCATGAGAAAGTCAAACCTTTCTCTTGGGCTTGTTTTGGGCCAAAAACATGGAAGGAAAAAGGAAAATTTTGGGCTTTTTGCTCCTAAGCCCAATATTAGAGTTAGTCTTAGGTATTTATTGGCCTTATAAAATAAAATTGTGATTTTTATGTTTTAATAAGCTAGATTGGGTTAATCATGGATCAAAGCTTTCAATTTATTTCATTCTAGGCCCAATATGGCCCATAATATTGAAATAAATGAATGTGGATCCAATTAGAGCCCAATTAGGGTTCTAAGCCCATGATAGTCCAATTGGAAGCTTATTGGTCCATTTGGATCCAATAAGGAAGTTCTAGTCCAAAATGGACTTAACAAGAACTTCTAGGGTTTTCCAATTGCTTGATGTAGGGAATTGGGGTTTAGTTTTCCATTGAGTAAGCATCATACATGCTTTTGAGTTTTTGAATTCAACATTTACTTGAGTATAGTGATTACAAGACATAAAATTTCTAGTTGTGACATCGTGTTTTCAATCAAAAAAATTCTAGATTTGGTAATCTTTTAAAGGAAGGTCAAACTTATGTTATTATCAAACCCAACATGGCGGCTGTGGCTGTGAACAATGGTTTTAGTGTTACGGGTCACAAACGGACCATAACTTTGAGTTGGAGAAGTATTCTAAAAAAAGTGAGGATCTTTCAGGTCCGGTAAATGGTTTTGTGTTTGTTGATTTTAATTCTATTATGAAACAAACATGTGCAAGAGATTCATTCTTTGGTTAGTTATTTTATTTTATTGCAATCACTTTTATAAATTGTCTAATTTATTATACATTAACTTAATATTAATTATTATATTTTATTAAACTTATGTAGATATTGTTGGACAAGTTGTCTCATTTCGTGCACTTGAAACATCAAATCCTAACCCATCCAAGCATTACATAAAGATGACAATTAGAAACTTACAGTAATATTATATTTCTTTTATTTCTTTATTATTTTTAATCATATTTTTTCATACTAATTAATTTAGCTCTGTACCCCTGAAGTTCTTTATATTTGGAACTCATGCACACCAGATGTCACAGTACCTCAAAACTAATCTCACGGTTACTTGTATTGTTATAGTGATGCAATTTGCTAAACTTAACATTTGGGATGGTTTGTAGTCATGCCATTTTTATTTATTTTTTATTTGAATTTACTTTTATTGAATTATTTTAATTTTACAAGAATTGATCAAGCCCAAAGTCATTTTGATGTAACCAAATTGTTCATTAATTCAGACATTGTCGAAATTATTAAGTTCAAAAAAAGTTAGTTTTCTTGAACCTTTTAAATTTTTTATTATTGTTTCGTAATTAAAACATTTACAACTTCTTATATGTAAATAAATATTTATAAACATTACAGTTTGAAAGTCGATAACAATGGAGGTACGTCTGAAAAAATCATAACTACACTCCCAAGCTACTCTTATTCTTATATAGATGATTTTAAAGGGGATTTCCCTTTAAAAACAATTTGTAAGATCACATAACCACTGAAGGTATATTGCATTATTTGATATCCTTTAATTTTATTTACAAATTGTATGTTTAAAATTTAATGTTCTATTAAAAAATTTCTGTTTTTTATCTATATTTATTTTTTTATTGGAATTAACTTTTTATTGAGTAACTTTTACCTTTTATTTTATATAGGTAATAAAATTTCTATTAGTTGGTTCCATCGTGAATATTAGACGGAATCTACGTTGGTATTACGATACATGCTCCAAATGTGGGGAAAAGATAGACACAGTACCCAAAGTCAATCATTCCTATAACACCACAGATAAAATTTAAGAGACTGTTGTTACTAAATGTAAAGAAGCACATTGCAACATTTCGGATTTTCGTCCTGTTACAAAGTATAAACATTTATATTTATACACATTTGTATTTATATTAACCATTTCACTTTTGAACAAAATTGATATTAATGTTATATTTTTTTTTGTTTAGGTATATGATTCCAATCAACGTACAAGATGCTACTGGCACCATCGGATTGACTCTTTTTTATAGGGATGCGAAGAAGCTATTAGATATAAGTGCATACCAATTGAGAAAAATACATGAAGAGTTATAGTATTTTATTCATATTTTTTGGTAAAAAAACATTTTATTTGTTTTAATTCATACTTTTAAATAAAAAAACATTTTATTTGTTTAATATGTTAAACATTCCTCTTACAGGCTGGAGATAGTTTGGAACTATTTCCAAACCAAATTAACATCTTGAAAAACCGTAAGTTTGCTTTTCTTGTAGATATTACGTCCTCTAATGTGTACAACTATAATAATATATATACCATTCTCAAACTTACGGAAGATGTATCAATTGTTTCGGAATTAGAAAGTAAACTTGAACTTTTGGTATGTACATTTCCCTATAAATTACATATTTGTTTTTGACTTTTTAAGTAACCTCTGGGTTTTCCAACATATTTTATAGAGTACTAATTTGTGTCTATGACTCAAGTCCCTTTGGAATATGATGAAGATGTAGAGAAAGTTGTGAAGGTATTTTGAAGTCCATAACAATAATTATTTATATTTAACGATATAAACTTCAATATGTACTTTCATTAGTTACTCCAGTTCGATTATTTAACAAATTATGTTTTGTTTTTACTGTTATATGTTGGTAATAGCAACATGCATTATCTGATTTTTTTTCATTTTATACATTACAAGGGTAATTTTGGAAATAAACAAAATAAAAATAGTTTAATAGCAATGTACTTTCATGTCTTCAAATTAATTTTTTTATTTCCAACAATGTCTTCAAATTACATATTTGTTAACTGTTATTTGTTAACTGTACAGGTTCAAAATGGTCATACTTTTGTAATTTTATACATTATATAGAAATTTTTAAAATTTTATAAATTAAAAATGTACTTTTTTATACTTCGATTTGTTTGTTCAATTTTTACAGTAATTTATTTAACAACTTATGTTTTGTTTATGTTATTAGCATGCTATTTCTTTTACGGATGACAATTTAACTCCGTCGAATGATGATAAATCGAGCGCAGCCAGTCCTATCAAAACGTCAACAAATTTAAAGCATAATTTGCATGACGTTTATGATGTTGATGATGATGGTGATAAGTTCAACAAATCAAAAAGGAAATCTTTGAGTGAAGAGACGCCACTTTTGGTGCCAAAAGTGGAGAAGTAGTTCATTATGGTTTATAAAAACAATTCTTAATTTTGGTTTGGTTTGGTTTTAAATACTATTTCGTTGTTTCATTCAAGTATTTTGGGGAATTTCAATTGTTTTGATACGTTTGTTTTGTTTATTTCAAATGGTTTAACAATACATATTCACTTGCTTTGACAATTTTGCTTTAAATTTGATTTGTATCACAATTACATTTCTAAAATGGCTTGAATTTTTCAAAGTAAATTAAAAACAGGAAAAAATGTAAATTAAAATGAGAATTAGTAATAATACCAGTAAATGATGCATGGATGATGTTTCTCTTCAACTTTTTAACATCATTGATGCTTCCACCTCATAGCATGAGAAACGTTTTATTATAGACATACACGTACCTTTTATGGAGATAATAGTACACTCAAATTAATCTTTGAACATAAAATGTTTAAAAACAATTAAATTTAAATTCAAAACAAGCAATATACTTGTGTACAAGGGATTGTTAAACACTATATATATATATATATATATATATATATATATATATATATATATATATATATATATATATATATATATATATATATATATATATATATATATATATATATATATATATATATCATGGTTGTAAAAATCGCTCGACGGTTGCTCTGCAGTTGACTGGGATCAAGCGATTAATCGATTTGGCGGGGATTAATCGGGGATTAATCGGAGACCCTAAATTACTAATAAAAATATTTTAAAATTTAATACATCCTAAGAAAATTAGTATTTGAATATTTAAAATTTTGAAAATTTTAAACTTTTAAATATTTGGTATAATATTTGAAATTTTGAATATTTAAAAATTTAAAAATTTAAAATTTTGTTAAGTTTTGTGTAATATTTGAAATTTTGAAATTTTGAAAATTTTCCCGCCTAGGAGCGCCAAGGACCGCCGAGGACCGCCAAAGACCGCTGAAGACCGCCGAGACCGAGTATAACCAATTTCCTCCAAACACTCCTAATCGTAATCAGTTGCAGACCGCCAAGCGCCTAGGCGCCGCCTAGGCCGATATTTACAATACTGATATATATATATATATATATATATATATATATATATATATATATATATATATATATATATATATATATATATATATATATATATAACAAATAGTTTTTACATTGCAATAAATAAGAATTATATTAAAATAACTAAAACCATTTAAATATATATATATATATATATATATATATATATATATATATATATATATATCATGGTTGTAAAAATCGCTCGACGGTTGCTCTGCAGTTGACTGAGATCAAGCGATTAATCGATTTGGCGGGGATTAATCGGGGATTAATCGGAGACCCTAAATTACTAATAAAAATATTTTAAAATTTAATACATCCTAAGAAAATTAGTATTTGAATATTTAAAATTTTGAAAATTTTAAACTTTTAAATATTTGGTATAATATTTGAAATTTTGAATATTTAAAAATTTAAAAATTTAAAATTTTGTTAAGTTTTGTGTAATATTTGAAATTTTGAAATTTTGAAAATTTTCCCGCCTAGGAGCGCCAAGGACCGCCGAGGACCGCCAAAGACCGCTGAAGACCGCCGAGACCGAGTATAACCAATTTCCTCCAAACACTCCTAATCGTAATCAGTTGCAGACCGCCAAGCGCCTAGGCGCCGCCTAGGCCGATATTTACAATACTGATATATATATATATATATATATATATATATATATATATATATATATATATATATATATATATATATATATATATATATATAACAAATAGTTTTTACATTGCAATAAATAAGAATTATATTAAAATAACTAAAACCATTTAAAATTATGATAAAAAAATGACAAAGAATTTACTTATGTACAGAACAATCATATAGGTATACCTAAATCTAAAAAAAATCAACCTAACAATTAATAAAATTGAAAGTTTTCATATATATTTTTTATTTAACTAGAAATAAACTCAATATTCATATTCAATATTCAATGATATCTATTAATATTATAATCTATTTGCTATTTTTATATGTCTTTTTTTTTTGACGAGTTAACATGAACAAATTCAGAACCTACAAAATGAAAAATTAAATTATTTAATAGATAAAAGTCGTTCTTGAAAATTATAATTCAATTTATTCTTAATTATAGGAACATTGTAATTGTTTTTCAAAGCTTAAATTGGTACATATCCTATTTTGTTGAAAATCAAGAATCCATAAATTGGTCAAACAATTGTTTCATTAAGTTTGTGGTCGTTAAATCCATAGATTGGTTTTATATTTTTGTTAGTAATTAGTAACTTTTATGAATTTTCTTATAAGGGCATAATTCTCTTTTTTTTTGTTTAAAAACTGTTAAGCACTGTTTTTTAGGGGTTTTTTTTTTCAGAATTATTCTTTATAACTCCATTTAAACATTTAAATTCAAATTCAAAACAAGTAATGCAGTTGTCTACAAGGGCATAATTGTCTTTTTCTGTTGAAAAACACTGTTTTCAGAGTTTTTTTAATATATTTTTTTTTTCATAATTATGCTTTATAAATCTCTTTAAATTATACAAAAGCAATGTACTTGAGTAAAAGGTCATAATAGTCAATGTTTCACATGGGTAAATAAAAGCTCAATTTCAACTTCACGAATGTGTCAATATCAAATTGGTGAGTCAAACCCACAGTAATCCTAATTCTTATTGTGTGCTGAAAATCAAGTATCAAAAGTCAAAACTCAAAACTCAAATTCAAAATTAGAATCAAATTATGAATTGAAGGATATTAGCTGTTGGCAGCAAGCCATTCACCGATATCTTCCCCAGAAGGTAGTCTCACGGCTTCAATCATGTTTCTACTACCCAAAGTAGCTTCAATATTTTGTGTTACTTGTGCCTCCTGTAAAATAAAAATAGCATTTTGTAAAAGTTTTTTCCTTGACTTTTAGTGAATTAAAAAGAAATGTAAATAAAATACCTTACTTCGATAATGTGCACTCATCTTTGGACGAATTGTCCTCTGGTTCCTGAAATTATGCATTTTACACTATGTTCAATACACGTAATAACACAACTACTTAGATGGAATAATCTTTACAAAAATTATAGCATTTGATGATAAACCCAATAACTTATATTATGATATAATCAGTAACATATAGCTCTAAAGAAACATCTCGCTTCTATAAAAAGCCACAACAATAGAAAACATGTTTCAAACAATCACATCCATGGTAATCCTAATTCCTATTCTTCTTGCAATTTCCAAAACCTTTTTCTGAGCACCAAATGCATTTGCTTCCTCTTTACGAAAACAGATTTAAAGCTTTAAACAATCAAGGGCAAAGTTGTATTTTTGAATTTAATCCCGATGTGTGTGTTTCTAGATTCACATAAATGGTCATGTCAAGAAAAATCGACTACATGTAAAATCTAGGCCCTATGCACGTTTATCCTTTAAATCATACCTTAAAATCATCCATATTTACTAGGAACGTATAGATTTTAATTTGTTGCTGAAAAATCAATGTAAAAAAAATCGATATTGAAAATTTGAAATTAGAATTCAAATTTCTAAAAAGCGAGATTTTTTGGGGGTCTAAATTACCTCCAAATCGGTATATAGATTCGCCTAAAGGATTTTGCAGAACGTTGACAACTTCCTCTGATTCATCATTTCTTCTCCTTCATACTTTATTATGATTCATCATTGCTTGGGCTGACTCATGCCGATGATGGTATCCTCTTCCTAATCGTTCCACGTTCCATTTCAAAACACACGATAATATGTTAGTAATCGCATCCTTCTGATTTCCTATTTTGGAGAATATTGAGACCAATCATTGTATGCAGTTTAATCGTGAAGGTTCTGACCTACATACACATTCTTCCAACAACTTCATCTGATTTATTGTACGCCCCATATGAGATTTGTAGTCAATTGGATAGATAGGTTTAGGGCTACGTTTAATTGTACGCATTCATTCATCCTTTCTCCCTTTTTCGCATACCTAGAAATGTAGAAATGTAGATGGGTACGTTAGGTTTGGTAGGTTAGGGGGGTTTCATACGTGGCTGTCAGTATTTCAAAATACGGATCTTAATGCTAAATTATACAATTCAAAAGTGTACGAAGTATAAAAATTCTTAAGCTATAATAACTGTATAATGAGAATAATGAAACTGCAATTCTATATTACAATTTAAAAATAAAAAAATTAGATATTATAATACAAATATATAATTTGTATATAATATTGATGTACAATTCATTTTTAAGACAAATGATTTAGTGGTAACTTTATATTTTTTATTTATGTTTTGTTGACATAAAAATATTATATTGTAACTACATTACAAGGATGTCCTACTTACAAACTTTATAAACCATAATGCAAATATATTTCAAATTTTATCATCATATTATTTTATATTATATTATCTTCACTTTAATTATTATTTTTCATGCTTATCATCTAATTTTAAATAATAATTACGGTTGTGTTGTTTTATTAACTACGTGTAGTATTTTATTTACTAATTGTTGTTATTTGTTCAGAACGCAAACAGTCATGAAGTCGGTTAATTCTAAAAAGACTAGAAAATTAAATACTTTTTACTTAGAAAATAGATAGCACATTAATTTGTCTGCTACATCAATCTACCGATCTTTAACTGCTACTAATGTTCTTACTTCAATTAACAACGTTATGTTTATCATTTACAATTTTTTATTTTTATTTTTACATATTTTTTAAGTTCTTTGTATATTTTTATTAACATAAAAATATGTACTATTCTAACACCAACTCGTATTAACATGATAAGAAAAAGCAAATAAATTATCTGCATCGTTGTACCTTAAATCTTCATCATCTGCTATATTTTTTTTTAAAAGTTACAAAGGTACATTTATTTCTTCACTGTTATTAATATTCTTTATCAATATAATTATCTACCTATTGTTAATTTTATATCATATGCTTATATTCCTTATGCAGAAAAAAAAAAAAAAAAACAACTATATGTATTACTTGCAAGCAAAAGAGAATAGAAGACAGTGAAAATTATATTTGGATAATAAACGATTAAAGAGAACAAATACAAGATCCAACATTCTAAATCCATCAACTCCACATATCTTAAAAAACATGGATAACTGTAATTTTCTTATTAAAATCAACCACGTTTTATACTTCATTTAGCTGAAAAATACAATACATGAATTCTCATCCTTTTATGATATTACGCTATAATATTATTTAATTTTACCTTCTTACTTTTTTTTTTACGTCATGCCTTCCATTTTTAGAATATATTTTTTTGCATATCAATCTAAAAGCGTTGTTCTTCAAAATGAAAATGCTCATTCGTATAGATCTCGAGGAAATCAAAATACGCCCTCACAATTTTCTCCTTCATACATAAATGTTAGAACTCCGTTATCTAACATTACAAATGGTAATAATTTTGTTTTTAAATTTACTCTGATGCACACCCTAATAGATTTATAATCTTTTTTTTTTTAAAATTACTATTATTTGTTTCAGCTAATTTTGGTTTCAATAACTACCCCACTTTAACGTTAGAAAATAAAAGAAACTACTCTGTTCTTTCAGACGATATGACATCTAGAATTGCATCTACAGTATCTCAATCTTCATCATCAATCAAGTTAAATCCAGGATGTCATAAATTAAAAAGAAAATTGAAACATTTATCTCCTATTCCATTAATTAACCTTACATCGGATGTAGAAAATATAGATGAGTTCATATCTGAAAACTTAATCATTGGTATTTCCAAAGGTAAACAAAAAAAAATATCCATTATTATTATTTTTTACAAATCAAATCTTGTATGGTATATATTTATAAAGTTAGTATTTTATTTATAACACTTCATTTTTTACAGAATATTTGGATCATGGTGATCAGATTGTTATATGCCAAACATGTTGTGCAAAGTTATGGACAAATGAATCCATTAGAGGCAAACAAAAAAGGAACACACAATTTTCATTATGTTGTGGTTATGGCAAGGTTCAACTACCAGATTTAAAGAAGGCACCACCAACTTATGAAAGAATGTTTCAATCAAGCGATTCTAAAAGCAAAAACTTCATGAAAAATATTTGACGTTACAGTTCAATCTTTTTTTTTACATCGATCGGTGGTAAAATTGATTTTTCAATCAATAGAGGAAATTCTCCATACATTTTCAGACTTGGTGGCCAAAATTATCATAGTATTGGAAGTCTTTTACCAGCAAAAGGATCGCAACCAAAATTCTCTTAGATATACATTTATGATACCAAGAAGGAAAATTCAAATAAATAGAGATGTTTTGGGTAAATTTTCAAACTTCTTATTCATACTAAATTTTAATATTTTTCTTTTTTTTACTAATATTATGTATATTTTCCATTCATTTAGTGGGGAAAACCATCAATCTACATCATTTGATAATGATATTATTGAAGATTTGAAGGTGATGCTAGATTCAAATAATGTCTTGGTTAGCTCTTATAGAATGGTAGGAGATGCTTTTCAAAAAAATCCTCACGTTGATATGAAGTTAAGAATTATCAGGCAAAGGAATCATGATGGAAGGACATATAACCTACCAACTACTTCTGAGGTTGCAGCTTTAATTGTAAATGACATATCTGTTTCAATTGAAAATAAACATATCGTTGTTCAAACAAAACTAGGATTTCTACAACATATCGGTTAATTGAATCCTTATTACCTTCCTCTCCAATATCCACTACTATTTCTATATGGGGATGATGGTTACACTGTTAACATTCTTCATAGAGGTATTACAGATACAACCAACAACAAGCGGACGACATGTATAATGAGAGAATTTTTCGCTTTTAGAATTCAAGACTGGGATCATTCGTTCTCACTGATTCTTAATTCAAAAAGGTTGTTTCAACAATTTCTGGTAGATGCGTATAATATGATTGAAAGTGAGAGATTGCATTACATACGCAGGCAACAACATGTTCTTAGATGCGAGTATTATGAGAATTTACGTAACCAAAATGTAACAGCCGGATTTTATCAAGTATTTTGTTGATTTGTGAGGGGGACTCGACGAGTTGGAGCTCAGACTCGCCGAGTAGGGATGCGGATTTGGACGCAGGATCGCGCCTGGACTCGACGAGTCTAGGATATGGACTCGGCGAGTCAGCGCTGTGTAATGAAACCCTAATTTCTCGGGTTTGAGACTTATTTAAAGGGCCTAATGGCCGTCATTTGTGCTCACCAGCCCCTTGAGTGAAACCCTAATCGAGTGTGAGCATTGGAGCTAGGTAGGAGGCCATTATTGACCTTGGAGGTGCCATTGTTGCAAGGAAAGGGGAAGAGCTAGCCAAGGGAAAGCAAGAAGGAGCCACTTATGTGGGTTTGGAGTCCAGAGCATCACTTTTGTGGTAATAAATCCGAGTTACCTTCTTGTTGTTGATGTTTATCTAGATTTAGGGTTTGTTGAACCCTTTTATGGCAAGATTTGTTGTCCTTTTGGTCCCTTATGAGGTTGGAACCATAGATCTGGACCCTTAGAGGTCCAGAGTGTCCCTTTACCCAAGCTTTTTGGGAATCAATGGAGGCTTTGGATTGGAATCCTCATGCCTTAGGTCAAAAACGCCATTATTGAGTTATAGGGTGTGTTTTGAGCACCAAGATAGGAGCTTTACGTGATGAATCAGTCGAGGGAGGCTAGATCTATAGTTTTCGGAAGCAGATCTGACCTTAGAAGCGAGTTGGAGTGGTTGCATGGCATGGACTCGCCGAGTCTGTTCATCCGACTCGGCGAGTAGCTTGAAGATTGCCTTGGGACTGCTCAGCGAGTGGTCCAATCAAGTCATGGGTAGACTCAGTGAGTCAGGGTGAGTTGGAGAGGGTTGACGAGTGGACTAAGTCAAACTTGGACTCGCCGAGTTGTCCTTGAGACTCGGCGAGTTGAGTCGGGGTGGCCCCGCGATTCATTCAGGTGAAACTCGTCGAGTAAAGGGGGGAATACTCGATGTGTAGTAAGAGGATTTCAGAGGGTTGGTGAAAACGTCTAGACTCGCTGAGTCGCCATGGTACTCGCCGAGTCCGGTCAGAGTTGACTGTTGACCCTTGACCAGAGTTGACCTGTGATAGTCAACCTTATAGATATAAAGTGTTAATTAGAAACATATAATGTTATAGGAGGATTAGAGCTCGGAGGATCGAGCACGAGGGATTTCCAGGATTCGTGAGCTACCGAGATACGCGAGGTGAGTCTTCTCACTATACTATATTACCTTGAGTTGGTAACCTGAGTTATGTGATAGAGTATTGTATGCTATGTATGTTATGTGTTGTACTGCATTATTTCTATGTGATTTATGTAGTGCATGTTTATCAGAGCTAGAACCTGAGAGTTCACAGAGTTTGGGTGCACGGACCCACAGAGTTATAGCCTCGAGTGGCTAATATGTGTTATATTTGGTATTTTGGGGAACTCACTAAGCATTGTGCTTACAGTGTTTGATGTTGTTGTTTCAGGTACTAGTGACGACCGCGGGAAGGCGCCGGCTTGATCCGTACACACACACTCGGAATTTTTACATTGTGATCTTGGGATTTTGTATTAACTTATATTGGATAATTAATATGGTTGTTTGGTGAATATTAATCGAATTATGTTTATAAGTGTTGGGCTTTGAAGATTGCGTCTTTTGGGCTCATCTGATTATGCTATTTTGTATTCCGGTTTGGGCCTGTCCAACCGTGAGCCTTCTATGTTTTGTATATAAGTTTATGCTTGCATGCATATTAGGTTAAGCTTTTTAGAGATCTGAAAAATAACGATTTATCTAGACGACAAAAGGTTTCTTTGATCGTTCTTGTAACCTTCCAATCCTCTACAGTTGATGTTCTTAATCGAGCTCTTCTGAGGATTTTGTTTAATCATTCGACACGTTTGATTCAATCTTGTCTTGTTCTTTTATTGTGTTCATATCGTCATTGTTTACCTACTTGTTCAAGATCTAATCGATCTTTATAGATTAAAGGTTTGCTTAATCTCATCAATTGGTATTAGAGCAGGAGGCTGTGTAATTGATACACATCTTTTCTGTGAAAAAGATATTCATTAGGGTTTTTCCGCAATCATCAATATTTATTGAGCCGTCATCTCTTTATTGACGTATCTTGATATTTATTATTTTGCCCTAATCTGCTTTATTACAAGTCTGATCTTTGAACAGGTTTTTACGATCATAATGGACGCGACACAATCAAACATTATTAATATTTCCAACAGCATTGGTTCGACGACAAAGATTCCGATCTTATACACCCATGATTATGAAGTATGGGCACATCACTTCGAAGACTATGTTATTGGATCGGAGGAGAATGGGTATCTGATTTGGGAAGCCATCACCAATGGACCGTTTTCTCATTCTGCAACGTCCAGAATCATCAAGACTCAAAAAGAATACAATGATCTGCTAAAGGACGTGAAAGATATTGCACAAGATGAAAAGGATAAGTTCCAATGCAATATCAAGGCATTAAGATTGATCCGGTTCGCCCTTCAGTCCGATACATTCAGATTGGTTAGTTCATGCACGACGGCAAAGGATGTTTGGGATAGACTTCGCGAACTGTATTCTACAGATGAAGATCTTGAACATTCGATTCAAACTTTGCTTCTATCTGAGTTTGGAGAATTCAAGCAAGGGGTTGAAGAATCTGTGACCCAGACGTTCGATCGCTTCAATCATCTTCTCAGCAAGATGATCAAACACGATATTGAAAGGAAGCTCATCGAACAGAAGGTTACATTCCTGAATGGTCTGAGGTCTGAATAGAGAGCAGTAGTTTCCACAGTTAAAGCCCATGAGCAGTTTAAATCATACTCTTTGGCGAAACTGGTGGGAATTCTCAAGTCTCAAGAGAAGATCGTGGTGCAAGAAAAGAACGTCGTTTCCAGTCTTGGTTCGTTGGCCCTCCTGTCAAAAAGTAAAGCTGTTATGGAAGATGAAGACCCCAACCTGAAAGAATATGATCTCACATCAGAGGATTATGCCTTGATGGTGTCCAATCCCAAAAGGTTCATAAAGAAGAGATTCCCCAACAACAAAAACCGAAACTGGCAGGGGAGTTACAGCTCTGAAAAGTTGATTAATGAACCGAAAGCTGAGGAGCACAAGAAGGAACCGAAGGTGGATGGCGACTCTGGAGTGAGCTGTTTCTATTGTGGTGGGAAAAATCATTATGCTAAGGACTGTGTCCTTAAGAAATTGGCTGAAAAAGATGATGGGAACGACGAGGAAGCCGTGTTGCAAAAAAGATTGGACGAGTTGAGAAAGAAGAAGTCTGTTGCTAAACCGCCTATTAATGCTCTTATTGTGCAGGGTTCTGTTCTAGGTGATGAGTTCGGTAGCACGGAAGTTTGGTCTACCGACTCAGAAGACGAGGAAGTGAGGCAGCCTACTCATGGAAAGGCATACTTGTCTAAGGAAGAAAGCAGTGGTGGAAAATGCCTCATGGTTTCTGACGTATCTCAAATGAGGGGATACAACACCGATGGAGGCAGCGATGGACAGAAAGCAAAGGAGGACATGTGCTTTACAACCAAACCGCTCAGCCAGCAGTTCAATGAGCTCGATGAACTGATAAAGAAGGTACAATCTGTTTTTATTTCATGCAAAGTACCATCATCCTCTTATGAGAAAGAACTAAAAAACGTCAATACAAGAATATCTCATCTAGATAGTAGCTTAACTCAAACTCGGGTCACAAATTCTAACCTAACTGATCAATTGAGCAGGGCGGCATCGAAGAGTGAGGAGCGGAGAATGTGGATAGAGTTAAAGGAGTCGGAATTAGTCAAAGTTAAAGATGAAAACATTTATTTGCAAAGAGACAATTTGAAATTGTTAAAACAACGAAATGTTTTTTGTTTAATTGCTAAACGTCTGTATTCTAATATTACCCAGCTTCACTTGGAATGTGAAATAGGCCAAAGGATTCACCGCATAACTTTGCCCTTCCTAGAGTTTAAGGAAGATGAAATCGATGCTGAAGCCTATAATTGTGAGAGTGTGATATCGTCTGATGATATCAATCCCACCTACATGCATGGTCTGGACAAAATTGAATCCTTCATTAAATCCAAAGAACACAAAGACATGCTTAAAAATCTTTTGGATGAAAATGACAAACTTAAACTGAGAACCGAAACCATGCAAAAATTTGACTCTTTAAACGCCAACGTAAGCTTAGAAAACAAAATTGATGTTGAAAATGCATCTGAGCTTAACGAGGACGATAACATGAGCGAAATTTCTGTAGAGGACACGGTTGACTGCTCAGAATTTGTTAAAACCGAACCTGAAAATCACAAGAATCTAATTTCTGAAAACTCAGTGGAGTTCGCTCGGTTGTCCCATCAAAAGTCCCCAAAATTAGTTGAGAAAGCTGTTGTGTATCAAAAGGTGAGGACCACTCCAAATCAAGTTTACAAGGTGACAGGAGTAACTGAACATCAAACAGCTGAACTTGTAGCCATTGTAAACGAAGACAATGCTGATGGCTGTGATGAGTACTTCTGGGAAGCTCCAATTGATAATGCAGACGAAACCATTGGTTTATCTGAAAGAACTTCCTGGAAGAGCAAAGGAAGATACATACCTGAGCCCTTGAATAAACCGAACAACTTCGATGAGCCGAGCACCAGTGGTACAAAAGATATTCCTCAGAAGAAGGATCACTCGGCAAAAGAAAAAGTTCTCTCTGCTTCCTCAACTCAAAGTAAAACTCCTACAGTTCAAAAGGAACTAGCCAAGGAGACAACGAATACGAAAGCAAATGTTCATCATCAACCTTCTCAGATGAGGAACATGAAGAGAGAAAGAAACAGCAGATACCGGAAGAACCTTTTGGAAAGGAAACAATTCTGGCATTCCCAGAATGCATATTTCACTCATCAAAACAAGAATCTGAAGTGTGAAAACAATCCAGGAGGAAAGAGTGAAAGTCACAAAAACCGAAAGCCAAGGTTCGATTCACAAGAAGAAATCAACCGAAACCAAAGGCTCGGTTCTGAAAAGGATTTCAACCAGAACCAAAGGTTCGGTTCCAAAGGCAGCTCCAACCGAACACAAAGGTTCGGTTCTGAAGACAAAAGAAAACAAAACTCTAAGGTCGTTCCCTCCAATGATCAAAAACAAAAGGGTCATCTAGAGTCTCCTTCCAAGACTTTCTCTCCCTCTAACGCTTTTCATTCTTCTAATTCTTCCTCATCCACTGTTTTATCTCGATCTCGTTCTAAATCTGATTCTTCTTGTTCTCGAAAATCTCATTCATCAGCTGAGCAAAAGTGGAAGCAGAAGGTCAATAAATCCACACCAGAGTCCAAATCTAACTCACCTAATCTTAACAAAATCAAGGTTTATACCATTAAAAGGAAAGATGAAACAACTCTTATAAAACGAACTTATCTTGTTGATGTCTCTCTTATTGTTCCCGTTCCCATGCAAAGCTCACGTGGACCCAAGAAAGTTTGGGTTCCTAAATCTGTCTAATTTTTGCAGGTTATAAGTGACGAGCAGTTCGACGAAGAATGGTACATCGATAGTGGATGCTCGCGTCACATGACAGGGATGAAAGAGGATCTTAGGGAATACAGATCTCTTGCAAATGGTGGCAACGTCAAGTTTGGAAACAATTCATTCGGCACCATAAAGGGATACGGGATGATAAACAATGGGGACTTCTCTATAAGGAAGGTGGCTTATGTGGAAGGACTCCAACACAACCTCATTAGTGTATCTCAGCCTGTTGGAGGTACAGGTCTCAAAGTCTCATTCGATGATGAAGGTTCTGAAATCATAGAGAAAAAGTCAAATAAAGTGATTCTCAAGTCAGAGCGAAAGGGTGAAATGTTTCCCTTAAACATCAAACCCATCAAAGGAAACCCAGCTATATGCTTGTTATCAAAAGCTCAATCTGACGAAAGCTGGTTGTGGCACCGAAGATTATCTCATCTTAATTTTAAAGATATCAACCGTCTTGATACTGGAGGTCATGTAAGGGGCCTTCCATTGCTCAAGTTCGACAGGGATCATCTGTGTGCTGCATGCGAAATGGGAAAGCAGAGTCGTCAAAGTCATCCATCTATAATCAACACAAAAGTTGTTGAACCACTCGAATTAATTCATATTGATTTTTGTGGTCCTTCATCTATCGAAAGCATCGGTGGTAGCAAGTATATTCTTGTTATCATTGATGACTTTTCACGATTTACATGGGTGTTCTTTCTAAAGCTCAAATCTGAAGCGACTCAAAAGCTGATAGTGTTTATCAAGCAAATTGAAGTACAGCTCAAGAAGATTGTTCGCAACATCAGAAGCGACAATGGTCTCGAATTCAAGAACAGGGAATTTGAAGAGTTTCTTGCAGAAAAGGGAATCAATCCCAATTTCTCAGCTCCCTACACACCACAACAGAACGGAATAGTCGAAAGACGAAACCGATCCTTGTGTGAAGCTGCCCGAACTATGCTAAGTTTCGCTTCCTTACCTCTTTATTTTTGGGCTGACGCTATTTCTGTTGCTTGTTTTACACAGAATAGGTCATATCTCAACAAAAGGTTCGCGCTCACTCCATATGAGATAATGAACAACAGGAAGCCAAATGTGAAATTTTTCCATGTGTTCGGCTCAAGGTGCTTCATCTTCAACTCTAAAGAACACCGCAACAAGTTTGATGTCAAAGCCGACGAGGGAATATTTCTGGGTTACTCGCTCACATCCAAGGCATACAGGGTCCTAAACAAGCGTTCGAGAAAGATTGAAGAGACGTATTATGTGACCTTTGACGACAACTATGTCAAGAAGCTACAGGCTAAAGAAGATATCACTGGGGAAATCTTTCCTCTAAATGGCCAGGTTACAGTCTCGGTCGCCAACTTATTCGAGACATTCATGGACCTCTTCGACGAACCGGAGAATGCTTCACTCTCTGAAGCAGGTGCAGCAGACAACAAGGTTGATCACATGAAGCAGATTGTCGAAGATGCTGCAAGGAGAATGCATGCAGAAACATCAACCTCTAACGACTCTCCTTCCAACAACGCTCAAGTCGAGGGGGAGCCAAACGCTCAAGTCAAGGGGGAGCCAAACGCTCAAGTTGAGGGGGAGCCAAGCACTCAAGTCGAGGGTGAGCCTAGCGCTCAACTCCAGGGGGAGCCAAATTCTACAACTTCAATCGAAGAAGCCTCAACACCAGGTAGCTCAGAACCATAAGAACCACCTGAACCTCATGTCTTCCAAAGCTCATCAACTGAGAGGGAACATAATGATGTGACACTCGGTTATGATAGCCAATCTGAGCCAGACGAAATAATTAATGCTGAACTAGACCCAACTTTTGATCCAAATTACCCTCCTCTTATCAAATGGACCAGAGATCATCCTGTCTCTCAAGTAGTTGGAGATGTATCTGAAAAGGTTTTGACCCGATCACAACTGAAGGCAAAACAGACTTCCTTATTTTCAAAGGTTGAGTTTTGCATGTTCAACTCATTCGTATCAAAAGTTGAACCAAAGACAGTTAACACTGCTCTCGATCACTCTGATTGGGTTCAAGCAATGCAAGACGAGCTGAACGAATTTGAAAGGAACAAAGTCTGGCGCCTGATTCCAACTCCTCCAGATGCTTCGGTTGTTGGTCTCAAATGGGTTTTTAGGAACAAAATGGACAAGGAAGGTAATGTTATACGGAACAAGGCTCGTCTGGTGGTAAAGGGATATTGTCAGGAGGAAGGGATAGACTATGAAGAGACTTTCGCTCCAGTAGCTCGGCTAGAATCTGTTAGAATATTTCTGGCTTATGCTGCTCACAAGAACTTTGAGGTTTTCCAAATGGACGTCAAGTGTGCATTTCTCAATGGAGAACTCGAAGAAACGGTGTACGTGGAGCAACCTCCTGGGTTCGTGAATGAAAAGCATC
Source organism: Lactuca saligna (assembly GCF_052625555.1). Lineage (NCBI taxonomy): Eukaryota > Viridiplantae > Streptophyta > Magnoliopsida > Asterales > Asteraceae > Lactuca > Lactuca saligna. Next base: position 170,909,218 of record NC_136424.1, read on the forward strand.
CAAATCACTGCTACATTCTGGATAAAGCTGTGTACGGCCTTAAGCAAGCTCCGAGAGCCTGGTATGAAACGCTTACAAAATTTTTAAAGATGTCTAAATTCAAACAAGGTTCGGTTGACCCAACCTTCTTTCGCAAAAAGGAAGGTAACCACCTTATGATAGTTCAAATTTATGTCGATGACATCATCTTTGGCTCCACGAATCCCAGCTTAACGGCTGAATTCAGAATGCTGATGGAGACTAAGTTTGAAATGAGCTCAATGGGTCCTATTAACTTTTTTCTTGGTTTAAACATAAGACAGGGACCCGAAGGCATCTTTATTAATCAGGAAGCTTACACGAAGACCCTCCTAGCAAAGTTTGGTATGATGGGAGACTCAAAAGTTAAAGTCCCAATGGCATTCGGAACCAAGCTTACCCCATCCCTAGACAAACCGGCTGTTGATATCACGCTCTATCGTCAAATGATTGGCTCATTAATGTATCTAACTGCTAGCAGACCTGATATCATGTTTTCTGTGTGTTATTGTGCTCGATTTCAGGCAAACCCACGTGAACCTCACATGCTTGCAGTGAAGAATATCTTACGATATCTCAAGCGAACCACCTCCTTAGGTCTTTGGTATCCATCCAACTCAGGCTTCTTTGTTCAAGCCTATTTTGATGCTGACCTCGGAGGATGCGGACTCGACCGTAAAAGCACAACTGGTGGTTGTCAATTTCTTGACGGGAAGCTAGTCAGCTGGCAATCCAAGAAACAAACGTGCGTGTCGTTGTCTACTGCCGAAGCGGAATATATTGCAGCTGCATCCTGCATATCACAAGTGATTTGGATCCAAAGTCAACTTCGAGATTACGGACTAAATATGAAGAAGATCCCACTATATTGTGACTCTGAAAGTGCAATTAGGATCTGTCATAACCCAGTGCAACACTCCAAAACCAAACACATAGCACTGAGGTATCACTTCATCAAAGATCACGTGGAAGATGGAAACATCGAAGTTCACTTCGTAAGAACCACTGATCAACTGGCTGACGTCTTTACAAAAGCTCTTCCTGAAGCATCATTCAATCAAATATTGCAAGGCTTAGGTATGATGGTTTCAGAATCGGTCCCAAATCCTCAAGTCTCTATTTAAAAATCAAGAACCAAAGCTAACAGACCGCTCTGTTGCTTTCTGCTCTGGCGCTTTAACGGAACCGAAGCTAACAGATCGCTCTGTTGCATTCTGCTCTGACACTTTAACGAAACCGAAGCTAACAGACCGCTCTGTTGTTCTCTGCTCTGGTAAAATAAAGGAACCGAACCAACCAGACCACTCGGTCACTCTCTGCTCTGGTAAAATAAAGGAACCGAACCAACCAGACCGCTCGGTCACTCTCTGCTCTAGTAAAATAAAGGAACCGAACCAACCAGACCGCTCGGTCACTCTCTGCTCTGGTAAAATAACGGAACCGAAACAACCAGACTGCTCGGTCCTTCTCTGTCTCTGCAATATACAGGCGCTCATTCAAACAGACCGCTCGGTTCTTCCTGATTGTAAAACCCTCACCGAAATACTCAGATCGTTCGGTCTATCTCTGCTTCTTTCTTTTGTACAAATTTTATCTTTCTGTTTTTATTTCTTTTTCAGAAAATTCCAAATTAACAAAAATATTTTATCTTTCTGTTTTTATTTCTTTTTCAGAAAATTCCAAATTAACAAAAATATTTTATCCTTCTGTTTTTCGTTATTTCTCAGAAAATTTCAAAATTACAAAAACATTTTATATTTCTAGTATGTGTACTTTTTGCACGAATGAATACAAGCATCTCCTTATGTAATGTTCATCCAGGTATGTCTTATTTTTATCAGACTAGTTAGACGTCCCTAGAAGCATGCTGCTGTATGTTGTCTCAAGCCTCTATGACCTCGAGCATGCCTTAATGATTCGATCAATACCTATCGTTTCTTCCCAATCAGGCTATTCTCTCATACTCGGTCTAGAGCTACCTTCTTTTACTCATCTGAAACATGAGTTGCTCTGCTTTGTCCCATTTCTGTAGCAGAAGGTACGTTCGGTCTCTTAACCATCTCTTCAACTTCTTCATTTGCATTCGCTCCCTAAAGTAACCCTTGATGCTCTCGGTCTTTACCACTGAGGCTTATGGTTGCACAACATCTGTGTTTATGATCTTAGATTCGTTTACCACGTTTTAAGTGAAACCCAAAATCCAACACCTAAAATGAATTGACGGTGAGTAATTAACTCAAGCTTTTACTTGGAAATCTCTTTTTCTTTATGCGTGATCTTTTATGAAATTGTCTCGTCCTAAGACATTTCTTCCCAAAGAGGTCCAGTTTAATTTTTTTTTGAGATTTCTGTCTATATCATTCTTATCACAAAATACTTCCCTCCTACCTGTTCAACAGATCACAACGGTCTCACAGGTAACTCTACCAACACTCAGTTTTATGTCAAGACTTAATGTTTGGTTTGAGTTCAGCCACCCTTTAGCCATCAACAAAAGATGCCTTTCACTGTTTCTCTAAAGACAACTGATCGTATTTCTCGGGAAACCACACAAACACTTCAAGTCTCTCTTGGCTTTGAAGGAAGCGATTCTTGCCCGGAATCTTCTGCTTTCTGTCTTCTATCTAGACAACACCCACTTCCAAACACATTTGATTTATTTCTTTGTCTTTCACACTCTTATGCACGGAATTTTTTTTCCAACATTCTAATTGTTGTTTGGCACATGGTTCTAAGTTTCAGTTGTAACCAAACAAGGGCACAAGGAATTTCAAACGGTACGAAAAAGATTTGGGCGCATGCAAAGGATTCGTTTCACAGCCACGTGTGCTGACGTATTCCTGGGATACACCATAACTTCTAATCGCGCTTTTTCAGGCGATGTTTTGGTTTCTTCATCATCACGATTTTCTCTCTCCTGTGAACGGTATAAATAAGACGTGATCGTGTTCTTTGGCAGTTACCTCTCAAGCATTATCTCTCTGAAAAAGTTACCACTGTTCATCTTCTTCCAAAACTCAACAATGGCGACTTCTTCTTCCGCTCACGATCAATCTGCATCTTCTTCTTTACTCACAATCAAACCAAATCAGAACATGATCATAGAGATGTATCCATTCCTATATGACCCATACATGCTATACGTGGTGGAATGCCTCAAATATTCCCCACTGTTGTTGGCACTTACGCAAGTGGAGGCCGTTCCTATGTCCCTGCTCTCCCAAGTCTACACCACGGCCATCTACGACAGGCACAAAGACCGCATCTACTTTACTATTCACGACAAGAAGACTTCAGTATCCAAAACACGGTTTTGCTCTCTTCTAGGGCTTGCCGTCGACTCCTCTGTCATCTCACCAGACTTCATCACCACCGCCCAGATATTTACGATGATGTATGTGATGGGGTATACAGATGTTCTAACATCTATTGCCAAAGTCAAGAAATCCTGTCTTCCATCTCAGTGGAACGGATTGCTTACCCTTTTGATTAAGGGTTTAGCGGAGAGATGTGGTGGTTCCGACACCACAAGCAAAGGGTTTCTAACAATCCTGTACGGTCTTTACAATGGCATTAATCTTGACTATGGGTCTATTATCTGGGCTCAAGTGGTTCAGAGTCTCAACACTACAGCCAGGCACTCCGAGATTTCTTGCGCCAGGTTTTGGACCCTTATCACCAGAAGGGCTATTGATTCTCTTGACATCCCAGTAATGAAGGATGTTCTTACGGCTTCAATTGCCACTTATCACACCAAGAAGATCATCGTCTCAGATCCAAGTAAGTTTCAGCACTATGGACTAATCCCTGAGTCCATGTACAGATGCATCACGCCCCACAGCAAGATCATGGCGGACTACAGCTCAAGGACCCCCTGCCTCCTAGGGTTCTTTCTAAGGAACAACGTGCTGCTCTTGAGGCTCTGGATCAGCCTGCTAACCGGGGCAAGAGAGTGAGCAAAAAGGAGAAGGCGGAGAAGAAAGAAACCGCACCCCAAAAGGAGAAAAAGAGAAGGTCCTCCAAACGCAAATACGAGGCAGAGGCACCTTCTCAGTCCAGATCGAAAAAGGTCAAGAAGATGGCTAAAAGAGCCAAATGATCTCCTTCTTCTGAATCAGAACCGAATGCACCATCCAAAACAGAAGTTGCTGATCCTCAACCCGAAACTACACCCGTTTCGTCTCCACAACAACCATCCTCACCAGTCTCTCCTCGTATTCCTAACTCACCCACCCCACCTAAATCTCCCCAAATTACCAAATCACCTTCTCCTCCTACTTCCCCAAAATTTCCAACCCCAACCGAATCACCCAAACAGAGAGTCACAAGTTCTGTTCCAACATCAATCCCCCAAACCACAACAGAACCTAATATTCCCTTCTCTGTTTCTCAACCTTCATCCTCTATCTCCAAGCCTATTATCACCGAATCTGTTACCATCACCACTACCCAACCACCAGTAACGGTCAACGTATCTGATACAGGGGCTGCTTCTGTGGTTGAAACCCCGGTCGTCAACCTTGCCTCCTCCCCTTCTCCATCTTCCAACTCCGGTGCTACCTTAGGGGGTGATGATGAAGACTTCGATTCCATCTATTACAACCCCTACCGGATACCTACTGACACCGATGCAGATACCCCTGCGTCAAGTCAGCAGCTTCAGGAAATTCACGCCAAACTTGATAGTCTGCTGGCTGACGGTAAAGCCTATGGGGGTGCTGTGCTGAAAGCCTTTATAGAGTCTGCGATCCAGACTTACACCGAAGCCTTGGATCGTTCTACTGACGCCGTAGATAATTCAGCGGCCTCATGCTCCAAAGCCACTAAGGAAGTTTCTGAGGTTGTTCATACAACTCAGATATTTCTTAATTCTCTCAAGGCTAATGCTGACTCTAATGCTTCCAAATTTCAAGCGTCAGTAGACTCTTTTTCAGCTACCCTTCAGGGAGAAACCAGCAAATTTGAGGCTCTGCGTGCTGACCTCAAAACTGAATCCACTTCATTCCTCAAATCTTTGGATTCACGTTTTGCCTCTCTGGCAGCCGAGAGCACCCTGAAGGAAGAACTTATCAAACACCAGGCGACTATTGACTTACAAAAGATCCAACTGGCCCAGGCACAACAAGAAATAACTTTGCTTCAAACTCAGCGGGCAGTTCTTCAAAGTTGCGCTGGTGACGTTAAAAATATGTTAACAAGCGTTCTTGACTCCCATGATCACTTCCTAACCATCACTATTCGTCAGCATCTCCAGGCAAAACTCCTTCCTGCAATTACTATCTTAAGTGAAATGAAGGGTGTCTCGGAGAAGCTTGTTCTTCCGAGACAAGGGGGAGAGGAAGGTGTGTCCAAAACAGAACCGAAGGTTAATGTAGCTTCGGGTTCTGGTAAACAAGTCCTAGTTGAGAGCGAATCAGAATCAGACGAAACCATTACTGATGCTCTTCAACGCAAGAAAAAGGACAAAGAGCTTGATGAAACCTTAAAGATAGCTCGTGAGGCCGAGGCCAGAGAAAGGAAAATCAGGGAGGATGAGGAGGCTAATCAAGCTAAAAAGACTCTGTTCCCAGATTGGGACAGAGACACACTCATCACTCAAGCGATTGAGTTTCCTTCTATTTATTGGTTGGAACCGATTGCATCTTTTGAGTGTGAAAATTCAAGAGACTCGCAGTTCGACATGCCCAGAAAATAATTAAAGTCAAGGTACTGAAACCAACCCAGGCTGGGAGATTTGTGAACGTCAATTTCAAAATCAACAGAGGAACGGCCAACACCGAACATCTTATTTCTCTGGCAGATCTTCCCAGTCTGAACCCGCACGATTGGATCTTGCTAAACAACATTCTTCTCTCCAACCAGAGAGAATATGAACCAATTCTTTCTCATCTTAAAAGAATGTTGGCTTCCTACGTCCATGAGCTTGCCACTATGGATCAGGAAATAGCAAAAGTGATGAACAAGAAACCAACTGTCAAGCCCACTTCCAAGACCGGAGATGTCCATAAAATGAAGTTGGGGCAAATTGATTCTTCCAATCTGACGGTTATGTTCACCAAGGGCGACAAGCATAAGTTTCTGTTTGCTTTGGTAGACAAGCATCTGTTCTCTACAGAGTGTCTGGAGCACATCATCAATATCATTCACCGATGCAAACAGAACTCAACAGCAGACAAGAAGAACTTTACAGATATGCTTCGTTGGTATATTACCTTCAGGCATCATATTCTAGCTTTGATACCGAAATTTTTTGAAACGGTAAAGAAGCCCTCTGCTTTGAAAAGAGAGTGAAGGTCTCGCCCCAAATTGACGCAAAGGGGGAGATTGTTGGGCTTTGAAGATTGCGTCTTTTGGGCTCATCTGATTATGCTATTTTGTATTCCGGTTTGGGCCTGTCCAACCGTGAGCCTTCTATGTTTTGTATATAAGTTTATGCTTGCATGCATATTAGGTTAAGCTTTTTAGAGATCTGAAAATAACGATTTATCTAGACGACAAAAGGTTTCTTTGATCGTTCTTGTAACCTTCCAATCCTCTACAGTTGATGTTCTTAATCGAGCTCTTCTGAGGATTTTGTTTAATCATTCGACACGTTTGATTCAATCTTGTCTTGTTCTTTTATTGTGTTCATATCGTCATTGTTTACCTACTTGTTCAAGATCTAATCGATCTTTATAGATTAAAGGTTTGCTTAATCTCATCAATAAGGAAATCAAAAAAAATTGGTTTTGAAATTTACGGTGTTACAATTTGGTATCAGAGCCTTGGTTTGAGGGATTCGGGTACACCTTCGGGAGTATTTGAACTCAAACTGAGGAATTGGAAAGATATTTTCAAAAGAAAGCCTAACTTTTCTAAGAGTAAAAGATTTTCTTGAAAAAGAAACAAATTCCAGGAAGAAACGTGTGTACGATCAGTTAACGCCCGAATGGTAAATTCCCAAAATACCTTTATATTACGTGATATTAATATTGATATGATGTATCTGCATGCTAGAGTAGGCTAGGTGTTGCTAATAGGACTAGAGTGGCCTGATTTGTGATGCCTTAGCCTAGGGAGGGGTGAGCTGCTATGAGATGCTGAGAGTGAGTAGGTAGCAGCAAGGGGTTTACGAGAGATCTATTAGAGAGTGGTATACGCATGATAGAGTACTTGGGAATTGGGATCCGAAGAGGAAGGTTTGGGGTGTGTACTGAGACGGTGTGGACAGTAGTATTGGGCCCGTACTACTGAAAGCACCAGGGCAGTACACAATCCAAATAAGAATCTTGGGATACCAAGAATCAAGGAGGGGTGGATTGTCGAGTGTGGGAATGTTCGAGTAAATTCTAATTTATCGCATGTTGTATTTCAGAGGTTGATCATGGTGAGGACACGTCATATGCCGGAGGATGCCGGAGCTAGTGATGAGGAGATTCGGCAGATCATTCATGAGGAGGTGGCTGCAGTCATCAGAGCTGAGATACCAGAGATGTTCGGGTCTATTAAGACCACGCTGATTGAGACATTTGACAAGCGTTATGCCGCTCTTTCTGAGGCTACTGTTGCAGCGGCTACCACAGCGATCGCTGCGGCGAGACCCCAGGGAGGTGATGTGTCACTGTTTCGGGAGTTCAGCAACACCAAACCACCAGAGTTTGATGGTACACAGGATCCGGTGGCAGCTATGAGGTGGATATCTGATATGGAGGGGTGCTTCTTCACTTGCTCATCCCCTGAGCATTTGAAGGTTCGGTTCGCGCTGAACCAGCTTGGCTTGGGAGCGAAGGACTGGTGGAAGTTTGTGACGGCGCATTTCACGCCTGCTGAGCTTTCGGTAGTGACCTGGGAGAGGTTCACTACCATGTTCCGAGATGAGTATGCTCCCCAGGTGGAGAGGGAGCGTTTGGCACAGGAGTTTCTGACCCTCAAGCAGGGTACTGAGTCAGTGACAGCGATCACGAGGATGTTTCATGAGAGGGCGATGTTCTGCCCTGAGCACGTGTCCACTAAGCAGGCACGTATGAGCCGCTACCTGAGCATTTTGAGACGGGATATTCGGGAGTTTGCTGCGAACTCCTCGTATCGGACATTTGCTGAGCTTCAGGCAAATGCCTGAAAGAGGGAGATTGAGCTTGAGACTCAGTCCAGGGAGGAGGCGGAGTCTCTGGGGAGGGATCGACGGCCGGCACAGCTTCAGCCGGCAGCCAAGCGGGCCAAGCCCGCTGATCCCAAGCCCGGGAGCCAGAAGGGCCGCACTTGCGGGAAGTGCGGCAAGGGTCACGATGGAGTCTGTCGAGCAGGGTCTTGCTACAAATGTGGCAAGGAGGGGCATATGGCCAAGGACTGCCCCAAGGGGTTTGCAGTGTGTTTTCACTGCAACCAGACCGGACACCGGAAGGCGGAGTGTCCGCTGCTGCGTGGAGCGTCTCAGGGATCTGCTCCCTCCGCCATCAGAGCTACAGAGATTCGGCCCGTGAAGGCCGAGGCACTGAGAGCTCGAGGGAGAGCCTTTCAGCTGACTGCGGAAGAGGTCCGCGCTGCACCCGACGTTGTGGTTGGTACGTTTCCTTTTATATATTTATTTTTGGTGTTGAGATATTATGCTTATATTATGTTATGCATAGGTACCTTCCTTGTGAACTCTGTGCCTGCTTTAGTGTTATTTGACTCGGGTGCGAGTCGGTCTTTTGTATCTTTGGCCTTTAGTCAGCATATCAGTGTTAGTTGTGAGGCATTGAGTCGGCCTCTGTGGGTTTCCATAGCCTCCGACAGAGTGATTTGTGCCACGGAGGTCCTCCGGGGATGTGTGTTAGAGATTTTTAGGGTTGAGTTTCCGATCGACCTGGTTCCTATTGCGATGGGTGATGTCTGTGTCATAGTGGGCATGGACTCGTTGAGCCGATTCGGCGCGGTTATCGACTGCGAGCGTCAGCTAGTGACCATACGAGATCCTAGTGGGGGAGTTCTTTCGGTATACGGCGAGGGTACACGTTCTGGATCAGCCTTTTGTTCGGCCGCTAGGGCGAGGCAGTGTTTACAGCAGGGCTGTAAGGGTTTTGTGGCGTATGTGATGGATACGCGAGTGATCTCCGAGAGACCGAGTTCAGTGGATGAAGTCTCGGTGGTGCGTGAGTTTCCAGATGTTTTTCCCGAAGAATTACCAGGTGTGCCTCCCGTGAGGCAAGTGGAGTTCGGTATCGATTTGGTTCCGGGAGCCGCGCCTATCGCTAAGGTGCCTTATCGTCTTGCACCTCCAGAGATGCAAGAGTTATCCTCGCAGCTTCAGGAGCTGCTGGGGAAGGGGTTTATTCGGCCAAGTAGCTCGCCGTGGGAGCACCCATTCTGTTTGTGAAGAAGAAGGACGGCTCGCATCGAATGTGTATTGATTACCGAGAATTGAATAAGCTGACGGTCAAGAACCGTTACCCGTTGCCAAGGATCAACGATTTATTCGATCAGTTGCAGGGAGCATCTTGGTTCTCCAACATCGATTTGAGGTCGGGCTATCATCAGGAGAGAGTGCAGGACGAGGACGTCCAGAAGACAGCATTCAGGACACGTTATGGGCATTATGAGTTTGTGGTGATGCCTTTTGGACTTACCAATGCCCCGGCTGTGTTCATGGACCTCATGAACAGGGTATGCAGGCCGATGTTGGATCGGTCAGTGATTGTGTTTATCGATGATATTCTGGTATATTCGAGATCTAGAGAGCAACTTGAGGAGCATTTGAGGGAGGTTCTTGGAGTTTTGAGATCGGAGAAACTTTATGCAAAGTTTTCCAAGTGCGATTTCTGGTTGCTGGAGGTCCAGTTTCTGGGGCACCTCGTTAATCAGAAAGGGATATTGGTCGATCCGGCCAAGGTTGACGCGGTGATGAGGTGGGAGGTGCCAAAGTCACCTTCTGAGATCAGGAGCTTCCTTGGGTTGGCAGGGTACTATCGGAGGTTTATCAAGGATTTCTCCAAGATTGCAGTGCCACTCACCAGATTGACCCGGAAGGGTGTTACATTTTTATGGGGTCCCGAGCAGCAGACCTCCTTTGAGACGCTTCGCCAAAGGTTATGTGAAGCTCCGGTATTAGCTCTTCCGGAAGGGATGGAAGATTTTGTGGTATTTTCTGATGCATCGATTTTAGGGCTGGGAGCGGTGCTGATGCAGAAGGGACATGTGATAGCATATGCATCGAGGCAGTTGAAGCCTCATGAAACGAGATATACCACACATGATTTGGAGTTGGGGGCAGTGGTGTTCCCTCTCAAGATTTGGTGGCACTACTTGTATGGGGTTCGTTGTACGATATACACGGACCATAAGAGCTTGAAGTACTTGATGGATCAGCCTAACCTAAATATGCGGCAGAGGAGGTGGTTAGATGTAGTCAAGGATTATGATTGCAAGATCTTGTACCACCCGGGCAAGGCTAATGTGGTAGCCGACGCACTGAGTCGCAGGGCGGAGAGTACTCCACTGCGAAATGTATGTTTGAGATTGACCGTGATAGCTCCAGTTCTGGATGCCATTCTTGGGGCACAGGCCGAGGCTGTGCATCCGGAGATGCAGAAGAGAGAACGGGTCGTTGGTTTGGTTTCTGAGTTTGTGTCGGATAGTCGAGGGCTTATGACTTATCAGGGCCGGATTTGGGTTCCGTTTGTGGGTGGTACGCGTACTACATTGATGGAGGAAGCTCATAGATCGAAATTTTCGATCCATCCCGGGGCTACGAAAATGTATTTGGATTTGAGGAAAGAGTATTGGTGGCCTTGTATGAAGAGGGACATCGCATGGTTTGTCGAGAGGTGTTTGACCTATCGAAGGGTGAAGGCCGAGCACCAGAGACCGCATGGTAAGTTGCAGCCATTGGAGGTTCCCGAGTGGAAGTGGGAACAGATCACTATGGACTTCATCACCAAATTGCCGAGGACTGCCAGAGGGGTTGATGCAATTTGGGTGATTGTGGATAGGTTGACGAAGAGCGCTCACTTTCTTGCCATCAGTGAGAGTTCTTCGGCGAAGACGTTGGCGGAGGTTTATGTGAGAGAAGTAGTATCTCGATTGTTTCGGACCGTGATGTGTGTTTCACTTCCCGATTCTGGAAGAAATTTCATGAGGAGTTGGGTACTAAGCTGCATTTTAGTACCGCATATCACCCCCAGATAGACGGCCAGAGTGAGCGGACGATGCAGATGCTTGAGGACATGCTTCGGGCATGTGTATTGGATTTTGGGGGTAGTTGGGATACGTATTTACCCTTGGCAGAGTTTTCCTACAATAACAGCCATCATTCAAGCATCGGTATCCCGCCCTTTGAGCTGTTGTATGGTAGGAGGTGTCGGACTCCCATTTGTTGGGGTGAGGTTGGGCAGAGAGTGATGGGCAGTACAAAGATCGTGATTCAGACGACAGAGCAGATACAACAGGTCAGACAGAGGTTATTGACCGCCCAGAGCCGACAAAAGAGTTATGCGGACAGACGCCGGTCCGAGCTTGAATTTCAGGTCGGCGACTTCGTTCTCCTGAAGGTTTCTCCTTGGAAAGGGGTGATCCGGTTCAGGAAGAGGGGTAAGTTGGGGCCCCGGTTTATAGGTCCATTTTGTGTGATTTCAAGGGTAAGCCGGGTAGCCTATCGGTTGGAGTTGCCAGCAGAGTTGGGACAGATTCACGACACTTTTCATGTGTTGCAGTTGAGGAAGTCTATAGCCGATGAATCGGCAGTGGTTCCGTTAGAGGATATTCAGGTAGATGCAAGCCTGAAGTATGCCGAGAGACCAGTGGCCATCAGGGATCGGAAGATCAAGGTTCTGAGAAACAAGGAGGTACCTCTGGTGTTGGTTCAGTGGCAACACCAGAGGGGATCAGAGATGACCTGGGAGCCAGAGCGTATGATGCAGGAGCAGCACCCGGAGCTGTTTTTAGAGCGAGACTTCGAGGGCGAAGTCTAGTCCAAGTGGGGGAGAGTTGTAACAGCCGGATTTTACCAGGTATTTTGTTGATTTGTGAAGGGGACTCGGCGAGTTGGAGCTCAGACTCGCCGAGTAGGGATGCGGATTTGGATGCAGGATCGCGCCTGGACTCGACGAGTCCAGGATATGGACTCGGTGAGTCAGCGCTGTGTAATGAAACCCTAATTTCTCGGGTTTGAGACTTATTTAAAGGGCCTAATGGCCGTCATTTGTGCTCACCAGCCACTTGAGTGAAACCCTAATCGAGTGTGAGCATTGGAGCTAAGTAGGAGGCCATTATTGACCTTGGAGGTGCCATTGTTGCAAGGAAAGGAGAAGAGCGAGCCAAGGGAAAGCAAGAAGGAGCCACTTATGTGGGTTTGGAGTCCAGAGCATCATTTTTGTGGTAATAAATCCAAGTTACCTTCTTGTTGTTGATGTTTATCTAGATTTAGGGTTTGTTGAACCCTTTTATGGCAAGATTTGTTGTCCTTTTGGTCCCTTATGAGGTTGGAACCATAGATCTGGACCCTTAGAGGTCCAGAGTGTCCCTTTACCCAAGCTTTTTGGGAATCAATGGAGGCTTTGGATTGGAATCCTCATGCCTTAGGTCAAAAACGCCATTGTTGAGTTATAGGGTGTGTTATGAGCACCAAGATAGGAGCTTTACGTGATGAATCAGTCGAGGGAGGCAAGATCTATAGTTTTTGGAAGCAGATCTGACCTTAGAAGCGAGTTGGAGTGGTTGCTTGGCATGGACTCGCCGAGTCTGTTCATCCGACTCGGCGAGTAGCTTGAAGATTGCCTTGGGACTACTCAGCGAGTGGTCCAATCGAGTCATGGGTAGACTCAGTGAGTTAGGGTGAGTTGTAGAGGGTTGACGAGTGGACTAAGTCAAACTTGGACTCGCCGAGTTGTCCTTGAGACTCGGCGAGTTGAGTCGGGGTGGCCCCACGATTCATTCAGGTGAAACTCGTCGAGTAAAGGGGGGAATACTCGACATGTAGTAAGAGGATTTTAGAGGGTTGGTGAAAACGCCTAGACTCGCCGAGTCACCATGGTACTCGCCGAGTCCGGTCAGAGTTGACTGTTGACCCTTGACCAGAGTTGACCTGTGATAGTCAACCTTAGAGATATAAAGTGTTAATTAGAAACATATAATGTTATAGGAGGATTAGAGCTCGGAGGATCGAGCACGAGCGATTTCCAGGATTCGTGAGCTACCGAGATACGTGAGGTGAGTCTTCTCACTATACTATATTACCTTGAGTAGGTAACCTGAGTTATGTGATAGAGTATTGTATGCTATGTATGTTATGTATTGTACTGCATTATTTCTATGTGATTTATGTAGTGCATGTTTATCAAAGCTAGAACCTGAGGGTTCACAGAGTTTGGGTGCACGGACCCACAAATTTATATCCTCGAGTGGCTAATATGTGTTATATGTGGTATTTTGGGGAACTCACTAAGCCTTGTGCTTACATTGTTTGATGTTGTTTGTTTCAGGTACTAGTGACGACTGTGGGAAGGCGCCGGCTTGATCCGTACACACACACTCGGAATTTTTACATTGTGATCTTGGGATTTTGTATTAACTTATATTGGATAATTAATATGGTTGTTTGGTGAATATTAATCGAATTATGTTTATTAGGAAATCAAAAAAATTGGTTTTGAAATTTACGGTGTTACACAAAAAGCTCAAGGAGCTACAAGTATCTCCAACGTCGGACAACTTGTGATATTACCTTTATCATTTACTTGTGGTGCACGCTATACGCTACAAAACTATTTGGATGCCATGTCATTATGTAAATGGTTTGTATATCTTGATTTCTTCATAACCTTTACGTGTAATCCCAAATGGCCAGAGGTCAAAAGGTTTCTTAAGGATACTTCACTTCAACCAGAAGACAAACCTGATATACTATGTAGGTTGTTCAAGATCAAGCTTGATGCTTTTATTAAAGACTTAAGGGAGAGTCATATCTTCGACATAGTTCAAGTAGGTATTTAAAATTAACTTATCTCATAATTGATGAGATTAAATGTTTTTTATTTCATATTTTTAACATTTTGCTTACGGTCTAACCATATTTTTTTGTGCAAAATATTTTGTAGTTGTTTATACAATTGAATTTCAAAAAAGAGGTTTGCCACATAGTGATATACGTCTGTTCATGCATTCTGACTACAAGTTACCTGTTGTTGAATTTATTGATCCCATAATATCTGCCGAATTACCAAACAAAGATGAAGACCCTGAATTATAGTCACTTGTGAATGAGTTCATGATTCATGGTCCATGTGGAGGTGAAAATATCAATTGCTCATGCATGGTGGACAAAAAGTGCTCTAAAAAATTTCCAAAGGAATTCTGTAATCATACGTCTGTTGAGCAAGATGGTTTTCCCTTATATAGGAGAAGAAACAATGGTCATTTTGTTGAAAAATCAGGTGTCAAGTTGGATAATAGAAATGTTGTCCCCTACAACAACTATTTATTGAAAAGATACCAGGCACATATTAATGTTAAATGGTGCAATCAGGGATCTTCTATAAAGTATTTCTTCAAATACATAAACAAAGGACCTGATAGAGCTACAATTTCCATTTTACGAAGCAACAATGATTGTGATAATCATCAAGTGGTTGATGAAATAAATGAACATTACGGTTGTAGATATTTATCTGCATGTGAAGCGTCATGGTGAATTTTTAAATATGATGTTCATTACATGTATCCTTCTGTAGTTAGACTACCTTTTCATCTTCCTGGTCAACAACAGATTGTATATGGGGAAGACGGTGATATTGATGTTGTTTTGGACAAACCTTTTGTTGCTGCTTCAATGTTCACATCTTGGATGGAGTGTAATGCAATTTCTCATGATGCACGGAAGCTTACGTATGTTGAATTTTCGACAAAGTTTGTTTGGAATCGTAAGGATACGTTTTAGAAGCCTAGGGAAGTAGGAAAGTGCATTGGTAGAATTCATTCGGTTACACCTAATCTAGGGGAAGCTTATTTCTTAAGGATTATTTTAAATAAGGTGAAAGGTCCGAGATCATTTGAAGAGATTTGTACAGTAAATGGTGAAGAATATTTTTCTTTTAGAGATGCTTGTTATGCTCTTGGGCTCTTGGATGATGACAAAGAATACATTGATGCAATTAAAGAAGCAAGTCATTCTGGATCTGGTTTTTATCTACGGTTCTTATTTGCCACATTGTTGATGTGTAACAGTATGTCTAAACCAGAAGTTGTTTGGGAAAATACATGGGAGTATTTGGCAGATGGAATTCTTTATAATCAACGACAGAGATTCAAGTGTACATGTATTATAATATTATTATTATTATTTATTTAAAAATTAAATTATTTATTTTCTAACATGCATTTGATAAATTTATAATTATAAGTAAATATTGTTAATAATATATATATATAATTAATTTGATATTTTGTCCTCCAGGCTTAACTCTTAGTGAAGATCGGCTTATGAACTTAAATATGTTCGAGATAGAATAGATTTTACTTCGTAACAACAACACTCTCAAAAATTATAAAAACATGCCTTACCCGAACGTTGATTATGTTTCTTCTTCAAACAATCGACTTATCACCAAGGAGCTAGATTATGACATTCCCATTATAAAGACTAAATTTGACCGTATGCTTCTTGCATTAACAAATGAGCAACATGACATTTTCCTTGATATCATGGGTGCAGTTAAAAAAAATAAAGGAGGTGTCTTCTTTGTTTATGGTTACGGTGGAATAGGTAAAACTTTTTTATGGAAGACAATATTTGCAGCAGTTAGATGTGATGGTCATATCGTTTTAAATGTTGCTTCAAGGGATTGCTTCATGATTATTGCCCGGAGGTAGAACAACGCACTCTCGATTTATAATTCCATTTGAACTTACTGAGGATTTTGTATGTAAAATAAATCGAAGTAGTGAGCTCGCTAGCTTATTGAGGAAAACATCTTTGATAATTCGGGATGAAGTACCTATGGTCCACAAGCATGCATTTCAAGCTTTAGATCGATGTTTAAAAGATGTATTAAGGTCTGAAAATTCTACCAAGTCGAATATTCCATTTGGAGGGAAAGTTATTGTTTTTGGTGGAGATTTTAGAAAAATTTTGCCTGTTATTCCGGGTGGCAGCAGACAAAACATTGTTAATGCTTCAATAAGTTCTTCATATTTATGACAATAATGCAAAATACATAAGTTAACAAAAAACATGAGGCTAACGGTTGGAAGGGATCAGTCTGATGTAGAAAAAATTAGAGATTTTGCCGAATGGCTATTGGATATAGGAGAAGGCAAACTTGGTGGTCAGAATGACGATGAAACGGTTATTGATATTCCCGATGATATTCTCACTAGTGATCCACAAGATCCTATAGGTTCATTAATTGAGTTTTTATATCCTTCGATTTTGGAGAATTACAACAATACAAGTTACTTTCAAGAAAGAGCAATACTAGCTCCAAAGAATGAATGGTTCAAGAAATAAATGACCGTTTGCTATTTAAGTTTCCAGGAGATGAGGTTGAATATTTAAGTTCAGATATTATATGCCAATCTGAATTTGTCCATGATCAGTTTGATGCAGATTTATACTCACCTGATGTTTTTAATGGTCTGAAAGTTTTGGGTCTACCAAATCATAAGTTAGTTTTAAAAATCGGTGTTCCAGCTATGTTACTGAGAAATATTGATCAGAAAAATGGCTTATGTAATGGAACAAGACTCCAAGTGATATCATTGGGCAAACGTGTTATCGAGGCACATATATTATCTGGAAGTAATATTGGAAATCGTACTTTTATTCCATGAATGTCTTTAGCCCCATCAGGAAAAAAAATTCATTCAAATCCCAAAGAAGATAGTTTCCATTGGTTGTATGTTTTGCTATGACTGTTAATAAGAGTCAAGGACAATCGTTATCCAAGGTTGGTTTTTACCTCAAAGATCCTGTTTTCTCACATGGCTAATTATATGTTGCCTTATCTAGAGTACAAATCAGAGAGGGATTAAAATTGTTATTTTTAGATAAAGATGGTAGGCTAACCAATAAAACCTCTAATGTTTTTTATAAGGAAGTTTTTGGTAATTTATAATCAATTATTTTGTATCATCTTTTTTTTATTTTTAATATTAATTAATTCAATTATATAACTTGATTTAATTATATTAATTTATTGTGTTTGATTTATTCATGTTAAATAAATTGTTATAATTAACAAATTTATTGCTTAAAATTTATAAATTTTAAATACTTACAAATGAAAATGTTAATAAAATAAATATACTATTATTATGTATTTATCTTTTTTTCTTAAATATGGCATATTATTTTATTATGTAATCAAAATTATGATTTTGTTTAAATTAATCAACCATGGGTCCCATGAGTTTTACACTTAGTGTGTGTGTGTGTATATATATATATATATATATATATATATATATAGAGAGAGAGAGAGAGAGAGAAAGAGAGAGGTAAAGGTTCATATGAGACCACCAATATTTTGTGTTACATGGGGACCAAATCTTAGCCTTTGATCAAATTTGATCTTGTGGCTCATAAAAAAGGGATTAACACTAATTAACCTAACTGGTTAGTTAATTAGGGGTAGATTAGTCACTAGGTTAAATTTAAGATGATCAGATATCAGGTTAGCTTGATTTTCATGTCATCAAGAAATCATCTCACTTGTTCTGTTTTTCTACCAATTTGTTCGATGAATCAACATTCCTTATTCTTCAATTCATTTTTATTGATATTATATCTCCAATCTTATATTCTTTCAACCGATAATCAATTTGATTTGGACATTGATCGAATGATGCTAAATCATAGCTTTTAAATTCGTGATTTTTGTGTTTTTCGAGTTCATGTTCTTTATTCTTCTACATCTGCAATTGATAATCTGATTGATTGATGTTTATGTTCATGTATTGACATTAGCAATTCATTAGAATATTTTGATCAATTTTAACTCCATGATCATCAATTTCGGTAGAGGTTCAAGTGTTCAATGATTTCTACTAATCTTCATCTTCAAGAATTGCTTACGATCTTTCAAGCTGTGAATTTTCCAGCCTATTTGCTTTTCATTAACATCATCTTAGTGATAAGTTCATGAGATTGCATGTTATTCTTATAGAATATTGTACATACATTTATATATCAATAATGATTACAGTTATGGATGATTTGGATATGCATGGCATTGAAAACAATCATCTCGGTGAAGAAAATCATCAGTTCGGTTCTAATGATTCATAGACTCTTCATAACGAGGAAAATCAATCGAAAACACAAGGTAATTTTGTTAAATTTTACATTATATCATGATTTGATCAATTGATCAAGGTTTGCATTTTCATTGCTTTCATTGTTAGTTGCATATAACATATTCAATTTTTAACCTAGTAATAGTTATGGATGATTTAGATATGAATGACATCGAAAATGATCATTAAGATGAAGAAAATCATCAATTCAGTTTTGTGTTTCAGAGATTCTGCATAATTATGAAAATCAATCGGAAATCCAAGGTAATTCTATTACTAATATCGGTTATTCTTATAGAATGATGTTGTTGATAAGTTCATGTTACTACATATTATGCTTATAAAATAATCCACATATAACATTGGGGTTTTTTATGATTACAGTTATATGAATGCAAATTATTCTGATTATATGTTAACATGGTGGTATATTCTTTTTTGTAGTTCAAAGTGACAATGTTGCAGCACAATATGACTCTTGCAAACAATTCATTGGAGCTGATGGTTCTTTCTTTTGGATTCCATAGGTTGAAGATAGCTGGATACCTCCCCTAGGTTCAGTTTTTAAAGATATCAAAGATGCTATTAAGTGGTATAAAGGATATGCATTAAGATCTGGTTTTGATATTAAAAAATCAAAAGAGAGGAAAAAAAGTGGAATCACAACTTCTAAATATTTTATATGTAATAGAGGGAGATTGCCAAACACTTCTACCTTAGACACGACTAGTGATGATCATAAAAAGCAGTTGAGAAATAGTAATTCTAAGCTCACAAATTGCAAAGATTTTGTTGCATTCATTGTTATACCACATTCTTCAGAATTTTACCTGTGGCATTTTGAACAACAGCACAACCACAAATTGATCAATCAAGATTGTATGCATCTTTTAAGAGCTAAACGCCAGTTGTATGTTGTTGATCAAGCTTTTATATATAAGCTTTCGAGTGAAAAGGTGGGGGCAACTACAACATATAGGCTAATGTGCGTTATAAAAGGAGGATGTGAATTTGTTGGTGGACTAGAGATAGATTGGAAAAATTTTACAAGGGATATAAATTATCACATCGGCGGCACTAATGCAAATTTGTTGATTACAAAGTTTCAAAATCGTAAAGAGAATGTTACAAATTTGACATATGAATACAGATGTAACAAGAAGCAGTTAAATGCTCTATTTTGGGCTGATGACACTACAAAACCAAACTTTGAGTTATTTGGGGACGTTGTTTCGTTTGACGCAACATATCGTACAAACAAGTATTTATTCTAGAATTATAAATATTTGTTAGTTATATATTCTAATGGTCTTTTTTGTGTTTTTTTAGGTATTGTATGGTATTTGTACCTTTACTGGCATTAATAATCACAAAAGGTGCATCACTTTAGAGTTGGTTTGTTGTGTAGAGAAGATATAAATTCCTATATTTGGTTACTTCGGTCATTCTTGAAGTGTTTTAGAAAAGCACCACTTATGGCTGTGACCGATCAAGATCCAACAATGAAAAAAAGCTATTGAGATAGTATTGCCATACACAAAACATAGATTTTGTATGTGGCATATCACAAGTAAACTTCCATTGAAGGTACTAACATTATTGTTATATTCTTATCAATATAAATATGACATTATTTTCAATATAAATATGACATTATTGTTCTTTTCTTATCAGAATGTTAAATGGCATATTTTTTGAAATTAGAATAATATATTAAATGAAATGCCTTTTTATACTATATTATAGTCTTATCAAAATATTAAATGAAATATTTTTTGTAATTAGGGTAATATATTAAATGAAATGCCTTTTTATACTATACTATATTCTAATAGAATAATATATGGATTGTTTTTGAATATAAGCTGGGAAACAATGAATGAATCGGATTTTAAGGTAGACCTCAATAGTATAATATGGGACTCCAAAATTGTGGTGAAAGATTTTGAAATGAGATGGGATGCATTAATGGTAAAATATAAGTTACAAGACAATAAATGGATGAAAGATATGTTTGATTTGAGAAGTAGTTGGATTCCATCCTATTTTAAAGATGTACCGATGTCAGGTATAATGAGAACAACTTCTCAGTCGGAAAGTGAGAATTTAGGATTCAATAGGGTATCAGATCATGGTTATACGTTAAACAATTTCATGAATGCTTTTGAGTTTGTTATGGAAAGGCAAAGGAATAATTAGATCAAATTTGATTTTGATACATCTACTATAATTCGAATCATCAAAAGACCTCTTGAAGATATGGGGAAACATGCATCTATGGTATAAATCAGGACTATGTTTCTCATGGTGGAGAGGGAAATTCTTCATTCACTTGTTTCTTGTTCACAGAAGAGTGTTACTTTAGGCGTTGTTTCCGACATATGCATTGTGAAACATAAAAGGACAAATCTATCAAAAAAGAAGGTAGTAGTTGAGAAAAAAGAAAAAGTTGACATCGATTGTGAATGGAATTTTAACACAAGTGAAGGTGATTTCGAGGTAATGTTGACATTTTATAATTCTAATAATTGTCTTAATTTTTTTTTTATATTATTCTAATTTTTCTTTTTAGAGTATACTTAAAATTCTAATACTTTTAAAAAATATTCTAATTTTTCTTTTTTGAATATACTTAATATCCTCATACTTTTGAAACAGGTTGAATTCATCAGAGAAGATCTAATAGTGAAAAGTTTATGCATGCTTTTTGAGCGATTTGGAATTTTTTGTATACACATCTTCTGTATTCAAAAGATTTATGACATATAAAACATTCCATCAAGATACATTCTTAAGAAATGGATAAGAGATATTATCCCCACCAAAGTTTTGAAAAGGACACTTAGATATGGTGATTCGTTTGGAAATGTTGAGAAGGTTGCATACAAAGCTTTTTCGATGCTTGATTAATGCTTGTCTTCATTAAGTAATGATGACAAGAAGTTAGAAGAGTTCATGCAAAAGCTAGAAGTTTTTATGACTTATATTGGTGAACAAGGTTCAGACGAATCACCGGTTACAAAAGAAGCTCATATTGATAAACTTTATGAAGCTACTACGAATCCTCAAGTTGTTGATGTTGAAAATCCACCTATGGTGAAGAATAAAGGTTCTGCTACATGAAAACGTTTAAAACGTGCTTTGGAGAAGGCTACTATTCAAGGTAACAAGCAATCAAGATCATGCAAAACATGTGGGGTTAAAGGGCATAATTCAAGGAAATGTTTGACATTGTTGAATACCTCTAATGTACAAAGTTCATAGTTGTGTCTAGAAATATATTTCAATTTTTTTTTTTTGTATTTCAATAAAGTTCAATAATACCATATAGATAAAATGTTTAAATTTCTTTAGTTTGGACATTTTTAGATGTTTTGGTTTGTGATGATGTATGAGACATTTGGTTTGTGATGATGTGTGATACATTTGAAAACATATTGACTCTTCTATTATTTTCAATCTTTAATTTTTGCATTGAAGTATATACGAATGATTGCAGTATGATCTTTTGTTATCGAATTATTATAATACAAGATTATACATGTAATAATGTTATATAGGTATATGCAACATCTAATATTATTCTAATAGAATAATGATGCCATTATACATTATTCTATTATAATATTCTAAAAAATTTATGTTTACTATAGAATATTCTACTGTGACCATTAAGAAGTGATCATAATACCAACTATACATTAAGCATTAATCACCTAATAAACCATATCAAGTTTTTTACATAATACTAGACATCATTTTTTTTTTGTCTAATTTGTTCAAAATAAGATAGATATTACAAAAGGAATTGTTGTTAAGTCACTATAACCACGTTTATAAAATTCCAAACTTCTATCAAATTCTATTTATTACCCATTTCCAATTCATCCATTCTATTGATACCTTCTTCTAACATCTTTTTTCTAGTCAGATGATCAAATTTTCCAAATTCGATTGCCTCTTTGATAACTCTCTCCTTGTGGTTGTTGATTTCATGTGTAGCAATCTTAATAGAATATCAGGCACATAATTTTACAAATTGCACATCTTGCACATCACTACCTTTTTCCATTTCCACATTCCACTTTCCTTACTTTTCTCCACAATAATTTTCCATATGTCTCATTAAAAATGCTCTATTCTCTGTTGTCAACTTCTTTGTGTTCCAGTCAATTTTCATCATCTTCACTATTGTTGATAGCAAACCTTTGATTTTTTTGACGATAAATGTAGTTTTCTCCAGATATCGTATGAAGTACAATTTCTGCAATGTATATTAACAAAATTACATTATTCAGTCTATTATATTGTAAGTTGAATACATTTAATAAAAGTAAATGAAAACTTACTAATGATGTAGGTGTAACTCCATACGTTTCTTCTAACAATTTTTGTTTTTATGTTGTCTATAATATGAACTTGTGGATATGTTAGGTTGAAAACAACAACATACATATGGTCACCATTATTTATTAGGAAAACAACCTGCAATTCCAACAAATTGATCAAAAAGTTAAGATAATTCTTATGGGACATTCAAGACCATCAGAGTAAAGTAGTTGCATGATAGTAGTTTGTAAATTGTATTAGATATTCATAAATAAAAAATAATTAAAATAATTAAATAAAAAGCATACCATCAATAACAACACTGGCCCATTATAATAGCATTTCTTTTTATCTTGATGCCATAGAGATCTTGTATTCTTCAGACAGTAATTTAAGTACGCACACCAATTAATGCATGAGATGTCTTCAACTCTAACTACTCTTCTAACAGGATCTATGTTGCACGTCCCATAAGAATGTGATTCAAAAAACGTATTCACAAACAAAGAAAGACAATTTAGCTTGAAGATAACATCATATCTTTTGGATTTCAGAATGGCTTCTTTGAATCCAGTGACATTCATTCATTGTTTCTTTTGTAAACTGGCTTTGCCATGTAACATACGTTTCATTCTCACTGTCAACAAAATGAAAATAAAACAAACTTCTTCCTCTATTTGGTAGACCAAAGACTTTATAAATCTTTTCATTTGAGATCTTAATTTTTTTATCAAGCACAATATTATTCTTTTGATGATCATAATGTTGAACAACAAAATGTGCAAGCTTCAACAGAATTCTCTTGATGTTCAACTCCAAAAGCGATCCAAAACCCATCTTCTTTACACATTTTTTGAAGGCAGATCTTTTAATAAATCTTTTGTTGTTTTTTGTGTCTTTTTCTCGATGTTATCATTCGTATTGTCTAACTTCCTTTTTTTTTTTTTTCATCTTCAAAATGCACCTTTTTTGCCCTATTGTTCAATGGATTTTCAGAATAAATAATATTAGAAAAAAGATAATAACATCATAAAAATAGAATACATAATTAACACTTCAAAATATTCTATTAGAATAACATCTATATGAATATATCTACTGTGTTTCAGAAGCCAATGAATCTTGAGACATCAATATAATTAATAACGAAGTCAACGTCAAGCACCAACTTTGATAACTTCAGAAAATCCAACAACATTCTATAATTACAGTAAATACACTTTAATTGTTGTCTGTAATAGGAAAAACACTTACATTTATTTCAAATTTATATTCTAACTCATCATAATACTTACACCAGGTAATTGTCACCTTATTTCAACTTTTAACAAGGTATATGTCAAATAATTCTAAAAATCTCTGAAACCAACCATTTTTGAAACAGGGTAAAATCGTCAATACATTGTATTAGGGCAAAATCGATCAAATTGATTATATGGAAACTTTCTTCCAAACTTTAATTATCATGAGTTAAATACCTAATCACATAATTAAGTCCAAACTGTTAGTCATTAGGGTTACGCAAAAACCCATTAGGGTTTAACTAACTTGTTATTAGTCAACACAAAATCTCCAATTAAAAGAACTATGTAAATTGTTTTTGCTAACTCTAATTGTAAATGCATAATCAATAATAACAAATATGAATTTTACCTATATATGACATTCTTGCTATTAGAATAACATTAATACACAAGATATTATAGTACAAATACAATAATTGATGATATACCTTTTTTTCTTTGGCTTTTGCTATTGTATTCGTTGAATCATCAATAAGCTTCAATGATTTTCTTCTTTCAATTAGTCGTTCGGCTATTGATGTTTTTTAATGAGTTTACCCATATCCGACATTCTTGTTGTTTATTGCCATTTTCATAATCAAATTAGGAATTAATAATTGATTTATCATATCCAAATTCTAGAGTAACATTTAAAATTACTCTATTAGAATAAGGAAACAAATTAGATTAATATTTAAAAATATTCTATTAGAATAAGATTAATAGAATATAGAAAAACATTAATAGAATAAAGAATATTTTAGAGTAATACATAGAATAACAAAAACAAATGAGATAAATATTTTATTAGAATACATAATATATCATTTATTCTTTTATATTCTATTATAATACATAGAATATTTTATTATAGTACATAGAATAACATAAACAAATTAGATTAATATTTAAAAATATTATATTAGAATAAGATTAATAGAATATAGAAAAACATTAACAGAATATAGAATATTTTATTATAATACATAGAATAACATAAAGAAATGAGATAAATATTTTGTTAGAAAAGAATAACTGATGATGTACTTTTTTTTCTTTTTCTTTGGATGCTGTAGCTGTTGATTCATCGATCGACTTCGATGATTTTCTTTTTTAAACCAACCGTTTGCCTATTGAAGTTTCTACTTCACTACTTCTATCTAATGTCATCATTTTTATTTTTGATTTTGTCATTATTGTTATAATATTAGCTGCGTGAAAATAATTAATGTTAAATACACTTTAATTGTTGTCTGTAATAGAAAAACACTTACATTTATTACAAAATTATATTCTAACTCATCATAATACTTACACAAGGGAATTTCCACCTAATTTCAACTTTCAACAAGGTATAAGTCAAACGATTCTAAAAATCTCTCAAACCAACCATTTTTTAAACAGGGGTAAAATCGTCCCATTATTAGGATCATAATACTTACTCCTAAGGTTCTAAATGGCGTGAGGTGTGGCGTGGCGGCAAGGTCAAGCCTCAACCTTAACGAGCCATGGCGTTTTTAAAGGCGTGATGTAAGGCGGCAATTTTGTATTAATTTAAAATTATATTACAACATAAATATAAATTTATATTAAATATAACTACTTTTTATAAATATTAGATCAATAACTAGTAACCAAATTTTAACGAAAACCACAATACTTGTATCTACGATTAGAAAAGACATAACAAAGAGCAAAAAAGCATGTCTCAAACGAAAAAACATGCGCCATAATACGCCATAACGCGCCATGGCGCGCCATATCACACCTTGTCATGCGTCACGCCTAACAGCAACGTTATGAGGCTTTTCGTAACGGCGGAGCTACGCCTCACGCCATGGCGCGCCTTTTAGAACACTGCTTACTCTTGATGGTTTGATTCATAAACTGGATTGATTAATAGAAGCCTAATTTGATGTTATTTTCTACATTTTCACTTGCTTCTTGAAGGTATGGTGTATTTTGCATCTTATTTCATTTCATTTCACCTATTTCACTTTATGATCCTAATAATGGGACTTACTAAGATACAAGAGCCCAAGAGCCCTAATTATTAGAGACTGGAGCAATAATAGAAGATCAGTTCTCGAAGCAACATCGTCGTTTTCAAACGGAAACAAGGATATAAAATGATAATAAACAGAACTACTGAAATACCTAGAATTTCTTGAGAGTTTTGGTAACAATGTCATTTGGATGATCTGATGGTGTAGATTCTGAAGCATGTGTTGATGTAGCCATTTTTGTTGATAGAAATACTCGATAAGAATCAAAGTAAGTAGGTTTAGGGTTTTATCAAGGGATTAAAGACCATAATATGAATCAAAAAGTTTAAAATCGATATGACAAGGTTTTAGGTTTTTTATCGACATTTTCAAGTGAAAATCGGATTCACAACATCGAAAAATGATACCGATCCAAGGAGAAATCGAAGATGACGAGTTCAAAAGTACAAGAAGTTAGGGTTTTGATGGAGTGTTTGATGAGTTGAATCCAAAAATGATAAGCAGTTTGGAAGAGGGTTTTGAGAATACAGATGAAGAAATTGAGTTTTTTTATTTTAATATTCTTCACTCGTGAATAAGTAGTAATCTCAAAGTTATTACATTTGTCCCTTTTTCGTCCATGGCAAATAAGTCCTAGTATTTTTAGTCCCTTTTAATTTAAAAACTTACAATTTGGTTCAATTATTATTTTAATTGTAAAATAAAATTACTTAATTACATATATTCTAAAACAAAGTTATGATATTATTTTAATTGTAAAATAAAATTACTTAATTACAAATATTCTAAAACAAATATTTTCATTTATTCTAAAATTTTACTTCTACTAATAGAGATAATGTACTTTATTTTCTAAAGTAAGATGTCCTAAAATATACTAAAATTTTATTATTCTATTCTTTTATTATTGTATCAAGAACTAAGTCTAATTTCATATATTATTTTTATTAAAATATTCTAAAACAAAATTACATATTGTATTATAGTTAGATAATAAAACGTTTTATTATTAAGTATTTTAATGAAACTAGAATAATCAGAATAATTAACATAAAACAAATTAGAATAAGCTTAATACAATATTAACAATATGTGTTTTTATTTGTCAACATTATTGTATAAGAATAATAAACATATATGGATTTTAATCATTTATCATTTTACCAAACAATTTTTTAGTCAAATAATTAGGGATCATCAAACAAAAATTTTAAACGCTATATATCATTTACTATTAAGCAGTAAATATTTTATCAAGATACCAACTAAGTGGGTTAAGCATATCATTTACCAAAATATCAATGGTTTAAGCATATCCTCAATCATAAGTATTTTTACAAAAAAACACAACATAAAATAAACTATTTGTATGTAATAAGTCAATATAAAATTTTTTCAAACTTTCTTCATTTCCAACTTGTCTCTTGCTTCACTCCCTTCTTTCACCAACATACACCTGGTTTTCTTATCAAGTTTTGAAAATTTCAATGCTTCTGCAACATTCATTTTTCTCTGCTTGTTAATTTGATGGTTTGCTAGCTTAGCAACATAAAATGTACGCAACTTTGCAATCTTTTTAGATGTCCCAACACTTTCTTCTCCTAGTTCCCATCCCACTTTTTGTCTTTCTCACCTATGTATTTTTGCATGTGCCTCATTAAAAATATACCATCATCATTTATCTTAGCTTTTATTTGCCATGCCATTTTTATTTTCATTGGCTTCACAAATTTAAACAAAGAAACCTTATCATGTCGATTGTTGTCCAAAAACTTTGAAAAGTACATATGTTGCAATATATATTAATAAAATACCAATATTTTTCTAAAATTATAAATATATTAAGTAAATAAATATGATAAGAATATAAATATTATATTTTATATTCTAATCAGAATTTATTTACTTATATAGAGTGGTTTTTTAAAGTAAACAATTATGATTAGAACAAAAATTTTAGATTTATGCAAGAAACATTTACCACAAGTTTAGGAATCTCTCCACAGATATCTTCTACTTTTTTGGTGTATCTGATGCTGCTTGTTAATGATTATATGTTTTGGATTTGTAAGGTTGAAAACAAGACCATAAAAATGACCACGATTGTGTATCGGAAAACACGCTTGTAGTTCAAACATAAATACAGATGAATTTTATAAATTTTAATATGAATATGTTATCTTGTAATAAAAAAAACATACCATATTAATAGATTTGAAATCTACTTTTCTTTTGATGTCATATAAGTAATTGTTTACAACCTCATCAAAAAGTCGCAATCTTTCGAAAAAAGGTATTGAAGCATCCAATAATTTTTCCGTTTGTACATATAGAACAATAGAAATATTAGAATACATTGTTATAAATTATAATTAGAATATAGAAAATAAACTTAAAAATTAAGTACCATAATTTGAGTGTTGAAGAAGACACGTGGTGCTGACTTTTTGTTTCTTAGGTTTTCTACTTCAAAATTAAGAACAACAACCCAACAATCAATAATGAAAGGATTTATCTTATGATTTGGACGCATACCCTCAAAATGCACCCTATCCATTATGTCTCCAGATTCAGTTTCAAACTACATTTCCCTTCAAACAAAAATATTGCATTGTAGTTAAAATATATTATTTAACTAAAACAAATGTAAATTAATTAGGATAATATTTTCTTTTGAATAGTGTTACAATATTCCAATAAGAATATTACACAATACTCAAATTTATAAAAGTATTCCTTCAAGAATATGCATATCTAATAAAAAAAATTTACTAAAGATTGTGAATTTACTTACATTGGATCTTTGTCTCGAGTGCATCTAAACATGATTTGCATCATTATATGTTGCCCAGTACTGACTTTTTCACTTAAGTCAATTACCCTATTCACAAAAGGTGATATAAAAATATCTGGATTAGTCACCTTCCTTTTCTCTCTTTCATTCACATTCTAACCCTTTTTCTCTTTCTCATCTAAAATATGTTCTTCATTCCCTTCTAACTATCCATTTTCATCAATACCCTCAGAATTATCACCAGTTTCTGCATCATTCATTAGTTGGGTTTTTAAAGATCAAAGGAAGGAAATTCTGAATTTTCAAATGTTAGTTTTTTTTTTGGAAAAGGAGATTTGACAACTGGATTTGGAATTGCATTTGAATCTGGATTTCTGTTTGAGAATATTCTAAACAAATCCTCGTTTAGATTTTCTATGAATGAATCTGACCAAGGGGAAAAATCAATAGATATACCTTTTGGATTGTGTTTTGGTGTAATAGTTGAGCTCTCACCTATGTTGTCTCCAACCACCTTCTCTATAATATTTCTCTCCCTAATCTTCTCCTCACCAATCATTTCACCACCCTCAACAAGATTTTTGCGCTTAACATTCTCTTCTAAATTCTTCTTTCCAATAGTTTCGTCTATATTATTCACCTCTAAAGCCAAATTTATTTTGTCATCAACATTTATGCCTTCAAATTCTATTTGTCTTTCTGGATTGTGCAGATGTCTAATAGTTTCCTCGCCAATATTATTCTCTAAACCCAAATTATTGGTTCGTCAAATTTCATATCTTTATCTTCTTCTTGTCTTTCTTCATTCTCTGGAAACTTCTATTGTAATCGTTTAACAGTTAGATTTCCAACCCCAAATCCACTAGCTTCAATCTCAAAAGATTGTCTTTCCTTCAACTTATTTGTTGTCCACATCGCAACTAATGGTGTTTTACGTTCTATTTTTTGGAGCTTGCATTCAATTTCATCACAGTAAATTAGCTGCATTATTTATACATCATATTAGATATCCATTTTTAAGAAAAAAAAAAAAATAAGTACATGAAAAAACATACCAATAGCAACAACATCATATTGGGCCTCTATAATAACACTTAGTGTTGTCTGGACACCATCTCCCTTTTCTAATTTTTCACACAATACAACAAATCCGCACACCAATCGATTTTAGACATGTCAACTACTTCAACAAGTGCTCTAACTGGAACTAAGTTGTTTGTCCCTATATGAATGGAATCTGCAAACGTATTAACAAATAAAGCTATGAAAACCAACTTGAAATTCATATCCACTTATTCAGATTTTTGAATAATCTTCTTGTAGTTTGTTGCATGTGCCTTTCCACCTTCAAGTTCCTTCATCGATCCATCAAACACTTGATGATCTTCGCTAACCATGTCTAAGTTAAATAAGCTTTTTCCAGTTTTGGGTAAACCAAATACTTTATGAATTTTTTCCTTTGTGATCTTTATTATTTTTCCTTTAATTAGAATACTGTTTGTGCCTTCATCACAATGCTCAAGCACAAAATGACAAAGTTTTAAGGGAATACTCTTCATGTTGATCTTCAAAAATGCTTTAAATCCCGTCCGTTTCACCCAATCTTTTTGTTCTGACATCAACGAACTTACAACATCTGTCATCAATCCAGGTGTCGATCTAGTGTTTATTGAAGGCAACTCCTTCAATACATCTTTCATAGTCTTTTGCTCTTTAACGGTTTTTTGCTTCTTTATTGCTGCACGATTGTCCCCACTATTCCTCTTCCTTTTTGATTTTTTAATCTTTGTCACTACTTTAACTATTTTCTAACGTCGTTTCTCCTTTTTACATAGATTTCTTCATCAGATTCATCATCTAATTCATTACACCAGTCATAAATGTTAGTAACACCACAAAAATCCAAAAATCCTATATAATCTAATTACAAAGTAATATTCCAACAGAATATTATACAAATACACTTATTATATCAGAATGTTCTATGAAATTTAATCCAAAAATCCTATATCATCTAAGTAAAATGTAGATTTTTATTCAAATTATATTGTTCTTTAAAAAAAATAAACTTAAATGTTGCAAAATCCTATATCAGTTAAGTAAAACAACAAAAATCAAGTATTATATGATTTATGATATAATAATATCAAGAATGTGTAATATGAACCATTAACATTTCATATCAAAGAAACATACTTTCACATCAATAAACACTAGAAAAATACGTTCACATCAAAATACCTAGAATTTCAGTTATGATCCATAAGTAATTCATGTCAAACATAGGCTATGAAAACTATTGTTAAAAACACTCTAATATTTCTATTGTTCTATAATATTTGAATTATAAAGTATAAAAATCATATTTCAGAAAAAAGAAGTTTAGATTATTTTACCCGTTGATTGTGTATCTGATTAATTTGATGTGATGCTTGAAATATTTTTTGACTTTTCTTTTTTTCTTTTTATTTACTTTATCTGCATCAATAATTATTCTATTAGAAGAATATAATATACTTTTATTCGCTGTCAACATATATATATTATAAAAGACAACATATGCCATTATTTTATTATAATACTTTAGTAGATTTTCATTCTTATAATATTTTACCATATTCATCACTCTCTCTTGTAGATGTCTCTGACTGTGAAGATGAAGAATCTGAAACATTGTGTCTTTTTTTCTTTTCAAGTTTTTTCTTCTCTTTTGTATTTTTAGTTGTATGAAGAAATTTAAAAATTCAAATAAGTTAAAATATTTATTGTAATCAATTTGAATGTTCATAATAATAAACTGAAAAAATTAAATCCAAAAAACTTTCTTTTGTTAAGTATTTTAAAGAATGATTGTTGATACCTTTTTTTTAATTCTTTTTCTATGTTGTGAGGATGAAACACAAGAAGAATCAGAGTCGCTTTCAGAAGTAACAATGTTTTTTTTCAAATTTTTTTCTTTGATTTTCCTTCATGAAATTTAATAATTAAAATCAATTAGAATATCCAGAATAATTAACTTAAAAAAATAAATCCAAACATATGCTTTTTCATGAATTATTTGAAAGAAAGGGTGTTAATACCTTTTTTAACCCAATCTTGATTCCCTAAATCAGTATGAAGAAAATTATCAAGTAAAAACAATTAAAATATTTATTAAAAGCATTTAGAAGTTACTAAAAACAATTATAATATTTAATCTAAGTAATTACAATTTATACCTTTATATTTATAAATTTCGATCCCTATTTTTCTTACGGTTGCATTTCTTTGCACTTTTTTAGCTGCATCAATAACAACAAATTCCATTAGAATTCACATTAGTTGAGGATATATAATCTGGTCACAGTTCTATAAATACATAACAACAAATTTCTAATATCAATCAACATAAAATTCACTAGAATACAAATATTTTTTTTTGCTAAACACTATAATACAATCATAAGAAGAGATTTATGTTACCAAAATCTATAGTATTAGACAATTTATGGATCCAAATCTAATTAAATGATGAACAATTAGTTAGAATAATATAACATCTTTGCTGATTTTGATTAAGAACATTTAGATCAAATGAATTGAGGAATATATAGAACACTTTTGAATAATATGTAGAGTTAACATTTAGATACATAGACTCTATATAAATCACACACTGAGATTTAGGTTTAGATTGTATGTTATATAATGTTATAGTCCATTACATCCTGACTTCGAGATATAAATCGCTAGTGAAATATCTCGATTATTAGACATTTGTTGAAGACACACAACGATTTAAAGTGAAAAAGCTTTCTATAATAAGAACAGATAGGTTTATTGAATAAGAACAAGAGGTTTATTATATTATACTTACTTGGAACAACTTTTTATACAAAATCATAATCAAAATCTGTAGAATGAGCCAATTGAATCGATATCGAATCCAAAATAAAAGGTTTTTAAGGTTCTAGTTGATTATCGAGGTTTTCGTGTAAGAATCGGAAGATGAATTTCAGGAAGCAGAATGATGATCGAGATTTGGATCAAATGAGTGTTCGTATCTCAGGTTTTTAGGAAGAATATCGGGTGTTTTTGTGTGCTGAACAAAAAAGAATGCAAAATTCCATTCCTGCCCCTCCGTGTCTTGATCTAATCCCTAAGTTCCATTAATTTAGAAAAATGCCACCGCCTATTTTATGGTTTAATCTAAATTAATATCAGCCTTTGATTATTCAAGATGAGTGGTCAAGATTTGGTCTCCCCGACTCACAAACGCGAGTGGTCTCACATGACCCTAACCCTACGTATGTGTGTGTGTGTATGTATATATATATATATATATATATATATATATATATATATATATATAGGGGTGAGATCGGTTGAGAAATCATAGCTTCCCGAGAACCCGAGAACTAAAAGTGGAGCGTTATATCAAAATTAATTCATTAAGGGCATGATCGTAATCTTACCAATCTTATTTAATGTTTAATTTTTTGTTTTATTGGAAATATTAATAAAAATATCTAAAAAATTACATTATAAATCAAAATTTTGGATTTTAAAAAATAGTAATTTTCAATTTTTTAAAAAAAATGCAGATTTTTTAATTTGTTATAAAAAAACTTGAACTTTTGAGAAAAATTGAAAAAAATATTTAAAAAAAACTAAAATATTTTTAAATGCATTTTAAAATCAATAAAATTAAAAAAACAAACTGGAATATTTAAAAAATACTATAATTTTTTAACCAAAAAAATCAACAGTTTAGGTACATATATGCATATTTTTACAAATGCATATATATGCATATTAAGGAAATCATAAGAAATCTCATTTTATTTACTAATCTATAAACACAATAGAATAAGTGTTTTATTCGGTACGAAATTAAATATAAAAAACAAAAAAAAAATGCTACAAATTTTCAAAGCGTTTTCGTGTCAATGTTTCCATATTTTCTTCATTTTATCATTTTCACCCCTTCAATATTCACCACAATTTCTTCCAAATCTATAAGAAAATTAAAAAAAATGATTGATGCAAAAACACTCACAAAAATACATATGTGATTTACATGTGAATCACATGTAATTCATATGTGAATTACATGTGAATCACATGTAATTCATATGTGAATTACATGTGAATCACATGTAATTCATATGTCATTTACATGTGAATCACATATAAATCATATGTAAGTTATATGTGAATCACATGTAATTCATATGTGAATTACATGTGAATCATATGTAATTCATGTGTGAATTAAATGTGAATCACATGTAATTTATATGTAATTTACATGTGAATCACATGTAATTCATATGTGATTTACATGTGAATCACATGTAATTCATATGTATAATTACATGTGATTCATATGTGAATTAAATGTGATTTACATGTGAATCACATGTAATTCATATGCGAATTACATGTGATTCATATGTGATTCACTTGTGATTTACATGTGAATCATATGTAATTCATATGTGATTTACTTGTGGTTTACATCTTGAAGAATCAATCATATTAATAATCAACTACACTTTAGAAATTACCTTTCCGACATGATAAGCATTGAGATAGTAAACAATCATCAAGACAAAGACAAGCCCCATAAAATTAACACCCACAACAAGCCCATATCTTATTGGTATTGCTTGTGGAATTACCTATTATATTATAATACTTTAGTCGTGATCATGTAAAAAGGAATATAATACAACACTAATAACTAGTTATATATCTCTCCAAATATTAGCACAAAGGTCACTGACAACAACACTACAACAGCTCGATGAATATGCATCTGTTTTGTTCCTGGTTTTGTTCTTAAGATAAACAACTTTGAAAAAAAATAAGTGTCCAGTTCTTTTATCCTTGTCCACTTTCATGTTTATAGAAGCGGGATGAAACCTGAACCAGAAGAGTATAAAAGTTTATAAACTAAAAACATCATAATCTAAAAGTAGATTCATTAAAAGCATAACAAGATTTCAGGAGGCCTTCAAATTTACTGCTTTTGTTTATTAGCATATACGTACACTTTTTAAAGAAAGAATTTTTTTTGATAATTCAATGCAAATTAAGTAAAGATTACTTACCAATAGCACCAATTGCATCAAGATGATCAACATCTTGCACAACACCAAATTCCAGTGTGTGAGATTGAGAACCATTTGAGGATCCATTTATTTCCTCTTTAAAACCATCAACATCTAATTTTTAATAATTAGATAAAGCAATGATTGAGACTTAAAAGTTGAAAGTTATTCCTAATGGAGAAATATAACAAGCAACATCAATTAAAGGAACGTACGCATTTGCTTTATATATCTAAAATCTTGTTGCTTGTATCGATATGATTATGATTGAGATTGAGTCCCTCATTGCTGTTTATTCAGTTATCTCCAAGTGAAGTTGGATTAGGTTGGTTAGGGCTAATTTCTGTTGCTTCAATGTGGAAATTTTTTCTAAAATTTCCAATATCTATAAAAGAAAAAGACAAAGAAACAGAAACTCAAGAAAATACACAAGAGTTTGCTGTTGTGAATATTTCTGAAGAGAATTCATCTCTTGTTTTACGCTTTCATAGACCACCTCACATGAATTTGCCTTACAGGGTTGAGAATTGTTTACGTGATGCATCAATAACTTACTACCAAAAGGTAACAACATGAATATTGCATTTAACTATTTATTTATTTATTTATTTATTTTTCATCAAAATTCTTCACATGAAGGACTCAATCTCAATCATCACTAATGTTTTTATAATGAGTTTCTTCACATATATAAAATAAAAAATCGAAAAAATAAAAATAAGAAATTGAACCTACCATGAAGAAGGCGACACTTTGAAGAGACACCATGGTAAATCTCAGAGTCCGAATTGTATGTTAGAGACACCTGAGAAGCTCGGAACAGACTGACAACATCATGAATGAAATGAAACTCTAAGAAATTGCAGATGAAAATTACCGGTGTATGAGTGGTCTTCTACAGACGTCTGAGTGGTCTTCTTATCATCAGCATGTGAAGAGTAATTCAACAGTGTCCGAATCGCACCTTCTTCGATTCCATTTCGTTTGACATTCGTGATTCTGGAGTATTTCTCAACAACGGTTCCGAGTCCTCGGGAGATGTAATCCACTGAGAACATGTGGATTGTTCCATCGGATGAACCGACAACTACTTGGGCAGATCCATGGAGCATTGTGACACAGAGTGCACGGATAATTCAGAGAGATACGAAAGTAGGTAATTACCTGAGACTGATCCCAGAATTGATTGAAGGCGATGGATTCTTCGGAAGTGGTGAATGTTGACATCTCCGAGTACATCAACGATTTTAGGGGAGACTTCAGCGGTAGAAGAAGGTTTTGGGACAAGTGTAGTTGGAGATTTCTACTTGGATGTAGATTCTAGGAACGTATGGTGGTGGTTGTGGTAGGAGACAAGATAGATGGATGCGACACCGGAATCGAATACAAAAATGATGTCAACTCCAATTGAAACATGTCGTCGTTCTCCGCCTGATACTCCTTGATGTCCTTCATCACCGATGATTGTTTTGGCGTCATTTCGGAGCCATAACTAATCACTTAAGACTTGAACTCTTAGCTTCTTCTTCATTTTTGATAATGGCCGAGGGGGATGGTCGATGTAGGTGGTGGTCTCCGATAATGACCTAGATCCTATAATTACCTAGATGTGGTGCTGAAGAGTCGACTTGCAAGCGTCGACTGTGGGGGAGGCGGAATCGTGACACCATAATTGGAGAAGGTGAGGATTGTTTGGGGAAGATCGCATGTTACGTTAGGAATTTTTTTTTTCTTTTTTAGTAAATAAGATAGAAGATATAATTTAATAAACTAATAATATATTTGTTTTCAGTAATAACCTTCTCTAATTTAATTGGTAAAGCCCCCACCTCTTTAGTTTTCTGATTATTTACAAGAATGCCACCTTGTATCTTGATCGTCCTTTATTTTGATCCAACGTTCCCTTTTTAGTTCATGAGTTCTCGAGAAACTATGAGTCTCAAATGATATATATATATATATATATATATATATATATATATATATATATATATATATATATATACTAGCAGTCTACCCGTGCAAAGCGTCGGAGCACGTAAGTTCTTTCGGTGATATGTTTCATCTACAAAAATGTTTTGTTCCAAAAAAATTAAATGTCAAAGACAATATATTCAAACTATGGTGTTATTCACTTATTTGTTACATAATACATCAAATAACTAATAAAGAGAAACCGGTCAAGGTGGCACAAAATATGAAATGTTTAAGCTGTTCAAACAAAAATAATAGAATTATATAAAAATACACAAAATATGAAAATGTGTAATAGCACATGACTAATTATACATTATTAATTGTGCAACACTTCTTTATTGTGACACCCCGAAATTTATTCCGTCATTTTAACCATTTCTTCCGTTAATAAGCCTCGTTTTATTTAACTGTCCATTAACTTTTGGACTGGTTAATTAATGTGGGATTTTATAATGACTTGGTAAGGGTTGAAACAAATTAGAAACACCCCAAATTTTTCCTTTGAAAAATTTTAGTTTCAACCAAGTCAAAATATGACCACTAAATCGGGTGCGATCAAAAGCGCCGTTTAACAGCAGTATCGGGTAGATTTCCACTGAGCCCCAACTCAAACCCCTATTTAAGGGTGGGTGGAGTCCATTTGATACTTTTTTCACTCTCTTTCCACTCTCTCTCTCTCTCTCTCTCTCTCTCTCTCTCTACAACTTGTTTTCGAGCCAAAAACTCCCGTTTCGAGCCCCAAACGAGTAAGCAATCTACCGTAACTTGTTGTATAGCTTAACTAACATGCAAATTCGTATTTAAGACATCAAATAGGAGCCAAGTTATGTGTTTACGGCCCAAGAACACTCTTGGACCGTGAACACCCCTAAATGGGTTTTTTAAACCCCAAAACCCCTCCAAATTGCCCCTAAGGCTTAGATATGACTTGTGGACTTACACATTCGGACTTAGAACACCTTGAACTATAATTTTGGGGAGTAAACTTGAGTTTACTGCCTAAGAACATGCTTGGGCCATAAACTCCTCTTCATGGGGAGTAAACTCAAGTTCAAGTGTTAGAAATGCCCTCAAAGACCTCTATGGCCTTGGAAAAATGTCTAGAAGCAATCCCACGGATGTAAATGCTTTAAACATTAAAGAAACCAAGGAAATAGGAGTTTACGGCCGTAAACCCCCTAGGAAAGGTCCATGGGCCGTAAACTCCTAAAAGGTGCCCAAATGATGCCCTAAACTCCCCATTTGACTTGGAAAAATGCATAGAACTTTATTCTCTACCATTTAAGACCTCAAAACACAAAAGGAAAGGGTGAGTAGGAGTTTACGGCTGTAAACTCCCAAAAATGGTCCATGTGAGGCCTTAAACCCTTCATAAGCCCTAGATTTGAGTCTAGCCTAATTCCTTGAGTGATATAAGACATTTTGGCATCCTAGAACACCCTCACCAGGAGTTTACGGCCGTAAACTCATGAGGAGTTAGTCCCAGGGCCGTAAAATGTATAAAGAGTTTACTCTTGAAGAGTAAACTCCCTATCTAAGCCATACACACCCTTAAATGTTACCCAGGACACTCCAATCACTTAACCAAAGTGTTTTCTGCACTTTAGGATGCGTATACATGTATAATTAGTATTATATTTGCTAATTGTATGTAAACATATGTCATCATATGTTAATAGGTCACTAAGTGTGTTCAAGTCTTTACTTGACACCAAGCACCCAACCGGAACCTTCGTCGGATCCACTTACAACAGGTGAGTTCATACCCCTGAATTAACCTTTTAAATGTTTTTACATGCTTTTGAATGGGGGGGGGGGGGAATACAAGTTAAACATGTTAGTTATCATATCAATAACATGTGATTGATAACCCGCATGCACAAGGATTCATTAAACTGTCAACTGTTTTACCAAGTATGATACTGTAAATGGTTTTCTAAAACGTCTTTATGTATTCAAAGCTTTTCTCAAATTTCCTCTCGTGTTGTATGTTTTATTTCAAACTCTGTTATAGAAGCATTTTAAACAAAGGTTTTCTCTACTTTATCAAGGTTACAATCAAAACCTATTTTTGAATGATTTTCTTAAAGTATAAAGGTTTTCGAAAGATTTCATCAAAGTTTTCTTCCATGTTTTTATACTCCTACTTTGTTAGATACTACTGCTTTGTTATACTTCTACTTAGTTAATGCTCCTACTTAGTTAAATGGTACTACTTTGTTAACACTTTTACTTCGCGATACGCTTTTACTTCACAATATACTTCTACTTCACGATACACTTATACTTCACGATACGCTTTTACTTCACAATACACTTCTACTTCATGATACGCTTTTACTTCACAATACACTTCTACTTCACGATACGCTTATACTTCACGATACGCTTATACTTCGCAATACACTTCTACTTCATGATACGCTTATACTTCACGATACGCTTTTACTTCACAATACACTTCTACTTCATGATACGCTTATACTTCAAGATACGCTTATACTTCATGATACGCTCCTACTTCACGATACGCTTATACTTCACGATACACTTCTACTTCACGATACGCCCCTACTTGTTATAATTTGTGCAACACTTCTACTTCGTTAAACACTTAATCTTCGTTAAATGCTTCTACTTAGTTAAATGTATGCCTGTGCTTGTATAGTTATATAAATAATGTTTAAAGGACTTAGGAATGCTTGTTCACCCTATTTCCTTTTCTTCGTTGAGATGTGGTCTGGTGGGATCGGATATCCGTCCGAAGGTCGTTTGATCATTAGTTATATATTATGTATGCAAGCATAGACATATAGGATTACATCGATTAGTTCACTTCCCTTGGGTAGCAAGGGCATCCTCCCACTCGTCACTCACAGATCAGAAACACTAGTAACTACTATAGGAATAGTTAGGAGACTCTATCTGTCACTCTCTCTCTCTCTCTCTCTCTCTCTCTATATATATATATATATATATATATATATATATATATATCTTACTTTCGAATGTGACACACTATTTCCCACTACGACGCTTCATTGCGCCAACGCCGTGTAACCAGAGTCTCCGAGAAAGAGAGCGAACATCATGTGTATAGATCTATACGGGACTAACACTCCCACACCCTGACTACTAGCTACAGTCTACGCCAGTAAGGTCCATGGGTGACATAAAGCCACTACTACTACTGCCACTACTACTGCCACTACCTCTACGCGTGACCTGGAGGTTCATTGGATACTCTATCGTTGATCAGCATGGTTACACACAAGTTCACATTCACTCTTTGTTTTAGACCTTGCTAGACTTATCATTCATTTGATACTGTCTGGGGTCTGTGTTCACTGTTTTTAGACCTTGCTAGACATATCATTCATTTGACATTGGCTGGGGTCTGTGGTTTCTCTTGTTAGACTGAGCCAGGCGCGTCGTTCATTCGATACTCTCCTGGAGTCTATGATTTCTTTTGCCTTAGTCAGCACTCTTGATTGCTGAGGAATATGTTGTTTTCCCTGATATTCGCCTACTTTCTTTACAATCAATACCCTATTTTGATAATGATAGTGTTAAGGGAAAAATCACTTATTACAACATAACTCCGTCCAGTCTTGGTAGAAGATTGCTTTTAAATTAGAAAATATAGGATTTCCTAAAAAGGACTCTAATTCACTGTGTACTCTAAAACTAATACTTGTATAAACTTATTTGAATTAAAATGACACTAAATACTTATGAACTCACCAGCATTTGTAAAAATGCTGATACTCGCTTTCAAATAACTTGTATTCTCAGGTCAGCAATAGACAGGTACATCCCAGGAGCTTTTGGTGAGGACAGTTTAGTACAAAGCTTCACCTATATTATTACTTGTATTACTTTGATGATGTAATGTAATGTAAACCATGTAAAACTATTACTATTAATGCAATGGTTGTTGTACTTTGATTACTATACTGCATATGTTGTGATACTTGACATGGTGTCATCCACCCCAGAACGATTCCGCCGTTCCGATTTTGGGGTGTGACAGATTGGTATCAGAGCATTTTTTATAGTGAGCTAAGTATATCAATTCATAAAAGATATACAGCCTATAAATACATAGGGATAAAACACTCTGACCAAGAATTATACTTTAAAATATAACCATATTTTACCAAAGTATAAGAACATCCAGAATCTGAACACTCGAACACAAGTATCAGAAGAAGAACAAGAATAATAGTCTTCAGATGTTGAGCATTACCATTAAACCTGGGTAGTTATGTAATCGTAAGCTGGAATAAATGTAACATGATCAACTACATTTATTCGAGATGCGATGAACGTGTGCTTGGGAGTGATATGGTGTTGCAACAGGTCTGAAACTTACCAACCAGGAATGCTAGAGCGAAACATAAAGTTTAAAATATGATAGGAGTATTTTGGAATGCTAAAAGACTCAAACTAATCCCATAATCATATTCAGAAGATAAGAAACAAAATAGAAATTAAAATACCATAGGGGTATTTTAGGATCCATAAATAACCTTGTGTGAGGAACTAAATAGATCCTTATTGATAT
Organism: Lactuca saligna; assembly: GCF_052625555.1. Lineage (NCBI taxonomy): Eukaryota > Viridiplantae > Streptophyta > Magnoliopsida > Asterales > Asteraceae > Lactuca > Lactuca saligna. The sequence continues at coordinate 170,950,530 of NC_136424.1, forward strand.
ACCTACAATTACAGAGGGCATGCTCCCAAGATTATATATAATAAGGATCCCATAGGCTAAGAATGTGTGGTTTCGCTCTACTTCCTTTTCCTCGTTGGGATGTGGATATAGGGTAGTATCAAATATTTGAAGGCCTATCGGATCTAAGCTATATATGATTTGTATACCCTATGTAATTGTAGCAGGACTCGATATGGATCACCCAGTGAAATGTTAATAATTTCTTAGGATTCTTTAGACATTTCCATTCTCGCACGAACCCTGTAGAAAACCCTATCCACTTCAGTACTCGGCAGAAGAGGTGATGCAGACCTAGAAGAGGTTCATTGAGAGGATTTCCAGTTAGGAAATAAATGAACCAAGACGAGACTATTGAAATCACCAAGTGCCTATATCTTTTTAGGGACATAGTGGGAAATTCACCTAAACTTCCCAGATTTTCGGTCATCCATCCTGAAGCGATGACACTCAGAGTCGGAATCAGAAGGAAGGCGGAGTAGAGATTCAATATGTCCATACGAGGAGAGAACCCTAGGTAACTACCCGAAGGAAACGAACGCCGGTCCCAATAAAAAATACAAGGTAGACAGAGGGAGCCAGTACATGGAACCCGAGAGGTGTCTTTTCCTCGTGTTCGTCACGCTAATACACCCATAAAACAGTACAATTTAGTGAGTTGTTGATTACACTACTCACGCTATGTGTTAGGTAAATCGCCTTTTCCCGTGCAAGTAATACGATTAGAGTGGATCCCCACACCTCTATAGAGGTTGTTAACCATAAGTCTTCATGATCCTTTCATCTCGTGGTCTTCGTTCCGAACTGTTCTTAGATCTTTCTAAGCCGGAGAGTGAAACCTTTCCCAGTCTAAAGGTAACTTAGTAAGAATGACTACCATCTTATGGCCTTTTTTTCGATACTCATACTCCTACCTTGTACACCAGGACTACATCATAGGGATGTAGGTCGACACTCAGACAACCAATATCCGAGGCATGGGAAAATTTATGCCTAATACAGTAAGGACAGTTATGTCTAGGGTTAACCATCGTCTCTCATCCGTTTGATTTCTTTTCCGTATAGGGAAAAACCATGTCTCCAAGCAAACATAACCAATCCACTAGCAAGAAACCTACACTCTTACTCGATGAAGCTACCTTCCAGACTGCAGTCTCGGCAGCCGTTGCAGCTATCAGGGCTCAGCTGAATGCTAACAACGCCAATGTTAGCAAGAGCCCTATCGGGAATTCTGATCCCAGCCACAGACAACAGCAACCCTCAACCGCATACCCAACCACCCAAGGACCTCAGCCAACTTTACTAAAGAGAAGGTTCCAGAACGGGGAGGGAAGTACCTCGGCTCAAGGTCCTTTCGAAGGGCAACGAGCTGAGGCAGTCAATACCCCTGTTAATCCTTACCTCCCGACTTCAAGAAGACCATACCTAGGAAACCTTCCCCGCTGCAGCAAGTACAGATACCACCATCGTGATAGCTGTCGAGAACGATTTTGTGCTAGGTGCAATATGAAGGGCCATGTTGTTCGCATCTGCAGAATCCTGGTTGAGTTTATTACATCAACCACCAATGTGGTAGATAACCCAGTTTGCCACCTATGTGGTGAGATTGGACACTTCAAGAAGGATTGCCCAACTGAAAGAAAAGACAAGGACACAGGAGGATTCTGACTCTAATGCTTGGGGAGAAGCATCAAGGAACCTGGTAGATTTTGGTACGTCTCTCAATCTCAGATAACTTACCGAAAACACTAAAAGGCTAACTCTAAATGTAAATACTTCCCCATTAAGGCAAAAGTCGCAGCACTATTATAAAATTTAAAAATCTCATCAGGTAAAACTATAATGGCTAAACATATACGTTACGACTATGTATAATTGAGATGGATAGACCTAGAGTGAGTGAAGGCCACCTCATTTCCTGTTCCTCGTTTGGTTGTGGATTTAAAGCGGAGTCGCTCAGTCAACAGTCCTCCCCACCTTACTTATACATGACTAGTATATGTGAGGCGGTTATAGAAATGCCCCGTGAGAATCCATTCATGAAAAGGTACTCTATTCAGAAACATTCAGGACTCTCTATAGTTCCGCATCAACTCTATCAGTCAAGTATCCACGACAGTGATACACGAGACGAATCCCGAGACACCCAGAACGTGTGTGCCCGTTCAGCACATGACGTTATCGAGTCTCATTCTATATCATGTCGAAGTATGCCAACTTCGATGCCTCTACTAATCATGGTTCAACATTGTGCAACCATGTGTAAATCCTTAGTGCTCTGTAAAAAGAACTTTCTCCATAGCCATTTCGACAAATAAAGGTTCTTCCGAACCTAAACAAAATAAAAATAATAAAGACTAATATGATCCGCCAGTCGTCACTCTTATTTCAAAACCTTCCGAAGTACCCAGGAGAAGGGTACCGCGCGCTGGTAACCAACCCTTCTTAGACAGATAGAAAACGAAGCGAAAGACAATGTAGGTATTCCAGAAGACGATAACCACCCGAAGCATACCTCGTAGATCCCTCAGAAAGACCATTCATCCTATCCCATGGAACGGGAGCTAGAGTCAAGAGAACCCCCTGTGGGTTGAGCTACTATAATGACCACAAATCCGAAGTTTGTTGTCATCCCTGTTAAGCCAACATAGTAGCTAACACCCTCGGTTGGTAAGGAAATCTGAGTCGTAAGAGTCAAGGACATTGACTACGACCATCCATTCACGCTTAATCCCACAAATTAAGCATCGCAGCGAATATCCCGGAAATCCGAGAGTTGCAATAAATTAAACTCTGAGAAGAGTGGATGAGGATATTAAAGTTCCGAGTGATGGAACCCTATACTCACAAGATTTTTCCTAGACCGGGAAAACTCAGAAGCTTCGGAAGAGTAGTTGCCGAAGATGTTCGCACTACTCAGGCACTTCGTCCACCCCGTTACAGACGAGTAGTGCTTAGGATCCTCCGCCCCATCACATGGAGGAAGTCACTGTCGCCTTGTAGGCGATAGACTGCATTCTCCGAAGCGAACACTATAATACCGAGAACCACAGGATAACCTGCGCAGCCAAGAATACTTGATCAAAGTGAGAAAGTAGTTGCGTTAAGCCTTATAACCCAGATCCCGAAGAGATTATAGACTTGACACTAGTCCAGGTGTTAGTCGATGGGTTATACAAGAGCAACCGTTTTCTGCAATGAAATAAACCAACGTCTTAGAGATTCATTGGACTACTAGGTGATCCACGAATACTATCTCACGCATAAATAGTAGAACCACCTCCTGAAATAGTCCAACACTCATCTGGTGAAACCCTATCTCCCCGACCCTGAGGGTTTCCGTTAGGAATATCTCAAGATTCATTAGTGCAGGTTCATTTTGCACAAGATTGAGATAGCCACTCTACAACAAAAAGATATCGTAGACACGGAACCCATCCGATGATCTAGAAAGTCTCTAAAACCCAATTGACAGGAAACGCGAAACCAAGGACAACCCGAGCTTCCTAAGAACCAACCTGAGGGACTACACTTCCAGTATGCGAGAGAATGTTAGGAACTTCGGAATGGAAATCACGCCAGTGATGATCTTGCCATAGAAGTACACTATGTTCTAAATACTGAAAACCTCTACCCTTCTGAGAGCTTTGGACCATCCGAGATTCGTTACGGAGATTGGTCCAACCCTCATCAGACCACTACTACTTTTGGATATTCCACTAGCTTCATCCTAGATCAATCCACTTCTTAGACTTGATAAGTGTGTGCCCGATGTCACTCTTCGTATCCCACTCATCTTGATAGAAACCATTGAGAATGCTAACTTCGTAGACATACCTGTAGGAAATCGCTAACTACACGAGACGGAAATCCGCATCCCATAGGTGAAGGTTTGTTGGAATGACAGACACATGTCAGAGATGTTTGACCAATTGACCTTTTTCTCAAGTTCCATTATATGATCCTCAAATAACTCTTCACGCTCTTTAAATCTTTCAACAGCTTTGAAACGATCATCATCCTCAAAGATTGCAATTGCTTTGCTACATCAAAGTTTCAATCAAAAGTTAATAATAATAATAATAATAATAATAATAATAATAATAATAATAATAATTATTGTTTATAATGAATACTATATCATTTAACATTTACCTCCATTTAGTGGTATAAGTAATCTCTTTAGATTCCTGTGAATAATTTCATAAAAACAAGAATAAAATAATTTCATAGATAGAAACAAAACAAGACAGATAAAGATATAACTGACTTACATCTAGCATTTTTTTAAACTCCTCACATGCCTTTTTCTGTTTATTCCTCCTCTCTTCTGCTTCATGTTTTTTCTTTTGTCCAATAAACTGAAACATTAAATAATATATATATATATATATATATATATATATATATATATATATATATATATATATATATATATATATATATATATGGGAAAAGTGAATATACCCATAAGGGTATATAAGCTTAGGTACCCAAACTCACTATAATTAATTGTTTTATTTGATATATTCATTATAATGTTATTAAACTTCAACCTTAACTTGATTTACTTTGAAGGTTTTCGAAATTTCATTATTGTTTTCCTTTTATATCACTTCTTTTTGCCGAACACTTATTAGGCTATATATATTAGAGTTGAAAATGAAAATTATGTAAGAGGAAGATAAATGTGAAATTTATAAAAATCTTAGAAGTAAATCAAGTTAGAAGTTGAATTATAAGAACATTGGACAATTACAATGTACACATATGATACAAAACAATATAGTATGGTGAGTTTGGGTACCTAAGTTTATATACCCTTAAGGGTATATTCACTTTTCCCTATATATATATATATATATATATATATATATATATATATATATATATATATATATATATATATATATATTACACAAGTTTTAGTTTTACTTTACCAATTAAAAATGGCAAACGTTATTTAAAAATTAAAATCACATCATTGAAAGCCTGCTTTCGTTCTGAAAGTGATCTAAGAGTACTATATCTTCTATCATTTATAATTACTCTCAATGCCTAATACAACAACTAAAAATGTATAAAAAAAACATCTGAAACACAAAATCTAATTTTTAACTAACAGTCAACAAATACCTGATCCCATGTCCAATCAGAAGCTACATTTGTATTTTCCAAAAGAGCCTTGAATGCATTCTTTCCTTCCTGAAACAAAAATGTAAGACATATATAACAAATAAACATATGATTAATATTTTTGAGTAAAAGTTAACAAATAAATAATTAATTAGATACCTATTTGGTTTCATAAACTTGAGTTTCCTGATCATAAAAAAAACTATATCAAATAAAATACTCATAACTAACATCAACTGTAAAAAAAAAAAAAAAAAGTTACATTTAAGTTGCCAATAGGAGTTCCATTTTCAGCATCTTTCACTGAAACATCCTCACTGTTATACAATGATGTGGCAACATCCTCAATGTTATTAGGGTTCAAATGTGTGTTGTTGGGGGTAGCGGTGATCTTGAATGGTGGCAGCGAGGACAATGAATGATGTGCAGGTGCTGATGGTAGGATGCGGGTGACCCTAACATCTGTTGCTTAAAATCAAAACAGGAAATCGGAAAAAAAAAAAAAAAAAAGGAAAAGACTCAAACTGCTCGAAAAAAGGGGAGATAGAGAAAATGGGGTTTACCTAAAATCAAGTATCACTACAAGGAAAAAGGCCATTACCGGCGATAAAAGTCGCCGGTAATACTAATAGCGGCGACACGTCGCCGGTATTGAATCGCCGCTACTGCCTCGTCGCTATTGATCAATTTGTCGCTGCTAATGACTATTGTCGCCGCTAATAATGTTGTCGCCGGTAATGACCGATGTCACCGGTAAAAGCGTCGCCGGCAAAAGTGTCGCCGATAATGAGTTCTGTCGCCGGTAATTTTTTTTCAATTTTTTTTTAAATAATGATTTTCGTTGCCGGTGATAATATCGCAGGTAAAAGTGTCGTTGGTAATAACAATATTCGATTAAATATCAAAACCAATAGTGTCGACGCTAATTACAAAACAAACATCGTATTAAATATCAAACATAATAGTGTCAATGCAAATTACAAACAAACATCCAAAATACAATTAAATATCAAAAGTCATAATATTCGAGTAGCAAAACAACAAAATTTTTACAATCTACCAAGTAGCAAAACGAGACAACATATGCAAATAAAACTCATTCATACATACCCTCATCGTCGTTCCCATCGTTTCCTTGATTATTTTGGGATTAAAAAAACAAATAAAGCTCATCCCTACATGCCGGGTCGGCGAGCATTGCACGAAGATTTTCCAACTACGTAATTAATAACAATATATATAAACTTATAAGTTAGATCGTCAAACATAAACAAAAACTATTAAAAAACATTGTTATTTTTAAAGTATGATAGAAAACCAAAGTACATTGCTATATTTTGCACTTGGGACAAAAACCAAATTACCAAACTTTTTAGCAAATAACCACCACAAAACCAAAACTACCAAATGAACATGCATTTTACGATGCTAAAGTAGATTGCTATTTTACCTGTGATGGTGGTTGTGATGGTTGCGAAGGCTGTGGAATCGTCGGGAGACCAGAAGGTTTGCGGCCAATGCCTCTAATGTGGCCACGTCGCTCTCCTAATACTTTCTCGAACGTAGCTCTTTCTTGAGTTGGCGTTAACTTACTTTCACCTTGAGTTTGTTCTAGCAGCTCTTCAACTAACCGATTCTGTAACTCCCAAAAGTGAGTAACAATTAAGTATAAATAAACATTTAAATATATGATAAAATTATAATTAAATACTTACATATTATTGTTCCGATTCAGCAGTAACAAATACACCATTCTTATCGGTATGAGCTTTGCCAAATGTTTCCACTCTCTTAAGGTTCTGTTTAAGTTTAAAAATTAGATTATATTTTAAATAAATAATTACGTGTATCGTACGGTACCTTCTTATAGCAAGTACTGCTATACGAGCTCGAACCCCCACGATTCACAGTTGTTTGCTTTTCACGGATTTTTTTGTTCCTTTCTGAAGCAATTTTGTGTTCGTCAGTTTGAAAATACTCAACTGTCTTCTCCCAGTTATCAACAAGCATACCATCCGGAGGATTTGCCAATGCTCTCAGGATATCTTCATACCCTCCGACCATCTTGAAATATTCTTTTGCGTCGGCTTTACGCTCTCGAAAACCTTTTAACAAGGCTACTTGAAAACTCTCTGTTAATAGAGTAGCTTGTGCATCCTGGTACATTTGATTGAGATCAAACTTTGTCTACAATAAAAAAAAGTTAACCAAGTAAAAAACAATTATAGTTAAACCTATAAAATATATTTAAATAAATAATTACCGCTAAATGTTGTAATATAGTGTCCTTTATATCAGGGGAAACTCTTTTCCAACTCCATTTGTCGAAAGGGACCATCTGCCACATTGTTTTCCCAACTTCTCGGGAAAACATGTCTCCTGCCTCTCCTACGGGATTAAATGTGATATCCCTATCATATTGCATGCCTATTGGTTTCCCCTGGTTACGCAAGATTGCTTTTTCAAGCTTTATATTTTTTGCTTTTCCTCGAACTTTCCTTCGGGCTCGTTCCTCAACTACAAATGTAATTAAAAATTATTAGAAACGTCTGAGAAGCCAAATAGTAAATAAAAATTCATGATAAGACTTACCGTCCTGCTCGTGCTGGCCAGGACCTCTACCACCTGGGAAAGGTGGGTCCTCAGCTCCGTCTCCCCCATGTCCACGACCCATGACAGCAGCCATGGTAAACATAAAGAACAGCCACACTCTCATCATTTCCTGAAAAATTATAAGATATACAAATACAATTTTTATTATAGATACACATTACATAGAAATAAACATTTAGATAGGATAAACATTTAGATAGGAATAAACATTTCTATTTAAACTAGAAATCCAAATAAAGTTCATATTACAAACACATATTACAAATACACCTTACATAAGAACTATTCTAATCAGAATCTTCCTCATATCCTTCAGTGTCTTCTTCGGTATCATAGTCAGAATCGGTGTCATCGTAATCAGTATCGCAATCAGAAACATCATTGACTCTACCAGTTGGTGGAGGAACTTCAGATGCACTTTCTACATCAACAATGACTCTAGGAATGTTTTGAAAGAACATGCCGAAATCGATAAAAAGTGGAGCATCGGATGAAGAGATATTTTGAAGTACATCGACATCGTCTACATTTTCGTGTGAGACATTGTCAACATTTTGAACAAGGTCATCGTTCGATGGTAGATCCCAAATACTTCGATGATTAACATGCTCGACAACATACCGATGGTTATTGTTTGGCTCTCTGATGTAGAACACTTGTTTGGCTTGTGACGCATATATGAGTTGATCATCTTTGTATGCTTCGCGTCGTGTGTCGATACTGGTGAAACTATCACTAGAAATAACTCCTGTTCGAGTATCAAACCACTTGCAACGAAATAGTACAGTTGAATAATCATGTGTATACCTCAACTCTATAATCTCTTCTAACTGACCATAATATTACTCGCCTTTCTCACCCACCGCTAAAACCCTAGAGTTTTGTGTTGTACGTTGTGTGTCACGACTAAGTACCATAAACCTAACACCATTGACTATGCATGCGGTGTAAGAATAGACATTCATTTGCGGGCCCATTGCAAGAACCGACAACTCTTTGTGGAATTCTGGAGATTTTTCTATTTTCATTTGATGAACCTAACAATTATAAATTAATATGTATTATGTATTCGTTAGATCAATGAAACAAATTTGTTTATTAATTTATAGTACCATTTCACGAAACCAATTACGAAATTCTCTCTTTTCATCACTTTGGGGATGCTCAGATTTGAATTTCCTATATTGATGACCAAAATATATAGATTTAAAAAGATAAAATAAAAAATTAAGAATGAAAGTTAGAGATAAGATTAATTACTTGATATATTGTCTGACTTCTTCACAGCTATTCAATACAAACCATTCCATCGTTTATTGTCCACAAAAACATAGCTCTCATCGTGAAGAATGTGTTTGTCGCCGCATCTTTAATACGTACGCCTGAGTTCCACAAATGTTTAAGCTCTTCCACCAACGGTCTAAGGAAAACATCCATATCCTTACCTGGAGCTTTCGGTCTTGGAATCAACAAAGTCAACATGAATGATGACTCTTTCATACAAAGCCAGGGTGGCAAATTGTATGTGGTGAGTATGACCGGCCATGTGCTATGTGGATTACACATGTTTCCAAATGGATTGAAACCGTTAGCTGAAAGACCTAGGCGTACGTTACGGGGTTCACTCGAGAAGTCGGGGTATTTTTTATCAAAATCTTGCCAATGTTCCCCATTAACAGGATGAATCATCACATCATCTTCTGAACGTCTGGTACTATGCCAAATCATATTTTTGGCAGTGTGCCTCGAACAATATAAACGTCGTAGTCTAAGGGTCACAGGAAAGTACCGTAACACCTTATGAGGTACTTTCTTACCCTTGGTGTTTTTATCGATCCATCGGCTCTCTTTACAAACGGGACAAACTTGCAATGAATCATGTTCTTTCCAAAAGAGACAACAATCATTTTTGCACACATGTATCGACTCATACCCCAGGCCAATAGACTTTAGTTTCTTTTTGGCTAGATAATGTGAAAGAGGAACCTTGTTGCCTTTGGGAAATGCTAATTGCAAGAGCTCAAGGAGTTGATCAAATGAACTATCAGTCCATTTGTTGTTCACCTTGATATGCATTAACTTTGCTAGAAACTCAAGGGAAGAAAAGATGCAACCAGTATACAATTGAGTTTCCATTTCTTCCAACAACTGTGAAAAATCATCATCCACACCGCTACCCCTTGTATTCGAGGTTCCTTCATCGAGGTTGGTATCATTTTCTCTCGACTCCCACATCACATCGTCGATTAAATCGGCCATTTCGTTACTTGGCAAGACGACTGGAGGAATAAAATATTCACCATGATAGATCCAAATTTTTTTCGCCTTACTGAAACCATTTATAAATATATGGCGTTCAACTGCAGTCGGGTACTTGAAGTAACGGTTATCACATTTTTCACACGCACATCTGATTTTACCATTACTATCAAGGTGCGACTTGGACTTCTCAATAAAAGCTTTGAGTCCTTGGAACTCGGGATGGTTTCGATATGGATGAGTAGTCCAGCTTTTATTAATAGACATGATGTTGCTGAAACATAATTTTGGGTTTAGAGTTTAGTATACAAAATTAGCATTGTTTTTTTTTTTCCAATCCACATTTTTTTTACATCTAAAATAACACAAAAATTAAGTAATAAAGAAATGAAAAAAATAAATTAAAATTTTTTATTTATGCATTTTTTAAATTAATTTTAATTAAAATTACTTTTTTTTATATACATACATATCATGTTGTTGTGTTGTTTTTTTTTACCGTCGAGATTAAAATATATATAAGTTTTTAAACAATTTTATAATTTTTTTGTGTTTTTTTTTCCAATTATAAGTTAACTATATAACTTATTGGTTAATTAATTTGGAGTTAGCTTGGGTAAAAACTAGAAGCTTTCTAGTTTTTGTATATGAGTTTTTAAACAATTTTATAGTTTTTTTGTGTTTTTTTTTTCAAATTATAAAAATAATGTATTTTTTCTTTTCAATTATAGCATCCTACTTATACCAAAACCACATAGTTTTACATAATACATAAGAAGGTGAAAGTCACATACTTTTACATACATATTATGTTGTTGTGTTGTTTTTTTACCGTCGAGATTAAAATATATATAAGTTTTTAAACAATTTTATAATTTTTTTTTGTGTTTTTTTTTTCAATTATAAGTTAACTATATAATTTATTGGTTAATTAATTTGGAGTTAGCTTGGGTAAAAACTAGAAGCTTTCTAGTTTTTGTATATAAGTTTTTAAACAATTTTATAGTTTTTTTTGTGTTTTTTTTTTCAAATTATAAAAATAATGTATTTTTTTTTTCAATTATAGCATCCTACTTATACCAAAACCACATAGTTTTACATAATACATAAGAAGGTGAAAGTCACATACTTTTACATACATATTATGTTGTTGTGTTGTTTTTTTACCGTCGAGATTAAAATATATATAAGTTTTTAAACAATTTTATAATTTTTTTTGTGTTTTTTTCCAATTATAAGTTAACTATATAACTGGTTGGTTAATTAATTTGGAGTTAGCTTGGGTAAAAACTAGAAGCTTTCTAGTTTTTGTATATAAGTTTTTAAACAATTTTATAGTTTTTTTTGTGTTTTTTTTTTTTTTTCAAATTATAAAAATAATGTATTTTTTTTTTCAATTATAGCATCCTACCTATACCAAAACCACATAGTATTACATAATACATAAGAAGGTGAAAGTCACATACTTTTATATACATATTATGTTGTTGTGTTGTTTTTTTTACCGTCGAGATTAAAATATATATAAGTTTTTAAACAATTTTATAATTTTTTTTGTGTTTTTTTCAAATTATAAGTTAACTATATAACTGATTGGTTAATTAATTTGGAGTTAGCTTGGGTAAAAACTAGAAGCTTTCTAGTTTTTGTATATAAGTTTTTAAACAATTTTAAAGTTTTTTTTGTGCTTTTTTTTTTTTTTTCAAATTATAAAAGTAATGTATTTTTTTTTTTCAATTATAGCATCCTACTTATACCAAAACCACATAGTTTTACATAATACATAAGAAGGTGAAAGTCACATACTTTTACATACATATACCACATATACACCAAATACAAATACACACAAAATAACATCCTACTTAAAACAAATACACATAATTTCACATATATACATAATAACATCCTATTTATACCAAATACAAAAGTTTCACAATCATATATCACATTTACAACAAACATACATACATTCACATACACACAATAACATTATACTTATAACAAATACATATAATTTCTACCAAATACTAATATACCACATATACATCAAACACACATACATTGGAATATATATACCAAATTCACATATATTCAAACAAATACGGAATATACAATCTAATTTTCACATAATTTCACATATAAATACAACTTGAAGCTATACAACTAATTGCAATTCAATAACCACAAACAAAAAATTGAATAACTTGTTTCTAATCCAAAACAACACCACCAAAAACAAGAATATGAACAATTTATTATCATTCAATCACTACATAAAGCTACAAATCGAAATTCATACAAAATAAAAATGAAATCATCAAATAAAAACTTACCTTTCTTCAAGAAATGGAGGTATAAATTGATCCCAAAGCTTTAACCACACCTAGAGACACTTGCTTGGAACAATGTGGAGAGAAATTTGCTTTGAAGAAGCAGATTGAAGAGGAAATCGGCGAGATGGTGAAGGAATGTGAAGGAAATTGGAAGCAAACAGAAAGGAAAATGAAGAAGGGAGGTTATCTCCGTGCGTTTTTTTTATCTGCGACAGGCAATAGCGGCGACACCTTTACCTTTAGCGGCGACAACATGGGCTTTACCGGCGACAATGAGTAATAGCGGCGACAAACTGGAGGGAAGGGTACCGCGTCATTTTTAGCGGGCTATTAGCGGTGACTTTTTTTAACCTTTAGCGGCGACATCTGTGTTGCCGGTATTAGGTTTGACAGGATAAGGCACCCCCACCCGTTGGATTGGATATCTCATCGAACGGTTGAGATGCAATAGAGGGGGAAAGTGCGGATCCGGGTGACAACCCTTTAGTGGCGACACTATTACCGGCGACAAGGGGTTTTACCGGCAACTTTATCTAAAGTCGCCGGTAAAGCCTCTTGTCGCCGGTAATAGTGTCGCCGCTAAAGAGTATATTTCTTGTAGTGTATATTTTGAATAATTTAGAGGGAAGATGAAAATTGAGGAAGTTGTCATCGAGTGGAGATAAGGAGGAAGGGTGTTGATGATGATTGCTAGGGTCTATCTATTATCCTTACAACATTTCAATTTGAAAAGCAGCATGGAAAAGTTGGTAATGGTAATATTCTAATCTCGTTATAAAAATTGCGTATTTTGTGTGTGTATGTGTCTATGAGAGAGAGAGAGAGAGAGAGTTGGAGACCTGAAAGATTTATACTGAATGATGACGCTTATTTAAGGTTTTCAACCGTCTTTCTGTAGCTTTACCCAGATTCAGACTTGCAAGAGGACATTTCCACAAACAGTTGTTGGGCATGCTTGTCACACCCCGAAAACCGAAGGCGGAATACATTTCCGGGGTTGACTACCACGTTGAGTATCAAATCCAATGCACATAGTAAGTAAAGTAAAGCAACCATTACATTACATAATAAAAGTTTTACAGTAGTTTCAGAAGTAAAGTTTGTACAGTTGTGATACATAGTATATATAAACAAAATGAAACGGATCTTCATGTACTCCATCTTCGAGCAAAAGGATCTTCGGGTACCTGTTCTAACGTCGACCTGAGAACACAAGCGGTTTGAAAATCAGCATAAAGCTGGTGAGTTCATAAGCGGTTTTGTTTTACGAAAATGTATCGGTTTCCTTTTTGTTTCTAAAATGTTATGTACACCAAGAAAATATCGTATTTTCTTGAAAGTTGGTTATTGTTTCACAAATGTAAAATATAGTAAATTTGTACACTGAAAACATGTTTACTCAAGTGAAAATGTATAGTTGGTTATCTGACTGGTTAAACTGTTCTATTTACTTATCATGTGTTACCAGGAAAGTCCCATACTTTCCTTGTTGTATGTTACAATTGTAAAAGATGTAATGTTATCCAGTTTGATACTCTTTCTAGTTATGTGGGTATTACCCAGGAAAGCCCCATGCTTTCCTGCATGTATGTATCTAATGTAAACGATGTTAAAGATGTAGAAATGTAATCATGAATAGGTTCCATGTTTTCCCCAGGAAAGTCCCGTACTTTCCTGAATGTTAGTCACAGTAAGTAAAAGATGTAAAAGATGTAAACGATGTATAAAGTAATCCATTATTACTGTAAGTAAATATCTGTTATCCTAATTGCGAGTTCCATAACCATACAATAGACTGAAACCTGTGGCAATAAGTAGTCCACATGTGGCAATAAGTTGTCCACATACTTATGACTCTCGTCACCCTTGAACCATTTCGGTTCGGCTGTAGCTAGCAGCCAGGTGTGGGGTAGTCAGCCCCGTATAGATCTATACACTCAAGTCACGCTCTCTAAATACCAAAGATTCTGGTTATGGGTGTAGTCCTCCACTCGCGTAATCTGGGTGGAGTGTTCTCCGAGGACGTGTCTCCAGTCATACAGGAATAACAAATTTACTAGTAATAATATGAAAGTCCTCCACTCGTATATGTGTGGGGAGTGTCACCGAGGACAAAACAGTGTACAGGTGTTATATTCAAATGTTTAATGTTATGCTTTTAATTGATAAAGTGTGAAAAATCATTTGTGAAATACATGTAAAACATACTAGTTTAAAGACTTATTTCACAAATATATGTTACGTGATCTGTATGTTCGATCTGTTATCAGTTGTAGTAATCAGTTATAAAAGCATAAGAATATGAATCACACATTTGAAAACATGTTTTGAGTATAAGAATTTCCTTGTACTTTGCTTGTGTTCCCCCCCTGAAAACAGTGAAAACAGTGAAAAAGGGTAGGGGTATGAACTCACCGGACTAGGAAACATGTCGGTTTTGAATGCTATACGTTGGTTCGGGGTTTGATTACTCGCGATGACCCTATGTAAAATGATATAATGTCCACATATATAAAATTAGAGATACATCCACTAATCATATGTAACATTACACTCCAATGAGGTTAAACACCTCAAAACGAGTGTTCGGAGTGACCGGGGTGACATCTTCGGATTTGTAATGGCACTAAGGACTTGGGACTTGAGTTTACTCTCCATAAGTAAACATTTAAATGAATTTATAACTATGAAACACACACATACATGAGTTTACGGCCGTAAACTCATGTGGGTGTGGTTTTGATGTTTTAAGGGCTCAAATGGACTTAGGGATTGCTAGAAATGATTATCTAAACACCTTGGAACACTTGGAATGGATTCAAATCATTTAAAACATGAGTTTACGGCCACACTCATAGAGTTTACGGCCGTAAACTCACCCATGGCTAAGAATAGTTGATTTGAGCTATTTAGGGCAATCACATGTGATTCAAACTAATTTTCTAAGCATTGTTATCCATTTAGAACATCAATTAAGACACTTATTGGAGTTTATGGCCTAGAGGTATGTTCTAAGGCCGTAAACTCTCCTTTACCATTGAAAAAGATAGTTTTTGATGCTAAAAACAATCACATGTGATTCTACAAATTCATACAAGTCATTTGGGTGTATTTGATGCATCATTAACATTGTTTTATGAGTTTACGGCCAAGGGTATGCTCCTAGTCCGTAAACTCCCATAAATGACACTTTTGATATGTTTCAACCCTTTAAACCATTTTTAGATGCATCAAGATTTTACCACAAAGCCATTGGTTGAGTTTGAAAGCATTTTGACATGTTTAAAGGCACTAAATCACCCTTTAAGAGGAGTTTACGGCCCAAGAGTATGTCTTGGCCGTAAACTCATCTTTATTACTCAAAACTCAAGTTTAAAGTGTTCCAAGTCTAGATTAGCAAGCCCATAGGTCATATCTAAGTCCCAACTAGGTTTTGGAAGGGTTAATTGGCTCAAAAACCCTTTGAACATGAGTTTACGGCCCAAGAATGATCCTTGGACGTAAACTCACTTTTGTCCCTCTAAATCCAAGTTTTACATGTTATAAGCTCTTTCCTTTAAGCCATTATATCATATCTAGTGTCCAACTATGCAAAGGAGGGGTTTTAGGGCTTAAAAACCCTTTATATATGAGTTTACGGCCCATGAAGGTTCCATGGCCGTAAACTCATGAATGTTGTCCTAATTCATGCTTTGAACTCGAATTTGAAGGTCAAATATGTTATGGATTAAGGCTAGGAAGGTACCTTAGAGATTAGAAGCCTTAATTTTGAGTTTTAATCCCTTAAACTTGGATTAGGAGAGAGGTGGGTAGTGTTTAGTGGTAATTTGACCAAAGGCTTCAAATGAAGTCTTAAACACGTTTATATAGTGTTTAAGTTTTGGACACGGTGGAATTCTACCTGATACCGGTGTTAGACGAGGGTTTTGGTCGTACCCGATTGAGTTAGCGTAACCCGATACGGTAATTTCTAGAAATATTCCGATCACTAAAGTTGGGTGTTAAAATGATTTCTAAATGTATTAAGACACCCATTAAGTCATTTTAAATGTGTACTAGATAATGACTTAATTAGACGGAAGATCGGAAATTGAAAATCGGAACGACGATCGGTTGCGCGAATTGTGTTATGAAAGAGTTACATTAAAATGATGCGGAAATTTCGGGTTGTTACATTATCCCCCCGTTAAAGGGAATTTCGTCCCGAAATTCAAGTTTAGAACATAAGACAAGATACAAATCATGGATAAGAAAAGAGTTGTGGATACTTCTGTTTCATTGAATCTTCCCGTTCCCAAGTGAATTCCGGTCCCCGCTTGGCATTCCAGCAAACCTTCACTAACGGGATGCGACTTTGTTTTGTACGTTTGACTTCTCGATCCATGATTTCGATCGGTTCCTCCACAAAGTTGAGGTTTTCATTGATCTCGATCTCGTCTAAGGGAATTGTTAGGGTTTCATCGGATAGGCACTTTTTGAGATTTGAAACATGGAAGACAGGATGAATGTTACTGAGTTCATGAGGTAAATGAAGTTTATAGGCAACTGGACCGATCCTAGAGAGGATCTCAAAGGGTCCAATGTACCTCGGATTAAGTTTCCCACGCTTACCAAAGCGTACAGTGCCTTTCCAGGGCGAGACTTTTAACATGACACGGTCTCCAACCTGGAATTCTAGTGGTTTCCGACGATTATCAGCATAACTCTTTTGACGATCACGTGAGGCTTTCAGTCAGTTACGGATTTGAATGATCTTTTCGGTGGTTTCGCGGATGATTTCAGGACCAGTGAGAGCACTGTCGGGGACTCGACTCCTGGCTAACTGTGTATCCCCCACCTCGGCCCAGTACAGAGGAGATCTGCACTTACGACCGTATAGGGCTTCGAACGGAGCAGTCCTAATGCTGGTGTGGTAACTGTTGTTGTACGAGAACTCGATCAAGGATAGATGTGTATCCCACGACTTTCCAAAGTCGATGACACATGCCCGAAGCATGTCCTCCAGGGTTTGGATTGTTCTCTCACTCTGTCCATCAGTTTGAGGATGATACGCCGTGCTCATATCTAGTTTGGTTCCAAGGGCTTTCTGAAGGGATTGCCAGAATCTGGAGGTAAACCTACTATCTCGATCAGAGATAATAGATACAGGTACACCATGTAGACATACTACCTCTTGGATGTATATTCGCGCAAGTCTCTCCATCTTGTATGATTCTTTGATCGGGATGAAGTGAGCGGATTTTGTCAAACGATCGACAATTACCCAAATGGTATCGTACCCACTAGAACACTTGGGTAGTTTGGTGATGAAGTCCATGGTAATCATCTCCCATTTCCACTCGGGAATCTCGGGTTGTTGGAGTAGACCTGACGGCTTCTGATGTTCAACTTTGACTTTGGCGCAAGTCAGACACTTGCCAACAAATGTAGCTATCTCAGCTTTCATGTTCGGCCACCAGTATTGTTTCTTGAGATCCAGGTACATCTTGTCTGAACCCGGGTGAACAGAGTATTTGGTTCGGTGTGCTTCCTCCATGACTATTTCCCTGAATCCACCGGATTTGGGAATCCAGATTCGATTCATGAAACAGTGAACTCCGTCACCTCTAATCTCAAGTTTCTTTTCCATCCCTCTCAAGGTTTCATCTGACACGTTCTCGGGTTTGAGGGCTGTTAACTGGGCTTCTCGGATTTGTATGGGTAAGTTGGAATGGATGGTTATTGTCTGGTTCCTCACTTTGTGGCCTGCACTATCCTTTCGGCTAAGGGCATCTGCTACCACATTGGCCTTGCCGGGGTGGTAACGAATTTCACACTCATAATCACTGAGTAATTCTACCCATTGCCGTTGCCTCATGTTTAAGTCTTTTTGATTAAAGATGTGTTGCAAACTCTTGTGATCAGTGAAGATTGTGCACTTGGTTCCGTAGAGATAATGTCTCCAAATCTTCAATGCGAAGACTACTGCTCCTAGTTCCAAGTCGTGTGTGGTATAGTTGACCTCGTGTGCTTTCAGCTGTCTAGAGGCATAGGCAATCACCTTTCCTCTTTGCATAAGCACACAGCCTAAACCTTGATTAGACGCATCGCAATAGACAACGAAATCCTCTGTCCCTTCGGGCAGAGACAGGACAGGTGCGCTGCATAAGGCTTTCTTCAATGTTTGGAATGCGGTCTCTTGTTTATCACTCCAACAAAAAGGTACACTTTTTTGTGTTAGAGTGGTTAAAGGTTTGGCGATTTTGGAAAAGTTCTGAATGAATCGTCGATAGTAGCCGGCGAGACCCAAGAATTGACGAATTTCTGTGGGTGTTTTCGGTGCCGACCAACTCTCTATCGCTTTAATCTTGGAAGGATCTACATGAATACCCTCCTCGCTTACCACGTGACCGAGGAAAGTTACCTTCCGTATCCAAAATTCACATTTGGAAAATTTCGCGTAAAGCTTTTCGGATCTAAGAGTTTCCAACACTAGCCTCAAGTGTTGCTTGTGGTCTTCTTCACTTCGGGAGTAGACGAGAATGTCGTCAATGAACACGATGACGAATTTGTCTAAGAAGGGACGGCACACCCGGTTCATCAGGTCCATAAACACAGCCGGTGCATTGGTTAGACCGAAGGGCATCACTACGAACTCTTAGTGTCCATACCGAGTCCTAAAAGCTGTCTTGGGAACATCATTCTCCTGGACTCGTAACTGATGGTACCCTGATCGAAGGTCTATCTTAGAGAAGTAGCTGGCTCCCTGGAGTTGATCGAAGAGGTCGTCTATTCTTGGAAGAGGATATCGGTTCTTAACGGTCAACTTGTTCAGTTCACGATAGTCGATACACATCCGAAAGGATCCATCTTTCTTTTTGACAAACAGAATCGGAGCTCCCCAGGGTGAGGAACTTGGTCTAATGAATCCTTTACTGAGCAACTCATTGAGTTGACTGGATAACTCCTGCATTTCTGTCGGAGCTAAACGATACGGGGATTTTGCTACGGGAGTAGCTCCAGGAATCAGGTCAATACGGAACTCAACCTGTCGTTTGGGAGGAATTCCTGGAAGTTCTTCGGGAAACACAACGGGAAAGTTACAGACTTCGGGGATGCTCGCGAGGTCTCTAACTTCTTGTTTCTCGTTGATCACATGAGCTAAGAATGCAACACACTCCTTTCGAAGGAGCTTTCGAGCTTTGATGCAAGAAATGATATGAAGGTTGGAACTGGGTTTATCGCCATAGATTACAAGGGTTTGATCCGAATGAAGATTGAGACGGATAGCTTTTTCATAACAAAGAATGTCAGCATGATTGGGACTCAACCAATCCATGCCAATGATAACATCAAAGCTCTTAATGGAAACGGGCATGAGATCTATAGGAAATGAGTGATCATTTAGGGTAAGCGTACAACTTATGAATACGTCATTAGCGCTTTCTTTCTCACCGTTAGCCATCTCGACGATAAATGTTTCAGTTAGTGGTTGAGGATTTGGTTTTAGATTACGTTTGAATGCATGACTAACAAAACTCCTTTCAGCACCCGAATCGAAAAGAATACTAGCATATGAGTTGTCGAGAAGGAACGTACCCGAAACAACAGTGGGATCAGCAACTGCTTCCTCCCGTCCCATGGTTAGGACCCTTCCAGTGTTATCAGCAGTTGACTTCTTGGGACAGTTCCTTTTAAAGTGTCCAACTTCACCACAGTTATAGCAGGTTTGACTAACACCTGCTCCCGATGTTTGGTTGGCTGATTGGGTAGGAGTTCTGCAGTATCGAACAGTGTGCCCTTTCTTACCACAGTTGGTGCAAGACAATTCTCGACAGGGACCAGGATGATGATGGTATTTACACTTGTCACACAGAGGAAGGTTACCAGCATATTTACTGGTAGGAGTTGAGGCTGTGGATCCCATGGCAGAAACAACAACAACAGGAGTAGTAGTAGCAGCATGGACTGCTACTGTCTGTTGTTTCTTGGATGATCCTTGAGAAGATTGACCCTTCTTCTTCTTCCAGAATTTCCTCTTTTCACCACTCCTTTGAGTCGGCTCAGAAGTGGTAGTGATTTCCTTAACATCGTCGCTGTGATCAATCAGAATTTGTGCTAAGGTCTTGGCACTATCGTAGGTATCCGGACGAGCAGCTAAAACGTGACTCTTTATTGGTTGAGATAACCCCCAAACGAACCTTTCGATCTTTTTGTTTTCAGGAGTGACTAACCCCGGGCAAAGAAGTGCGAGATCATCAAATCGGGAAGTATATGCAACAATGTCGGAACCTTTCATCTTCAGGTTCCAGAGCTCATGCTCTAATTTCTGCATTTCACCACGGGGACAGTACTCGGCAATGAGAAGTTCTTTCATGGCCTCCCAGCCCATGGCATTGGCTATGGGTAAGGTCAGAGATTTGACTCGGCCATTCCACCAAGTCAAGGCTTTATCCACGAAAGTACAGGCTGCAAATTTGACTTTATCGGACTCCGCACAAGCACAGATTTCAAAGATGGACTCAATTTTCTCGAACCATCGAGATAAGGAGATGACACCTCCAGCTCCATTAAAAGATGTTGGTTTCGCATTCATGAAATCCTTGTAGGAACCCCCTCTTTGGTGTCCTTGGCTACCCTCAGGGTTTTGAGATTGAGTATCGCCACCTGAACCACTAGGGTTCATTTGTGACATAGCTGCTACCATCGCAGCGGTCATCATCGTCTGGAGTGACGTTAGATCGAACTGGGGAGGAGGTGGCGGCGAGGAAGGATTGTTGTTGTTCTTTGAGCTAGGTCTCTTTCGGGGAGGCATCTTGATCTAATAAGATCAAGGAAAAGAGGATGGTAAGTCCTCTTCATTGAATCGATAGATATGACAGTTATATGATTCGAGTAAGCGATAAAGCAGGAAAGAGTTATCGAATAGATAATTTATCGCTAAGAGTGATCACAGAAAACCACTTGAATAAAGATTACTACAGAGGATCGGGATCGAGAAATACTCCCATAGTATTTCATGAATTGTTTACGACAATGATTCAATGTTTGGGATATTAGGGTAAGTTTCAGGCATGCCACATACCACAGTCACTCCCAAGCACATGTTGGTCGTGTCTCGAATGAATATAGTTGGCCAGGCTATATTGATCCTAGAGACGACTACATAACTGCCCAGGTTTAACTGTAGTACACAACACCCATTTACTTATGTTCTGTTCTACTTGTGGTTACGGATGACGACGGTTCAGTATACTTGTATACTTTTGAAAATACTTGTAGTTTGAAGATACTTTTAATTCAGAGCACTTAGACCCTTTAGTGTTTATAGTTTTATACCATGTAAGGTTTGGTATACTTCATTCACTATAAACAAGGGCTCTGATACCAATCTGTCACACCCCGAAAACCGAAGGCGGAATACATTTCCGGGGTTGACTACCACGTTGAGTATCAAATCCAATGCACATAGTAAGTAAAGTAAAGCAACCATTACATTACATAATAAAAGTTTTACAGTAGTTTCAGAAGTAAAGTTTGTACAGTTGTGATACATAGTATATATAAACAAAATGAAATGGATCTTCATGTACTCCATCTTCGAGCAAAAGGATCTTCGGGTACCTGTTCTAACGTCGACTTGAGAACAGAAGCGGTTTGAAAATCAGCATAAAGCTGGTGAGTTCATAAGCGGTTTTGTTTTACGAAAATGTATCGGTTTCCTTTCTGTTTCTGAAATGTTATGTACACCAAGAAAATCCCGTATTTTCTTGAAAGTTGGTTATTGTTTCACAAATGTAAAATATAGTAAATTTGTACACTGAAAACATGTTTACTCAAGTGAAAATGTATAGTTGGTTATCTAACTGGTTAAACTGTTCTATTTACTTATCATGTGTTACCAGGAAAGTCCCATACTTTCCTTGTTGTATGTTACAATTGTAAAAGATGTAATGTTATCCAGTTTGATACTCTTTCTAGTTATGTGGGTATTACCCAGGAAAGCCCCATGCTTTCCTGCATGTATGTATCTAATGTAAACGATGTTAAAGATGTAGAAATGTAATCATGAATAGGTTCCATGTTTTCCCCAGGAAAGTCCCGTACTTTCCTGAATGTTAGTCACAGTAAGTAAAAGATGTAAAAGATGTAAACGATGTATAAAGTAATCCATTATTACTGTAAGTAAATCTCTGTTATCCTAATTGCGAGTTCCATAACCATACAATAGACTGAAACCTGTGGCAATAAGTAATCCACATGTGGCAACAAGTTGTCCACATACTTATGACTTTCGTCACCCTTGAACCATTTCGGTTCGGCTGTAGCTAGCAGCCAGGTGTGGGGTAGTCAGCCTCGTATAGATCTATACACTCAAGTCACGCTCTCTAAATACCAGAGATTCTGGTTATGGGTGTAGTCCTCCACTCGCGTAATCTGGGTGGAGTGTTCTCCGAGGACGTGTCTCCAATCATACAGGAATAACAAATTTACTAGTAATAATATGAAAGTCCTCCACTCGTATATGTGTGGGGATTGTCACCGAGGACATAACAGTGTACATGTGTTATATTCAAATGTTTAATGTTATGCTTTTAACTGATAAAGTGTGAAAAATCATTTGTGAAATACATGTAAAACATACTAGTTTAAAGACTTATTTCACAAATATATGTTACGTGATCTGTATGTTCGATCTGTTATCAGTTGTAGTAATCAGTTATAAAAGCATAAGAATATGAATCACACATTTGAAAACATGTTTTGAGTATAAGAATTTCCTTGTACTTTGCTTGTGTTCCCCCCCTGAAAACAGTGAAAACAGTGAAAAAGGGTAGGGGTATGAACTCACCGGACTAGGAAACGTGTCGGTTTTGAATGCTATACGTCGGTTCGGGGTTTGATTACTCGTGATGACCCTATGTAAAATGATATAATGTCCATATATATAAAATTAGAGATACATCCACTAATCATATGGAACATTACACTCCAATGAGGTTAAACACCTCAAAACGAGTGTTCGGAGTGACCCGGGTGACATCTTCGGATTTGTAATGGCACTAGGGACTTGGGACTTGAGTTTAATCTCCATAAATAAACATTTAAATGAGTTTACAACTATGAAACACACAAATACATGATTTTACGGCCGTAAACTCATGTGGGTGTGGTTTTGATGTTTTAAGGGCTCAAATGGACTTAGGGATTGCCAGAAATGATTATCTAAACACCTTGGAACACTTGGAATGGATTCAAATCATTTAAAACATGAGTTTACGGCCACACTCATAGAGTTTACGGCCGTAAACTCACCCATGGCTAAGAATAGTTGATTTGAGCTATTTAGGGCAATCACATGTGATTCAAACTAATTTTCTAAGCATTGTTATGCATTTAGAACATCAATTAAGACACTTATTGGAGTTTACGGCCTAGAGGTATGTTCTAAGGCCGTAAACTCTCCTTTACCATTGAAAAAGATAGTTTTTGATGCTAAAAACAATCACATGTGATTCTAGAAATTCATACAAGTCATTTGGGTGTATTTGATGCATCATTAACATTGTTTTATGAGTTTACGGCCAAGGGTATGCTCCTAGGCCGTAAACTCCCATAAATGACACTTTTGATATGTTTCAACCCTTTAAACCATTTTTAGATGCATCAAGATTTTACCACAAAGCCATTGGTTGAGTTTGAAAGCATTTTGACATGTTTAAAGGCACTAAATCACCCTTTAAGAGGAGTTTACGGCCCAAGAGTATGTCTTGGCCGTAAACTCATCTTTATTACTCAAAAATCAAGTTTAAAGTGTTCCAAGTCTAGATTAGCAAGCCCATAGGTCATATCTAAGTCCCAACTAGGTTTTGGAAGGGTTAATTGGCTCAAAAACCCTTAGAACATGAGTTTACGGCCCAAGAATGATCCTTGGCCGTAAACTCACTTTTGTCCCTCTAAATCCAAGTTTTACATGTTATAAGCTCTTTCCTTTAAGCCATTATATCATATCTAGTGTCCAACTATGCAAAGGAGGGGTTTTAGGGCTTAAAAACCCTTTATATATGAGTTTACGGCCCATGAAGGTTCCATGGCCGTAAACTCATGAATGTTGTCCTAATTCATGCTTTGAACTCGAATTTGAAGGTCAAATATGTTATGGATTAAGGCTAGGACGGTACCTTAGAGATTAGAAGCCTTAATTTTGAGTTTTGATCCCTTAAACTTGGATTAGGAGAGAGGTGGGTAGTGTTTAGTGGTAATTTGACCAAAGGCTTCAAATGAAGTCTTAAACACGTTTATATAGTGTTTAAGTTTTGGACACGGTGGAATTCTACCCGATACCGGTGTTAGACGAGGCTTTTGGTCGTACCCGATTGAGTTACCGTAACCCGATACAGTAATTTCTAGAAATATTCCGATCACTAAAGTTGGGTGTTAAAATGATTTCTAAATGTATTAAGACACCCATTAAGTCGTTTTAAATGTGTACTAGATAATGACTTAATTAGACGGAAGATCGGAAATCGGAAATCGGAACGACGATCGGTTGCGCGAATTGTGTTATGAAAGAGTTACATTAAAATGATGCGGAAATTTCGGGTTGTTACAATGCCTAAAGGGGTACGAATTATAGCCACCAAGAAACTCCCAAGAGTCAATTTGCTACTTGTCTCTCCTTTTCACCCCCGACTCTTTCTTTTATATGAATCACAACCACCAAGAACTTGCAGCACACCCACCCCTTTTTGATCAAGCACCAGGTATGATGTAAAGAAAAAAAAATACAACCTAGGAACAGGCTCGAGTCCTTGTTGTCTGTCTCTTTGTTTTTAGTAGCAAGAAGAATAAAGATGAATGTTTAGGGCTTTTCTCATTTGTTTGTTCCATATTTGAAATACTATGATCGATGAAAAAAAAAACAATTAAAACATATATAAATGAAGTAATCATCCCAAAATCCAAGCAATCTGATTTTGTTTTGATCGGGCAAAAGGGAATAGAGCTATGAGGATTAACTCACCACAAGTTATGAATTAGACTCTCGTTTCTTTGCTTATTATATCAGGTACTGGTTAGCAATTATGCTCATATTTGATATAAAATTTAACAAAAGCAATGATTAGTTTGAAATTCAACGATCTAACCTTATAGAGTTGGGTGTGGAGTTGGATTCAGAGACTCTGAAGACATTCAACATATCTTCAATATCAGATTTCTTCTCACCGAGGATCTAACTTTATAGAGGTCGAGAGTTATGGTGAATAGTGACTGTATCCACCGACTAGAGATGGAGAAAGGGTTAAGAGAATTTGTGAAGACGAATAGTGATAGCCTTGAGTTGTTGTGGTTTTGTGGTTTCTCGAGAGGATTTGTAGAGATGGGTGAGATATGAGGGAAGATGAAAATATTTGAGCTTGAAGTTAGGCAAGTTAAAAGGAAATTCATACGAATAGTTAGATCGAGCTCAACCTTATCGATTTCATTTCACTACGTAAACCAAATTTGAACTACATAATAGGCTAACACTTCCACAATATAGGGTGTGTTTTGAAATTCAAAGGTTCATTCGATTTTAACGGAAAACTATTAAAATTTAGTATTATTTTATTGATGTTAGTTTGTATATTCAGCTTAAATATTTGAACGTCTTAAAAAAAATATTATTATTATATCCAAATCTATTTTTAGAAAATATAAGATTTCTTTTATAAGATAGTATATATATATATATATATATATATATATATATATATATATATATATATATATATATATATATATATATATATATATATATATATATATATATATATATAACATAGTTTTATAAGATAGT
This sequence comes from Lactuca saligna, assembly GCF_052625555.1. NCBI lineage: Eukaryota > Viridiplantae > Streptophyta > Magnoliopsida > Asterales > Asteraceae > Lactuca > Lactuca saligna. The sequence goes on from NC_136424.1 coordinate 170,976,711, forward strand.
TACACATGATTAACAAATAATATAAAATACTTTACACCGTATACAAATAATTAATAAACACTTAACAATTCTTTTGACCATATCATGTCATATTTTTAACAAAATTGAAACACTTTTAGAACACGTACCAAATTTTTTAAAAATATAACCAAAAGTGTCAAGTAAATCACCAATTAGTTTCCATCCAAAAAATGTTATAAAACCAAAAACGAATCATTTTAAACATTCCAAATCTAAAAGAGATGTCGTGCATATTTACAAACATTCATCAAATTATTTAAACTTTGCAAATTATAGTTATCAAGATAAGATGGGAACATATGGTATTATTAGTGGTGCCTTTTGGAATAATTTTATATTTTAACTAAAAAACACAAAAATTAAAGATTATGCTATAAATATCTCCTTTATCATTTTTATTTTCCCTAACCTCAATCTAATAAAATCATTTACAATTTAATTTTGATTTTATTATTTTTTGTTTATTTTCTTTTTTATTTTTTTTTTGTTGTTTTTTCTTTTTTATTTATTTATTAGATTATTCTTATTATTTAAAAGAAATAAATCTAATCAATTATTATTAAAGCTATGCAAATTATAGTTATCAAGATAAGATGGGACATTGTTTTTTTCCCTTTTTATTTTTTTGATGTTTCTTTCTTTTCATTTATTTATTAGATTATTCTTATTATTTAAAAAAAATAATTTTTTTTGAAACTATACTACAAATGCGATTTCATTTGAAAAATGTAATTTTGCTCATTGGTAAAACTTTTATGTATTATATTTCCTTATGGAATAAAAAAGCTTAGTTATTATTATTATTATTATTATTATTATTATTATTATTATTATTATTATTATTATTATTGATAAAAAAAACTTACTTTTTATATTGGAATTACACTATAAATGCAAATGCAATTTCATATGGGATAAAAAAGCTTATTTTTCATCTGGTCTATCAACTTCATTCATAAACATTATCTCTTTCCATTTTATTATTATTATTATTATTATTATTATTATTATTATTATTATTATTATTGTTGATTTGATTGGATTGGATTTATCTTTATCTTTAATTTTTTCTTTAATAATAAAGAAACTGATTTACATAGCTTTAACTTTATACATTATATATACGATTCGTAGGATTCGATTCAATTCAACATTCGTTGAATTCAATTCATATCAACATTCACGAAATTGTCGATCGGTCATTCTTATGCAAGTTTTTAAACTAACAGGGTATGTATTTTAGATGGATAATTTTAGTTTATTTGTAAGTTGTTATATGTTATATTTTTAGTGGAATTCTTTTTAACTAACCAACTATATATTAGGTGTTTAACAATCATAAAAATTTAACATAGTGGATGCAAGAAATGACACAGTCTCTTGGATATGTGGTTGATATTAAAAAAAATAAAGACAAAAGGAGGTGGATATGTTTCAAAAGTTATTTTTATGTGTGATCGGGGTGGTGTACCTAGAGGTCTGGAGACGTCCACCAAAAATACAGGGTCAAGAAAAACAAATTTTCCATTCAAAATTTTTGCTTGTTACTATAATTCGGAAGATGTTTGGAGGTTAAAAGTTAAAAATGATGAAGATAATCATGAACCTGAAATGTATATGGAAGGCCACCCATATGCAAGACGGTTAACCCCAAATGAATAAAAAATGGTTGAAGAAATGAAAATAAACAATGTCCCCTCACGGGATATTCTATCGGCACTGAAGAGACAAAATTCTAAAAATATTTCTACAATAAAATCAGTTTATAATGAGTGTTACAAAATTCGAATGGAGTAGCATGGAGACCGAGGTTAAATGCAAGTTTTCTTCGGATTTTTGCATTCAAAAGGATATATATTTAATCATCGTGCAAATCATACAACCAATGCATTAGAAGATCTATTCTTTGTTCACCGAACTTAATTAGAGATATGGAGTGCATTTTAGAGATATGAAATGCATTTCCACAGGTTATGATGATGGATGCCACCTAGAAAACTAACAAGTACAAATATTTTATTTTTAATTGTTTTGTATTTATTAATAGGCGGCGTAACATGCATTTTATGTTTTGTTATACTAATTATTTTTCTTTTATTAATAGGTATAACATGCCTTTTTTGGAGATTGTTGGTGTTCAACAAACACGACATTTTCCATAGGTTTTGGGTTCGTGGATAAAGAAAAGGAATCCAATTACATTTGGGGCTTTAAATTGTGTTAAGGCCATAATTGACAAATATGATAACCCATGCATGATTGTTACTGACAAAGAGATAGCATCGATGAATGCATGTAAAAAAAGTATTCCCATTGGCTATTTAGATGCTTTGTAGATGACACATATCTTAATGTATATTCACTAATTGCAGAGGACGTTACAAGAAAGATGTTGAGTGGAATTCCTTTTTAAGAGATTGGAACCCTTTTGTTAATTCATTAATATTTGCAACATATTTGAGAAATCATGCAAAACTTGAATCAAGAGCGAGATATCATCCATGTACTACCCAAGTTCTCCATTATCTCAATCGAGTCCGGTTGAATAAATACAAAGAAATTTTTGTATCCGCTTGGACTAACCAAAATTTAAACTTTTACAACGACACTAACAATAGAGTTGAGAGATAACACTCGAAGTTGAACAATTCTAGCAGACATAGCATGCTAACATAGATAAACTTTTTAATCGAATAGAAAAGATAGTGGAACACATCGATAAAAGATATTTTAGAAACAAATCGTACTAAGTTGATGTGTTGATACAACATACCTTGTTTTAAAGGTTTGTGTGGAAATGTTTCATACCATGGGTTGGAAAAAATCAGACGATAGTTCAACCTACCCGACACACATCAAATAACTGAACCAATTAATATTCGTGATAAATAAAGACAAACTTTGCCTTTATTCCATTTTATATAGAAATTTGAATTTTATAATGTCGTCCAAATTTATAATGTCGTTCGAATTTATAATGTCGTTTGAATTTTAAAATGTTGTCCAAATTATATACGATTATCGAAATTTATAATAATGTTGTCATAAAAGCCCTTAAGTTTTCCAGAAATATTTGGTTTTACCGTTTGGGGTCTTTTAGTTTCACTAAAGCCAGAAATTTGCGTTTTTTTTTTTTTTTTTTTTTTTTCGATTTTACCTTTGGCAGGTTACTCGATCGGGTAACCGGTTGCTGCACACATAGCAGACCACGTGAATGATGATTGAGCCCATTCAGACCACCACTGTTAATTGATATCTTTTGCTTAGAACATGGAACCTCACAACCAAATAGAACCGCCTTACCACTCGGCTAATTAGCACTCGGCTAAAGCTTCTCGTATGTAGTTACTCTTAAATATTTAAATATATTATATAATACTGATATTACTATTATTATTACTACTTTAACTATTATTATTATTATTATTATTATTATTATTATTATTATTATTACTAAGGATATAAAATAAATTTTTAAATATATAAAGTATGTTTTTAATGAATAAATACATTTTTAAATGTATCAAATATGTTTTTAAATATATATAAATACTTAAGTATGTATTTATATATCTTTAAAATATATTTGTGTATTAAAAAGTTGTATTTATATGTAAAAATATGTATGTATTTTTGTATAAAAACATATTTATACATATTGAATGTATAAAAAAAAAGTTAAAGATAAAAAATATGTTTTTAAAAGTACAAATATATTTTAATGGTATTTTTACAGTTTATATATGTGATTTATACAATATAAACCATATTAATAGGTACATTTATATTTATATATATATGTATATTATATATTTTTATGCCAAATAAATATAACTTAAGCATTTAAATACAAATAAATATGATTTTTAATGCATTAATATAATTTGTAAATGTGTAAATGCGATTTTAAATACATATTTTATATATTCTTTCAAATATATAAATAAATATTTAAATATATAAATGTATTTTTAAACATAAAAATACCTTTAATCTATATATATATATATATATATATATATATATATATATATATATATATATATATATATATATATATATATATATATATAACGTATATTTTTAACTATAAAATTGTATTTCCATATTTAAAAACATAAATCTATATTTAAATAAATACTTGTATATTTAAAATATATGTATACATTAATAAAAATATATGATAATAATAAATAATAATAATTAAAATAATTAAAATAATCCCTATTCTAATAAAAGAATAAGTTTAATCTCCTATTGATAAGTGTCATATAATTAGGACTCCTCATTAATGTTATGTATCAACTATCATGCCACTTGTCAATCTATTAATTATCCATTTTAAATTTCAAATTTCAAATTTTCACTCTAATTACATTAAATTAATAATTGATTCCTCATTTTAAATTTCAAAATTTTAATTTTCTCACTTTAATTATATTAATTTAATAACATTAGATTGAAAAATAAAATTAATATAGATTATAAGGTAATATAACTTCACATATTTATTTAAATCATTGATTATAATTCCCTTTATAAAACTAAAAAAATATTTCTTAAGTAATAACTTTTTAAAATAATTGATTAATAAATTTAATTTTTAATATAAAATTTTAATTAATTTTATAACCGTGGTTCTCACGAGTTATAAACTAGTTTAAGTAATATTTAAGTAATAATAACATTAATCAGTTGTTATATTCAAAATATCAACATTGAATACACAAAATGTGTCGCAGCCTAATGGTTATAGCGTTGATTAGCTATACGGGAGAGCTATACGAAAGACAAGGGTTTGAATCCCACCCCGTTCGTTTCTTCCCAACATTCCTCATTTTTAAGTAAATCATTCTCGGCGCCACATCAGCGATTAATGCACAATCAGTGCCAATGTCGTGCCATGATATTGTTTTGACATATACACATAAACACAAATTAAACAAAACCGAAAATAATCAAGTGTCTACACTCTACATTCTTCTATATCTTCTTTTTCAACTCTCAATATCTTCTGCAAAGTACCTTTGGAGATCTACATAGTTACACAATCGTGCAAGCATATCTGTTACGTTGCTGATAGAAAAACCAAAAACAAACAATATGAAAAAAAAAAATCCATTATTGTTCAAATTGACCTACATGATCTGACTAATGTTGTTGTTGGAGGACTCAAAATCGATTCATCTTCATGATTATTTATCTTCCTCTCACTCTTACTTTTTTCTCAAGTTAATTTGAAACCAGTAAAGATATTCGATAATGGTGGTGAACATAAACACCAAGATATGTCTTCCTTAGTCTCTAAACCTGAAAAAAAAAAAAAAAAAAAAAAAAAAAAAAAACCAAAATTCATCAGACATACAAGTCGAAAACCTGTGAGATAAAGAGCCAGCAGTAATGGAGGCGACAATATACACTCAAAAAGAAAAACAACCTGTCGGCGACGCTAGATCCAGTTGTAGTTGTTGTTGGTGGAAGTCAAGTGATTTGCGAATGCCAAATGGTAGCTATTGTTTTTTTTTTTTTTTTTTTTTTAAATAAATTGTTACATAATTAGTGTATACATACATAAAAGGCACATGAACGAATATACATGCACAACACTATTATAAACGCATGAACAAATATGTTAAACATACATAACATATTAAAAATGCATCTCAGAAAAATATATAAACTTGCATATCATTAACGAAAAAACAAACAGATACAGATACAAAATATAATATAATTATATGTATATGGGTTTTCATTCCTTCCAAAGCTACAATCGATTTAGTTATTCTTCCTACCCAAACACCAAACACATCATTATGTGTTTTAGTTCTTTTCCAAGCTCCAATCAAAGAAGACACGAGCAATTAGAAAACATAAGAAAATAGAACTGGGTTAAATTTTTTTGAAGAAAAACATATCTACATATATCAAAATGTACAAATAAAAAAAATGTTTAGGTAACGATAAATGCTGGTGACTGGTGTGGTGATATTGTTTAGGTGAAGGCCATTGGTGTGCGAAAGCATTGAGTGAATATGAAAAAACTCGATGCCCACAAATGACACGAGTAACTCAATATATATAGGAAAGAATTACATTTACAACCCCTCAACTTAATAAATACTTATATAGTGAACACAAAGTTTTACATAAGTCTAATATCCCCCCTCAAGCGAAACTGGTGGAGGTCTGAGACGGAGCATGTGGCGAAATTGCTCGAATTGGTGTCGAGGGAGACTCTTGGTGAAGATGTCCGCAACCTCAAGCTTGGTCGGCTGATATGTGCATATTTAGTGTGTATTAAGTGTAGTTTATTATTCATATATTAGCTAAATTGTTGCATATTATGGACAAAAGGTACTTAAAAGTGTTAAATTGTGTTTTTCAGTCCAAAGATGAAGCTCGGAAGCGAAAGGAAGCAAGAGAAGCGGTTAAGAGCTCAAGAGTGGAAAGAAGAAAGAAAACAACCGAAATAAGGCTTCTACTCGTCGAGTTATCTCTTGACTCGACGAGTCCGGTCGCGGATTCAGAAAGATAAACATTCGGAAGTCAAGACAGTTATCAGGTTACGACTAATGTGAGAGGGACTCGACGAGTCGCCATATGACTCGACGAGTCGGTATGCATATATAAAGATAACTCTTTAATGCGAAAAGGGGAGAATTCTGGGAAGTTTCAGAGGTGTTAAGCTGCGAATAAGAAGCCAGAAGAACCCTAGAAGTCGACCAAAGAAGCTAGAATCCAATTCCGGGAGTAATTAAGGCGTAATTTCATCATTCTACTTAATTCTTTTGTTTTGTCAATATGATTAAGCAACTTGAACTTATTTGTTTGCTGTTATTCACCTTAGTTATGAACTAATTTCTTTATACTTCTGTTTGGGGATACAAAGTTGACAATATGGTTTGATTGATTGGTAGAATTAATTCTAAGTTGGTGATTAATTGTTATTTTAGCTTGCTAAAGAACCTTGTGTATGAATGATAATTTATTTTCTGTTAATAGGAAGATAGTTAATTAGCATGAACATCTATTAATTATCAACCTCATATGATAAGTGACCACTAAATCATATGTCTAGGATTAATGAATATGAAACTAGGATTAATAAGTAAATTGAGTAAATTCATGTGCAAGCTTGTAAGATGACTATTGAACAAGAGGTTAATTAAAAATAACAATTTAATTAGCTATTGCAAGTCTAACTTAACCCGAATAATTAATTTAGTAAATATAATTAAGTTAAGCAATTGGCCACTGTTTGAATTAGTTTATTTGCTAAGGATTAGGGTAGTGAACACAACTTAATCACTTGAATCGGTAACCAACGAAAGAATTAATCCATTGCACTATTACCTTAAAAGCAACCATAAAGTTAACCGAGTTGAACTAAACAGAAGTTTCTTTCCCATTATTGAATCTAGTTAATTTGTTCTTTTCTAGCCTTGCATTAGTTTTGTTTAATAAGTTTCTAGTCTTGTAAAACTAGAGAAAAACCCTTATTTGCTAAAGTAATTTAGATAGAATTAGTTTTTAATTTAATTTGCCGTTCCCTGTGTTCGATACCCTGCTTATTTAGCTATACCACAATTGATAGGTTCACTGCCTTTTGTGTGTTATTTGATAATTAAAGTAGGATTAAAACTAAGTGAGTTTTACACACATCAAGTTTTTGGCGCCGTTGCCGGGGAACGGTTCTAAAATTAGCATTAAATTCTAATTCAATCGACCCTTTGTGTAAGATTCATCTTACGCAAAGTTAATTTCTATTCAATTTTGCTAAAGTTTTAAAAAAAAAAAAAAAAAAAAACTGATTTTCACGTGAACTCGCCGAGTGCATTCGCCCCGACTCGGCGAGTCTGACGCTGAATCAGATTAAATTTTTGTTCTTTTTACGCGTTCTGTTTTGTTTTAAGTTGCAGTTAGTTCATGACCCGAGGATCTTCTACACCTCTAATTCCTCCTCTTGAAGATCCGGAAACCGTATTAAGAAGAAACAAGGGCAAAACCGTTGGAGAAACCACTTCTTCAAAGAACTCACCACTCAAAAACTTCAAATCCGTGTTTGGCAAGAAGAGGAGCAGCAAAGCAGGAGCATCCAGTGCGTCGTTGTCAACCGAAGATCCGATCCCGAAAGACACCGAATACGAGACCGAAGAAGAAAGCGAGCACACATCCGATATTGAAGAAGACTTAGCCACCGCAATGGCTAATATTGACGAGATCCCCATGGGGGAGTGGAAGAAAAGGATGCGTGATGACACCGGCCCGGGACTTGTGCAACCCGCAATCCCCGCTACCGCTACGTTCGAACTAAAGGGTCATATTCTCGCTCAACTCAAGGAGATACCATTTCACGGGAGAGATCATGAAGACACCTATAAGCACTTAGATGAAGTAAATGACGTGGCGGATTACTTCAATGTACCTAATGTGCCCCGCGAGGTCCAGCTACTACGCATGCTTCCTGTCACGTTCAAAGGAGCTGCAAAGGATTGGTTGAAGTCACTCCCTCCCGGATCAGTTACTACATGGGCGAAAATGAAAGAAGAGTTCATAGATCACTTCTGCCCACCTTCCAAAATAGCCAAGCTAAAGAAAGCCATTGCCAACTTCGAGCAACAACCCGGCGAATCCCTATATGAAGCTTGGGAAAGATACAAGAGCCTACTTCGAAATTGCCCCCACCACGATCTCAATAGCCAACAAGAGGTCTCTATCTTTTATGATGGAGTGAATGTCACCACGAGGCAACTACTCGATTCACAAGGCCCACTCACTCGAAAGACACCTCGAGAAATAAAGGAGTTAATTGAAGAATTCTCTAGGCACTCTAGAGAATACCACAACCCGAGGAATGAAGTGAGTCGCGGAGTAGTAAATTCGGTAAACGATGGTATGGCGGCGGTGATAGCGAAACTCGATAGCCTAGACCGAAGAATGACGAAAATGGATCAAACGATCCATGCTATTAGAGTTGGATGTGAACATTGTGGCGGTCCTCATCTTACTAAGGAATGTGATCGAGACGAGAATGGTAATAAAAAGGCTCAAGTATGCTACTCCAGCGGCGATAGATATGATGAAGACTGGAGGAAACCGAAGAAGGAGTGGCTCCCATACGAAGAGTACAGGAAGGCGAAGGAAGAAAAATATAAGCAGAGGGAGAGGGGTTATTATCAAAAGGAAGAACCGGTGACGGACAAGAAGACGAACTTAGAAGACATACTTACAAAATTCATAAGCGCGTCCGAGAAAAGGCATAATGATCATGATGTGGCAATGCAAGAAACCAGAAACATGTTGAAGAATCAGCAAGCCTCTATTCTCAACATAGAGAAACAGCTGGGCCAACTTGCACATCAAGTAAACAAAAGAAGACCGGGCCAACTTCCGAGCGACACCCAACCCAATCCAAGGAACGAGAACGTGAGCGTTATAACCTCCAGCGGTGAAGAAGAATTGGCAGAAACACTAAGGGTTTCCAAAGGGAAGGCAGAAAAGGAAGAAGAACCAGAATGAGAAGAACTCGATCCGACTCGCCGAGTCACCAAAATGGACTCGACGAGTCCAGTCGGGAAGGATAAAAAAGCCAGTTTTCTGAAGACATACAACCCTCCTTTGCCATACCCATCCAGAGCCATTCCTTCAGAAAAAGTTCAAGCCTATAGAACCTTCATGGAGCATGTTAAAGCCTTACAAGTCAATATGCCATTCGTGGACACAATGCTCCAAACTCCCAAATACTTTAACTTGCTTAAGGGTTTATTTGCTGCCAGGAAAGATCTTGCTGAAGTCGCGGAGATATTGATGAGTGAGCTACCTGAGAAGAAGGGTGATCCGGGTAACATAGTAATCCCGTGCCAATTTGGCAATGATGTTTCCACACGAGCTTTGGCTGATTCAGGGGCAAGCATTAATTTGATGCCCTATTCATTCTTTAAGAAGCTAAATTTACCAGCGCCAAAGCCGGTAAATATGAGAATCCATTTGGCAAATAAAACAATTATTCATCCACAAGGCATATGTGAAAATCTCCTTATCAAAGTAGACAAGTTTATCTTCCCAGTAGACTTCGTGGTGGTGGAGATGAAAGAAGACCCCGAAATACCAATTATTTTGGGCAGAACATTCTTAAACACCGCATGTGCCCTAATTGACATATCCGAGTCTACTTTGACATTAAGAGTGGGTGATGAGTCGGTGATGTTTAAAGCTAATCCAGAGATCAAGCAAGAAGAAGAAAAGCGAGAAGAAATCTCATTTATCCAATTAGATGATGAGGTATTGCAAAAAGAGCTTGATATTTTATTAAAAGAAGACCCAAGTAAGTTCACGCTACACTCAGAAGAAGTTTCAGATGCTGACAAAGACTTGGAGGAGCTAGAAAAGCTACTGGAAGGAGCCGACTCAGACAACGATCCAGAATTGATGAAACCCGACCCGACTCGCCGAGTCGACATAATGGACTCGACGAGTCCAGTCGATTTGGAGAAAAACTTAACTCAAGCTGATTTATTTGTTGACAGATCTTCACATACCCTGGATTCAGTTACTGTGAGTGATTCTTTGGAAGAACGATCTGCAGAAAAAGTAAAAGGAATGGAGGTCCAACACGCCAACGTGGCATGCCTTGATATGATGCCATTTGGAAAAGAGTCGAGCACAAAAGAGAATGAACCCATAAATGGAAGCGGAGCGGAAGCTGATCCCCAATTCACCACTAAACCTAGAGCACGGACCAATATGAAGTATGAAGTTATCAAATTTAAAGAAAAGGATGTTCAAAAATTGGTGAAAAAGCATGGGTTGAAAAAGAAGAAGAGGAAAAGAGAGGCCCAACCAGCTGAGGATGATACAGCAAAAAAGAGAAGAGACGAATTGAAAAGGGCTTATAAGAAAAAGATTCACGCCTACAAGACTAAGTATAAACCGCAAAAAGTATGGCGCACATTCTCGATGCTTGAAGGCGACAAAACGTAAATGGGAAGGAGTCTAGCTAATGACTCCTCAAAAAGAAGCGCTTGGCGGGAGGCAACCCGTCGTTAGAGTTTGCTTTCTTTTACTCTTTAGTTTTTTTTCATTTATTGTTTTTGTTTTGTGTTTTAATGTTAATCTTCCAAATCATCGAACTTGTCTGCTTAAGGGAACACCTAGCTTAAGAGTGGGGTGAGAATATTTTGAATAAATAACAAAATTTCAAAAATTCGAAATGTTTTATAAACGACTCGCCGAGTCTGACCCTGACTCGACGAGTACATACTGATCTCAGAAAAATTTTAACTGCTCGCTGGGACTCGCCGAGTCTGACCCTGACTCGACGAGTCGAGCTTATTTACAGAAAAAAATAAACATTTTCGAAATTACTTTTACATCTAATAGGGTTTTAACCCTAAAAGTTCAATTTTCACATTACACTCGCCGGGTACACTTCTCTCTCAAGCATTCAAGACATCTCCAACCTCTCTTCCAAATCTTCAAGAATTAAACTAAAAAGGTAACAACTTTCTTCTTGTTTTCTAGATAGAAAGTGATATTAAGGCCATCTACACTTGCAATTTCATGAAAAAAAACCCGTTTTTGAAATAGTGACTAAATTCTAGGTTTTTGATTTTATCATGGATCTTGTTGTTTTGAATGTTTATTATGGCCTTGGTACTTAGTAGGAAGTCCCTGAACAAAACCCTTGCAAGAATTTAGAGATTACATGGTTCAATTTGGTGAAACCCGTCGACTGACTCGTACAGGTCCCGCGACTCGCCGAGTCGGGCATGGACTCGACGAGTCCAGTCGAGATGCAGAAACAGTTCGGCTTGTTAACATTCTGTGTTTTTTGGGTATGATTTATATGTTTTGCAGGAATCATGTTTAGAAGAGGACAATCTTCAAGGGGTAGCCAAGAGGAATTTCCATGGTTAAACTTCCCGCAAATCGAGTCCGCTTCAACAATGCGGAAGTGGAAAAAGAAGCTTGCCGATATTAAAAAGAAGGAGGTTTATGTCCCGAACAGAATAGATTGGGAATGGTTGCAAACGGTGCGATATGAAGAGGAATTAGCTCCATACCTTTTAAGGGAGTTTCAACATGGCGGCGAGTCAATGATATGTGATGGATGGAGCCGGGTCTTCCGCATGCAAGAGCCGGTGTATTTGGAGCTTTGCTTGGAGTTCTTTTCCACGGTATCTTTTACCGGTGGAGTGGATTTGTATCATCCGGCAAGTTTTACATTTTGTCTTGGAGGCGAGTATCATCAATGCTCGGTGGTGGATCTTGCTTGCCGGCTAGGGATCTATGATCAACCGTTGGTTTCTACGAACCTCTTTCGGGCCTTTTTGGCAACCACTCACATGGTGTTTCCCGATGGGGTTACTAGCACGGGTTGGTGGCACACTATTGGGAATAAAGTTTATATCCCGAAGTCCGCGCAAGAAGGGAGCATCCGATCCCCGACCCACCGCCTCATTCACCGCCTTATTTCCTCCACCATCAACCAGAGGAAGGACGATGACAAGGTTTCCAACCTTGATGTTTTCTACCTTTGGAGCATTATCACACCAGGCGTCTTTTGCAACATCCCGTGGTGCATTGCTTCATACCTCTCAGCTGGTGCGGTCAAAGATCGCAAAACATCGCGCATCAATGGAGGCATGTTTGTCACCCATTTGGCTAATTCATTCAGGTTGATGAACCGTGGTGCCTGGAACCTCATGACTTTGATCCCGACACCCCCATTTAATCCTATTCTTTTCCGCAGGGCCCGAATTATTGAAGACTATGGTGGTGGCCATTATGCCATCCCAAATGATGACCCGGTTATAGGTCCCGAAGCACCGGGAAGGAGGGTGCGATCGCGATGGGAAAGGGATATGGAGGATGAGCCGCCAGTGATTCCGGTAGAGAATGAAGATGTACCAATGGATTGGTACAATATAGAGATGAGGCGGATGCAAGACCAAATGGCGCGAGGGCTAAATTTTAGCAATCAATCCCACATACGACTTTTTGACCACTTCAATATTCCACATATTGATGGTGGGAATTATCCATATATTCCATCGTGGGACGAGAGGATTAGTGCACGCCATAGCGGAGCGGGAGGAAGTGGAGCCAACAACGATGATGAGGAGGATGAGGATTAATTTTTTTGTTTTTGTGTTTAAACAATTTGCATTTTTATTTTGTTTTATTTTTGGTGTGTATGCTTTAAGTTATTATTTTGTTTAATAGTTGTTTGCTTTAAGTATTTTCAGGATTGCATTTTGATTGCTTAGGATGAGGTAAAGCATGGTTGTTTTTACGTGTGAGAGCGAGTCAAGGAAGCGAGTTTTTAATGTCAAAGTGTCAAGTCCGGTCTTAGGAGTGTGAGCGATTGAGTCTGCATGTGAGGAAGCGTTAATGAAGTTGTTATGGACTCAAACAGTTGCCACATACCTAGATTTTTCATTCAGGTGCCAACTCGTCGAGTGCACTAAGCTGACTCGACGAGTCGCTTTGTATTTCCAGATATTTTCAGAATGCGCGCTGCTACTCGGCGAGTCCATCATCAGACTCGACGAGTCGATCATTTTTTTAGCCGAATGACTGCTGATTTGATGCTACTACTTATACCACTTGCATCCTTCCACTTCCATATCCATTCTTGAAGATCTTATGCCGATTTTCGCATGTTTATAACGACCCACACGATACATGGATGAGATTGTTCCCATGTATGAAGTTTATTGAAGATGGAGCTTACATGAGAGTGATCAACCTATCCACTGCTATCCCAGGGGAGTTTGTTCCGATTCCCTCTTTATTTTTATGTTTCTATGCATAGTATGCAATGAGGGCATTGCATCACATAAGTGTGGGGTAGGGGGTTGGTTACATAATAGACAATTTTCAAAAATTTTGCATACCAAAAGGATTATTTAGGATCTAATTTAGGAAATTTTGGTAAGAAAATAGGATTTCATGTTAGAATTGTGTTAATAATTGCATGACAACCCAAATGTTTAGTTGAGCCTATATACGTTCTAGTGCATTTGTGGCTTCCTTATTCCAGTGAAATCATGAGACAAAAACACGACCTTGCTCAGCTTGAGGGATGCAATATGTTTAGCAGCCTAAACCTGAAATGTATCCAGGAAGATTTTTATCATTGGCCAATAAAGGTTGAAGTTGAGCGCCCCTGCTTAAGCATGTAGGGTTTTGAGTGAAAAAAAAAGTAAGTTACATGTTAAAAAAGAAAGAGAGAATTACAAGAAAAAGTTTGAAGAGTTTTTGGAGCAATTAAAGTAAAGATTTGAAGAGTGAAAATTCTGAAGAAATCCAAAAAGTTGAAGATACCAAAGAAATCAAACAAAGGTGGTGAATTCAAAGATGTTCAAGATCAAATTATCAAGCAAGTGAAGAATTCCAAAGAGCTTCAAAGTGGTATCGAAAAGTTGTAATTCTAGATTATGTATGCTTGGGTTGCTCAACCAAAAATACCTTGAGGTTAAAGAGGTTTTCTGAGGATGGATTCGGAGGGTTGCATAAAATGAGCATAGTTCGGGGTGAGTGGGCGAATGTTTATGAGGATTGTGAGTATTTGAAGTATGGGGGGTTTTTAGGAATTTTAGACACAAATGCATGCGTTGCGGTCTTGGCATAATGGCTGGGTTGGATTGGAGTTATTATATGTGATTCTAATGTGTTAAAATTCAGTTTTGCTTGAGGGCAAGCAAAAGACAAGTGTGGGGTATTTTGATATGTGCATATTTAGTGTGTATTAAGTGTAGTTTATTATTCATATATTAGCTAAATTGTTGCATATTATGGACAAAAGGTACTTAAAAGTGTTAAATTGTGTTTTTCAGTCCAAAGATGAAGCTCGGAAGCGAAAGGAAGCAAGAGAAGCGGTTAAGAGCTCAAGAGTGGAAAGAAGAAAGAAAACAACCGAAATAAGGCTTCTACTCGTCGAGTTATCTCTTGACTCGACGAGTCCGGTCGCGGATTCAGAAAGATAAACATTCGGAAGTCAAGACAGTTATCAGGTTACGACTAATGTGAGAGGGACTCGACGAGTCGCCATATGACTCGACGAGTCGGTATGCATATATAGAGATAACTCTTTAATGCGAAAAGGGGAGAATTCTGGGAAGTTTCAGAGGTGTTAAGCTGCGAATAAGAAGCCAGAAGAACCCTAGAAGTCGACCAAAGAAGCTAGAATCCAATTCCGGGAGTAATTAAGGCGTAATTTCATCATTCTACTTAATTCTTTTGTTTTGTCAATATGATTAAGCAACTTGAACTTATTTGTTTGCTGTTATTCACCTTAGTTATGAACTAATTTCTTTATACTTCTGTTTGGGGATACAAAGTTGACAATATGGTTTGATTGATTGGTAGAATTAATTCTAAGTTGGTGATTAATTGTTATTTTAGCTTGCTAAAGAACCTTGTGTATGAATGATAATTTATTTTCTGTTAATAGGAAGATAGTTAATTAGCATGAACATCTATTAATTATCAACCTCATATGATAAGTGACCACTAAATCATATGTCTAGGATTAATGAATATGAAACTAGGATTAATAAGTAAATTGAGTAAATTCATGTGCAAGCTTGTAAGATGACTATTGAACAAGAGGTTAATTAAAAATAACAATTTAATTAGCTATTGCAAGTCTAACTTAACCCGAATAATTAATTTAGTAAATATAATTAAGTTAAGCAATTGGCCACTGTTTGAATTAGTTTATTTGCTAAGGATTAGGGTAGTGAACACAACTTAATCACTTGAATCGGTAACCAACGAAAGAATTAATCCATTGCACTATTACCTTAAAAGCAACCATAAAGTTAACCGAGTTGAACTAAACAGAAGTTTCTTTCCCATTATTGAATCTAGTTAATTTGTTCTTTTCTAGCCTTGCATTAGTTTTGTTTAATAAGTTTCTAGTCTTGTAAAACTAGAGAAAAACCCTTATTTGCTAAAGTAATTTAGATAGAATTAGTTTTTAATTTAATTTGCCGTTCCCTGTGTTCGATACCCTGCTTATTTAGCTATACCACAATTGATAGGTTCACTGCCTTTTGTGTGTTATTTGATAATTAAAGTAGGATTAAAACTAAGTGAGTTTTACACACATCATCGGCACAAACCTGGTGAGGAGTTTTCCCGATGTAACAAGTTCGCGAACAAAATGATAGTCCAGATCAATATGCTTGGCGCGCTTATGAGAAACTGGGTTCTGAGTGAGAAACAGAGCACTCTGATTATCACACAGAATGGTTGGACGACCAGTTGGCAGGGCATGAAGCTCACGTAGCAAATGAGTGATCCAAATTAGTTCAGCAGCAGTGTTGGCCATGGCTCGATATTCAGACTCACAGCTGGAGCGAGAGACCGTAGGTTGCTTTTTGGCGCTCCAGGACACAAGATTACCCCCCAGGAAGATCGAGTACCCATACGTGGATCGACGAGTGTCGAGGCAACGGGCCCAATCAGCATCAGAATACCCCACCAGGTTTGTGAGCTTAGGCCTGGAAAATGTGAGTCCAAAGGACAAAGTGCCTTTGACGTATCGAATAAGACGTTTGACGGCCTGGTAGTGAAGAACCGTTGGATCTTGCAAGAACCGACTGACTTGATTAACTGCATATGAGATATCCGGTCGAGTGATGGTCAAATACTGAAGCGCACTAACAAGAGACCGATAATGAGTAGGATCCGCATATAGCGCCCCAGAAGCAACAAATGAGGTGTTGGCCGCAAGGGGTGTTGAAACCGGCTTGGAATCAAGAAGTCCAGCACGGTCAACAATGGAGTGAGCATATTTGGATTGACTGAGAAAAAGCCCAGAGGGGAGATGCTTGGCCTCAAGACCGAGGAAGTAGTTGAGTTGCCCCAAATCCTTGATCTTGAATTCTGCGTGGAGCTTGTGAATAAATGAACGTATGAGCGATGAATCGGAGCCAGTGAGAATGAGATCATCAACGTAAACAAGCAGGTACAAGACACAGGCACCCCGTTTGAAAATAAACAATGAGGTATCAGCGCGACTACAAACAAATCCATTAGTCACAAGAAAAGTGTTGGATTAATGTCTAAGTCCATAACTATAATTGGTAAGACTTGACCCGACCCGGCATGGTCCATTTGGGTTGCATACCATCATGCACTTGGATAGACTAAATGAGAGAAATAAGACACTTATGGTTATTAATATATTATAAGTTCTAGTATATTAATAATAAGAATAATGAGATTATTTAATTAGTATTGATCAAGAATTAATCTAGCATTAATTGAGTGATCAAAAGAAGACTAATTAAATATATGGGTTGATTGTGTAAATCATCCATACTTGTATAGTGGGCTAATGCTCCATGGATTATCTAGTTGGGCCAAAACCCATATGATGCTCCATGGTGTATTTGAACCCATGGATCCAAGGAAATGGAAAGTCATGACAATTAGGGTTTACCCTAATTGTATAACTATATAAGCATCTTATTCTTGAGGAAAAATCGGCCACTAGTGAGAGTAAGAAAGGGCTAGCCGATTTCATGAAGTGTAGAATTCTCTCTAAGTTATTCTAAGTATTTTGATGATTGTGACCCATTTGAGGTGTCACACTTGGGGCACTAGGCACTCAAGCTTCATGAAGACAAGCTCCATCAAAGAGGTATGTATTCTATCTTGTTATATTCATAGTTGTGTATGCTAGTTTAGGATAATACCTTGGATATTCATATTTGCATGTATAATAGAGAAAACATAGATCCAAGGTATTTAGGGTTGCATGTACACTTAGGAGTGTTAGAATGCTCATAACCCAACAAAAAGAACTTAGCCGATGAAACCACGCCCGAGGGGCCTGTTTAAGACCATAGATGGCCTTATGGAGTTTGCAAACGTGATTGGGGTAGCGAGGATCAATAAAACCAGGCGGTTGCTTCATATAAACAATGTCCGTAAGATTGCCATGTAGGAAAGCATTATTGACATCCAACTGATGTAGCTTCCATTGATTAATAACCGCAAGAGTCAAGACGACGCGAATGGTGGCCGCTTTCACCACCGGGCTAAATGTATGAGAACAATCCAGCCCGGGAACCTGACTGAATCCCTGAGCAACAAGTCGAGCTTTGTGCCGATCAATAGATCCATCGGCAAGGTACTTGGTGCGAAATAGCCACCGACACCCAACAACATTAGTGTTGGGGGGACGTGGAACCAAAGACCAAGTGGCATTACGAGAGAGAGCATGCATTTCGGAGCGCATGGCGGCCACCCACTTAGGATCTCGAAGAGCATCATCATGAGCAGATGGATCAGTCGAGGCAAACAATGCAGAGTATAACCCGTGGTCCGACGTATGTGCCAAATCAGCCCGATGACGAGGCTTAAAAATCCCTGCTTTTGCCCTAGTAATCATGGGGTGACCGTCGGGAGATAGATCATGGGGCGTAGGGATCGAAACACTAGGTGCGGGGTTCGGTGATGTGGGTGGATTATCATCACTATCTGATCCAGCGGGCGAGCCAAGGGGCTCAGATGAGGCGTCGGAATCGGAGGGTATAGGGTCATCAGGTTCAGCAGGCGGAGTGTCAGTTGCAGGAGTGGTCACCGGAGCGGGGCAAGGGCGGGGGTCAGCACAGACACCACAGGAGAAGGGATGCGGTTGACAAGGAGATAAAGTAGGAGGCTTTGAACAAGCCCGGGAGACAGGCATAGGTTGTGAGGTATCTTCCAAAAATGAGTGTAAAGGTAAATCATCCAACGAGACTTGCGGAGTGGCACTGTCAAATGGAAAACACATCTCGTCAAAACGAGCATGACGCGTAATGTAAACGCGAGCTGTGCATGGGTCAAGACAAAGATAGCCCTTGTATTGTGAGTGATAACCAAGAAACACACACGGAATGCTCCGCGGAGATAGCTTATGCGCCGAATAATCACGTAGATAAGGGTAGACCCGGCACCCAAACGGGCGAAAATTATCATAAGACGGAACATGCTCGAATAGTAGCTCGAATGGGGATTTGGAGCCAAGAACCTTTGAAGGTAAGCGATTAATAATGTAAACTGCGGAGCTAAAAGCATGGACCCAATATTTAGCGGGAACATGACCATGAAACATCATAGCAAGCCCAGTTTCAATGATGTGACGGTGCTTACGCTTGGCCCGACCGTTTTGTTGCGGGGTGTAGGGACACGAAACCCGATGAAAAATGCCATGCAAATTTAGCAAACCTTTGACCCGATTATTTAGAAACTCCGATCCACCATCACTTTGGAGAACCTTAAGTTTAGTGGAAAACTGGTTTTCCACAAATTTAATAAAGGATAAAAAAACATCAAAAAAATCCGATTTAGCCTGCATAGGAAAGCCACGTGAAACGAGAGTGATCATCCACAAATGACACATAATATCGAAACCCATCAACCGAGGGAACTGGCGATGGTCCCCAAAGATCACAGTGCACCAAATCCAAAACATGTAAAGCACGCTTATTATTAATAGGAAAAGACAACCGTCGAGACTTAGCAAGTTCACAAGAAGAACACAAAATTGGTTTCGGCAAAACACTAGAAACCATTAATAGTCCAAGTTTATTTAACATAAAAATTGTGTCAAATGACACATGTCCCAAACGGGAATGCCAAAGTTCAAATGACGCACGCGGCTTGGCCCCGGCAAAAAACACATAGGTTTGAGGAGTGGTGTCCAACACGTAGAGGCCGCGATCACATTTTCCTTGTGCTAGAACTTGCCTCGTTGTTCGATCCTGTATAAAAAACACGGATTTGGAAAAAAGAACATCCACAGGATTGTCCCGAGTCAGTTTGCTAATAGATAATAAGTTGTTGGTGAGGCGTGGCACTACCAACGCATCACGTAAGTGAATATTAGGAGCAATTTTGGATGAACCAACGGAAGAAATTTTAAGAGTGTTACCATTGCCAAATTTAACGGAAGCATCACCACCATAGGGCTCGGAATTAGTGACCAAACCGGTTGAGGAAACCATGTGATCGGAGGCCCCGGAATCGACAAACCAATCCGGGCCGGCGGTGGAAATATTGCACTTGGCTAAGAAAGCCTTGGCGAGATCGACTTCGGTGGAAGATCCGGGTGAGGCAAACGAGGCAAGTTGGGGGCAATGGTTAGCAAAATGACCATTTTGCCTACAAAGTTGACAGTGAGGTGATCGGCGACCACGACCTCGATCACCACCACGGGCCGCACGACCACCGCGACCCCGACCAGATGTCGACCTAGTAGGGGCTGCAGCGGCAGAAAACGCAACAGCAGGGGGTGATGAAGCTTCGCCATGTATAGCCTTCAAGAAAAATTCATGACCTTCGGCCTTAGCCAGAAGATCACGCAACTGGTAGGAGGCACCGGAGGTCCGAATGGTTGTGGAAAAGGTTTCAAATGACGCACCGAGGCCGCACAAGAACCAATAAGTCTTATCGGAATCATCGACAACTTGGCCGATAGCAGCGAGTTAATCACACAACAGCTTAAATTTTGCGACCAAACTCAGAGACAGAGTCGGTGCCTTTGGTGAGATGGCGAAGGCGGTCATGAAGGTTTTGAACACGCTCCAATGAGGAGTTACCGTAGGCAGCTTCAAGAGCATCCCAAATCTCACGAGCGGTGGAGAGTCCCACGATCTCAGAAAAAACCTCTTCAGTGAGTGAAGCTTGAAGGAGAATGAGAGTCTTTTGATCCGATGAGACCCACTCGGCAAAGGCGAGGTTAACAGTGGGCTTATTGTCTACCAGAATAGACGCCGAGGGGCACGGATTGGAGCCGTCAACATGGCCGTAAAGCTGCTGATAGTTCAAGAGAGGAATCATTTGATTCCGCCATAAAAGATAATTTGAGGAGGACAACCGAATGGTGATTAAATGGAGGATTGTGTTCATGGACAGAGAGGAGGAATCGGCTGCCATGGAAGGGTGGTGAAATATGGAAGAAAGCCGATGGGTGGGAGTTAAGGGAAGGAGAAGAGAAAAAGAAGGAGGTTATGGGAGGGAAAAAGATGGGAGTTAATGGCTTTGTGATACCATGAGTGAATATGAAAAAACTCGATGCCCACAAATGACACGAGTAACTCAATATATATAGGAAAGAATTACATTTACAACCCCTCAACTTAATAAATACTTATATAGTGAACACAAAGTTTTACATAAGTCTAATAAGCATCAACAGAGAACAAATTCAAACCAAATCTTCACATACCAAAATCTACAAATAAAAGAAACTGAAGAAAAACCTATCACATTACAAATAAGGGTATAGATTTGGATACAAACCCACGAAATCGACACACATGGATGCTATGTCCGACCATTCTAGAGAGATCTACAAAGAGAGTGAATGAGGAGAAAGCATGAGTTTTTGTTGGTAGAAGGAGGCGGTGACGATTATAGATGGAGAGTTTGGTGGAAGGAAGTGGCGGTGAAGGTGGAGGTGGCAGAGTTGGTAGTGCAGCAACATAGGTTGTGTTGGTGCGACGGTTGAGGTGTCCAAGAGGATTGTTTGGCTGTGATATTGGGGATTCAACAACAGTGCACTAATGGTAGTGTCGATGTAAAACAATTGGTGGTGTACGTATTATTTCTTAATTAGAAAAACGAGTTTAAAGGAAAAAAAACTAAGTGGTTTGAAAATTAAAGTAATCGGTATGGTGCTCCTTTTATATTGTATATTGTGTGATTTTTGTTACAATATGTCAATTTGTTTTTAATTGGTTAATTCTTGTTCAGTAGGATTATGATTTTTGACATTTAGATGTAAAATAAAAGGTGAAGAATTAAGTTCCTTGTTTTAATGCTTTGGTTTTAAAAACTTTGGCCTTCCGATTATATATATATATATATATATATATATATATATATATATATATATATATATATATATATATATATATATATAAATGATCAATTGAGAACACCTAAAAGGTTGAGAATACTAGAACAATCGTGGGCAATCATTATATAAGGGTGTATTGGTAATAGTCTCTTTTTAATAATTAATAAATAAATTACTAGTGATTATTTTATGCCTATAATCATGAGATCCTAAGACCCGGTTTCCATAATTATATGAATCACGTAGTAGGAAAGCAATTAGTGATGCATTTCACGATCCACAATCCGGCCATCAATCTCGATTGAATCATTTTTCACGGTTGAATCATTAATCAATCAGCAAGAATTTACAGGAAATGATCACATTTAAAGGAAAATTATTGCCATTGGTAATCTTTTGGAATGGTAATTTTGTATTCGGAAACCAAATGTAATCTGATGGTGATAATAGTTATGAGTGCGAGAAATTGGTAAATCAATCAAATGGTGGCTGTGAATATGGTGAATCTGATAGAGAAAAGTAAAGTAAAATCTTTTGATTTCATTATAACATGAATTTGATGCCGATAGGTTCAATCACATGTTTTTTTCGTTACTGTCAATTTTTCACATGGTGTTAATAAATGTTATCGCATGTTGTTTTCCATAATATCTATGTTATTCGTTTTTATGTTGGAGATGTTGTATGTTCAATTCTGCAAGTGATATTTCTTATTTTAATCATTTATGAATCGATAATCATTTATGAATTATTTGATGGGTTTTAAGCACTACAACATCCCTATGGCGCAGATGCAACCCTAATGTTTTGGATCTAGGTTTTTCTCAAATTATACATTCAAATTATTATCCAAAGCATGAACCCTAATCTAGCATACAATTTTCGAAATAGATGACTTAGACATAGTTAGAAGAATACCTTTTCTTGTAGCTTGTTGATCTTGACCATCAAGAGCTTAGTGCCTCAATTGTTGCACCTCTAATGGAGTCACAAACACCACTAGCAATTGGATGAACAAGAGAAGAGAGGGAGAGGCTAGGATTTTCGGCTAGAGTTTCCTCTAAGGATAAAGTGGCCGAAAACCATATGCCAAGGGGTCTTTATATAGTTGTGCTGCTAGGGTTTTAGACTGAAACCCTAATTCTCTACTTAGGCCTTAAGCAATCTATGGAAGCCTTCTAGAAGGCTCTTCGGACGAATTCTTATATTGGCTTCCTATAAAATTCGTCCACCCCTTCCATTTGGAGTCAACATCCCAACTTGCAACTAACAGTTAATTGCAATATCAGTCCCCATATATTTAATCAGTCTCTTTTGATTGCTAAATTAATTCTAAATTCATTTCTGATCAATACTAATTAAATAATATGATTTCTCAGTTAATATATTATTCGTATAATATATAAATAAATCATTTATCAACCTCTTTCTTATAATTCATCATGTCAAGTTGCTATGGTGAAGGCAACCCAAAAGAAACATGCTACTATTGGGTCAAGTACTAACCAGTTATAGTTATGAGCTTAAACACCTAATCGAACAGTCTCCCACTTGGATAAGTCTAATAAATATAATTGCAAGTACGACTTCAAAATCGGATTAGCAATGTTGTTTGCTTTGTGCTTTGTGGGACTCTTAGTGAGGTAAATTGAGTGCTAAGTGAGTATGCTAAGTCACATGTGGCACAAGTTAAATAATCTTAGGGTAGTGGATTTGAACCTATTGCGCAACTCTTGTTTGAGTCCAACCGTTCTAGGGTTGAGTCTTTTACTCGAAGGATTATCTGATCTCTGTTGCATGTGGCTATATTCATGAGGAAGTTAATTGAGATTGGTGGGAGTCCTTTAGCAGCTGAGGGTTGAATAGGGTCGGTAATGTAGGAGAGCCTAGAATATGATTCAGTGGGGAAGTGATGCAGTTTATTGAGTTTTGGTGCTTTGGCTTGAGAAAGTGACTTAGAGGATTCAGGATGATTGTTGAGGAAAGTATGGATAAACGTGGAAGATAGTATTGGGCCCGTACTACTGAAAGCACAGGATCCATACTCGAATCAGTGAGAGTCTTGGAGAATCTAAGAAGCTTAGGGGAGGAGATTCTTAAGTATGTTTTGATCGTTGGTTTGTGGTATTTCAGTTTGGAGATGAGTTCTCAGGGAGGTGGTTCTGGTTCGTGTTCTGGATCAGGTGCAGGTGTTGAGCCGATTAGCGAGTAGTTGCGGGTGTTCATTTCATCCGAGATTCATTGTGTTTCGAATTTATTGGATGAGATCTTGGGTGCATTCCGTGCAGAGGTTATGGCTATCATTGGAGCTCTCACTCTGTCTTTCCGGGAGTTTTGTACTTGTGGATCTCCTGCATTCCACGGGGAGAGGGACCCCATTGTCAGTAGGAGGTGGTTAGTAGATATGGCTAAAGCGTTCAGAATGAGTGTTAGCCCCGAAGAGGTGAAGGTCAGATTTGCTTATTGCCTATTAAAGGACATGGCATGAGATTGGTGGGAAGAGATTGGTAATGAGTTGGGTGATTATGTTCTTGAAGATATATCATGGGATGACTTCTCGACTAGGTTTTCGAGCTGAGTTTTCACCAGCGATTGAGGTACAACAATTGGCGCGAGAGTTTATGGATCTCCGTCAGACTACTGAGACTGTGATAGAGATCATTGACAAGTTCTGGGAGTGGGGTTTGTTGGTACTGCAATATGCAACAGATGAGGGGATGAAGAAAATGAGGTGTCATGATATGTTGCGGGATGATATCATGGAGTTTGTGAGTATTTTGGGGTGTGAGACCCTGAATGATATGATCTCTAGGGCTCGAGAGTAGCAGATTGATTTGGAGCATATTAGGAAGAGGGGGTCGGATCAGGTGCAGACTTTGGAAAGTCCCGGGAAGAGACCCAAGACTTCAGATTAGAGTTTGAGAGGCTAGTATGGCCGTTGTCAGTTCAACGCGTGCGGGAAACTACATAATGGAGTTTCTCATTCCAGGGGTTTGGGCTGCTATAAGTGTGGCAGGGTTGGTCACATCATCAGGGATTGTCCTCAGGTGGCAAGCCCGTTATGTTTTCACTATGATCAGGTGGGCCACAAGAAGGCCGACTGTCAGATATTGTCCGGGGGGAGTAGTGAGTGCGCCCACTCGGCTACTTTGAGGATCACTGATGGACGAGAGATTAGGGAAGGAGTCCCAGTGGAGAGGAGCCGGGACTCCAACATGTAATGTTGCGGGTATGTATCTTTTGCTTTCTTTCAAATTGTTATGTACTTTATTGATTGGAATCTTGCATCGGTTGCGTAAGTGTATCTTGTTGGATTAGGTGTCCAAGACCATAACTATAGTTGGTATGTACTTTACCTGAGAGTAGCATGGTCCATTTGGGTTGCATATCACCAGGACAATTTGATAGGATGGACTTTTCAGAAGGTTATTTTATTAATATATTATAAGGTTTAATATATTAATATGAAAACATATTATTTAATTAGTATTGATAAGGAATTAATTTTGAAATAATTGTGTGATAAAAAGAGACTAATTAAATATATGGGGATTGATTTGGTAAATCATTCATTCTTATGGTGTGGGATAATGATCTATGATTCTTTAGGTTGGGCTAAACCAATTTTACAACCCATAGATAATCCATGGGGGTCTAAACCCATGGAGCCTAAGGAATATGGAAGGTCATGCACATTAGGGTTTACATGTTGTAACCTAATCTTGCCACACTATATAAGATGCCCTTTAGCATCCAAAATTGGTTATTACATACACTAGTGATCCTTAGAGTTCCATGAGCCGATTTTGGGTGCAAGAATATTCTCTCAAAAGTCATCCTTTGTCCAAAGGTGTGTTGTGATTCCATTTGAGGTGCAACACTTGGGGCACTAAGTTCTTAAAGGCCAAAGTCAAGAAGTTCTACAAGCTACAACAAAAAGGTAACTCTATAACACCCTTTTATGTTGATTATATCATTTTGTATGCTACTTAATGCTTTGGACATAATATTGCATGTATAATTAGAGAAAATATAGATCCAAAGTATTTAGGGTTGTATGTCATACTAAAACACTTCAGTGGTATCAGAGCCTAGGATTGTTTTCCATTATACTTGATGTTTTATTGGTTTTCAAAGTGAAAAAAAAATCATTTTTTCTACTTTCTGCCCAGTGAACTCGCCGAGTCCACTAGGTGACTCGCCAAGTCCCCTCTTTAAATGGCCAAGTAGACGAGTCGAGTTCATGTACTCGCCGAGTTGGTGCTCCAGTGGGCGGATTTTCGTCTTTTTATGGCCTGTTTTGGATTAGAATCATTACCACAAAATATTTTAGTTCATAAAATTTGATTTTGTTGATATGGTAATGATTATTCTCATCCAAATAAAAGATAATTGTCAAATTTTCAGGATTTGTATTATTTTATGTGATTTGGCTAATTTCATGAAACTTGTTTGATATGAATTATCTTAACTTTTGAGTTTAATTAGATCATAGACAAATTATTTTGTTTTGTTAGTTACAATTTTTGATCTAAATGCTTTTTGATGAAATCCGTAACTTGTCCTCAAGTTATGGAAAATGAAAAGTCTCTTTTTTTAAATTTCATCATAAAATGGTTTGAGGTCTTCCATAACTTGTCCTCAAGTTATGGAAGTTGAAGAGTCTTTTACATAAATGTTTTTATGAACTCCATAACTTCTCCTCAAGTTATGGAATATCAAGAGTCTTTTCATAAAGCCTATATTAAACTCATAAGTTATGGATTCCAAAAGTTTTTGAATAGTTCAAAACTTGCCCTCAAGTTTTGGAATTTGTAAGTGCAAAGTCTTAGTTTGAAACATTTAGTTCCAAACCCTAGATTTTTAAAAGTATAAAATTCTACCCTTATACTATTATAATATTATAGGTTTAATCTTCATATATATATATATATATATATATATATATATATATATATATATATATATATATATATATATATATATATATATATATATATATATATATGTATAAGAATAAATTCAGTCTTACCGTTAGTAGGTCTCATTCACGAAGTCGGTCTATATAAGTATAATGATAATTATAAAGTTACTGCCTATAAAATAGCAGTTTAATGGGTGTCCATTCTCACCCACCGCTTCCTTGACTGGTGGAGGGTCGTTTACCGAACGGATAGGATAGGACATTAATTCTCATTATAAGTATAATGATAATAATAAAGTAACTGAACTTTTATTAACTTTAGAATCGTAGTTACTTTAGAAAAAAATGTGAATATGGTGCTATCCCATGAAATTGCACTTTGCACCTTGTTAAGTCGTTAGTGGGGCATGTGTGGTTAACCGATACACTAATCTGGGACTGATAGTGCGTAGAAAAGGGTAGCTTGACGTTAATCATAGATTAATGGAGCGTGTGTGATTAACCGGAACATTGATTATGTGGTTGTAACATTGGGTGTACCAAGCTAATTTCCATGGTTATTCACACCTTGTTTGTGATCCTCAACATCCCAATCACAAACTTGAAGGGCACAATCGAGATTTAAACATTTCATTGAAAAGTGCAATAAATCTGAAAGGATCTAGGAATTTCAATCCATTTAAAGCCTTATGATCAATTTCGTTTTTCATGGTGGAAATTGGTAAATCGTCATTTACCTACCTTCAAATATTTTTCATTTGGATTATGACATCCCTCTTCTAAATTGTAAAATATTGTGTTGGGTCCTAGCCTTAATATTTCATTTAGGTGTTATATTAAGGACTTAAATCAGCTAACTTGAATTTCTCCCATTGTAGATGTCTAGATCAGATAAATATGGTCTTCCCAAATCTTTTGGAACAAGCTTTCCACATGAAGATGATGTTCCACAATATCATGCTTCACCTCCTCCACCTCCTCCAATTAAACTCTTCATAATTCGAATTGTGAGAACATGGCAAATAGAAATATTATAGCAAAAGACTGATCAAGTATCATGCCTTTATGTTAGACATTATGAATCATGTCCCATATACTTCGGGTATAGTATCGATTGCATATGCTATAATATTCTTGTGTTCTAATTTTCCAAATGCCTAGGGCATTAAGAGGGAAAAACGAATAGAACCGGATATGACTAAAGTGGTTAAACAACTATCAAGGACAATCTAAGGTTCACTAAGGATTGGTCGCTTAAGGACAGTTGGAAGTATAGTGATGGATGGACCATATTGACATTATTATGAATAGACAAGATTTTATTAATAATCAGTTGTCATATGGCAAGATATGGAATATTTCCATATTGGGAGTTGGATATTAAGAATACATGAGAAAGTTAGAAACTTTTATGCAAGAAGGATGTTCAAAGGAATGTACTTTGGATTTGAGACTTCGTTTCCTTGGAACTGTTTTGTTATCAATCTCCAGTGGAATGTTTTGTAATATCGTTGGTAAAGTCTCTGTGACTTTTGGTACCATGACATTACAAAGGTTGCATTACATGATAGTTTAGCAGTGACAAGAATTTGGAATTCTTACACTTGCAATAGAGATTTGGAATATTGAAATGAGCATCGTTGAAATGTTTTTCCAATTGATCTGTTTCACAAAGCCAGGACCATAGACAAACAAAGTGTGCATGCTTGTAACATGGCTTAGCTATTGTTTTAATTCAAGTATTAAGTTGATAAATTGAAACATTATACAATGAATAATGAGTAATCAATATGGCACCCAAAAGTTTTGGGGCCATATAGGATTAGTATTATTCTTGTGTTTCACTTCACATGTTTTGACTTCCCAAATAACTGGGTTATTCAAACCATCCATAGTCGATCGTACTTTGGAAGTAGGTATTGAGGAAAGACTATCAAGAATGGGTATGTAGTTTGTTTAGGTGTTTTATAAATAGTTGCAGTGTTCATGAGTACTCCTGGAATAAGATTCGAGTATTGGATTCAACTCACGATCATCTAAATCACTTCATGGATTTTATCACGAATGATCGTGAGATGATAATATCTTATATTCTTGAAATGGAGACATGTGATTTGTAGTTGCGAGTCGGTTGCACATTGACGTATGTAAACACACCAGTAACTTGGTGTTATAAAACATATTGTTGTATGTAATTTGATGATTAGGTACAAGCAAACATTTGGGTCAAAGTTTATCCGTTCCTTTTACCCCATGTGGATAAAAAAAATATTTGTTGGTCCCTCGATGATTTAGTGATGACACCCCTAAGTGTTTGGCCAAGCCTGGACTGATTTGATTCGTTCAATTAGTCAGTCATCATAAATCGGAAATCGGGAAACAACAGATCGACAAAGAGAATGATTATAATCCGTGTCTCAGTCCATATGATATCTAGAATGGAGGAATATATGATCCCTTATCTAATGGTCGTGTCATTGACTAGGTCAGAGTTCGACAACGACTTTTAAGAGCTACGATTGCTATTCGGGTTGTGGAGTCGTACTTGTAATAATAGTTATTAGACTTATCCAAGAGGGAGATTGTTGGATTAGGTGTCTAAGCCCATAACTATAATTGGTATGCACTTGACCCGAGAGTAGCATGGTCTATTTGGGTTGCATATCACCATGACCGTATGATAGGATGGACTTTTGAGAAGAGGTTATTTATGATTTATTAATATATTAAAATTTCTAATATATTAATATGAAATCATATTATTTAATTAGTATTGATCAAGAATTAATTTGGAATTAATTTTACAACCAAAAGAAACTAATTAAATATATGGGGATTAATTTGGTAAATCATTTAGTCTTGTGGCATGGGCGAATGATCCATGATTCTTTAGGTTGGGCTAACCAATGTTACAACTCATGAATGATCCATGGGGGTTTAAGCCCATTGAGCCTATGGAATATGGAAGGTCATGCACATTAGGGTTACATGGTGTAACCCTAATCTTGCCACACTATATAAGAAGCCAATTAGCATCCAAAATTGGTTACTACATACACTATAGATCTTTGGAGTCCATGAGTCAATTTTGTGTGCAAGAATATTCTCTCAAAAGTCATCCTTTGTCCAAAGGTGTGTTGTGATTCAATTTGAGGTGCAACACTTGGGGCACTAAGTTCTTAAAGGCCAAACTCAAGAAGTTCTACAAGCTACAACAAAAAGGTAACTCTATAACACCCTTTTATGTTGATTATGTCATTTTGTATGGTAGTTATAGGCTTAATGCTTTAGAAACAATATTTCATGTATAATTAGTGAAAACATAGATCCAAAGCATTTAGGGTTGTATGTGCACCATAGGATGTTGTAGTATACTAAAACCCTCCATATCTCTAGTTTATTTCTCTGCTTATGTTTGAGTTATATCTTCAAGTAGTGTTATATGCCATTTACATCCTATAAATTATTAGTGGTTAGTGAAGGGTTGTTTCTCTTATAGTGGGTGCGGAGTGTTTTGTGTTATCTTGGTTGTAGTCGAGATCAGTTCGAGGGCATTGTGTGGATGGTTTATGGTTAGGATTCAGTGGGTTAGTTGTCTGGTGTCGCCAAGATCAAGTGGGTTTAGTCATTGTTCTTGGATTGGTTTGTGGAGGTGTTGAGGGAAGTGCTTTGTTGCTAAGGCTTTAGTTGGAGAATCGTCCTTTGAATTTCAAGATTTGAGTGGGATATCATTCTAAGTGTTTAGAATTATCAGTCTTGTGGAGATTCGGGAAGTGTTTAGTTGGTCTTCAGGGGTTGTGTGGTCTTTTGAGTTGGCTAGTAAGGGATAATTACCAAGGATAAGCATTGGTTGTCAGCAAATCGATCATTGGAAAGTAAGAAGGATTGGGAATTCTTCAATTCTCATGTGCTGTGAGAATTTATTCAAATCAAAGTGGGAGATAATCATCCAGGGATTTAGGAGCAGAAGCGGTTTCGAAACTAGGATGAGTTTTGCATCCCCGTCGGGGAGGAAGGTGACCTAAGTGGCTGTTGGATTGAGGATTGTGTGAGTTGGAAGTTCGGGAAACTTACCAACATTGAGATTGTGTTCTCTTGGTGCTTGATAGCCGACTTTGGGGAACCAGATTGGGGTTCCAGACATGGCTCGAGTTCAGCTTGGGCGATCGGTCAAATGTGTGCTTGACTCTGGTTGTGTTCAATTTGATAGATTAGGGGTAAGGCAATGGGCTGCAATTATGGTTAGTGTAGAAGTGTTGTAAGACTGTGGGATGGCCCGTAGCATTCACTAGTTAGCAGTTAGTGTTGAAGTGTTGTAAGACTCCATGGTAGCCCGTAGCATTCACTAGTGGTCAGTTAGTGTAGGAGTGTTGTAAGACCGTGGGGTGGCCCGTAGCATTCACCAGTCCTTGTTCAGTGGTGAGATTATGGCAAACCTGTGTTTTTCTCATGGTTTTCTTTAGATGGTTTAGGCTAGGGTGGGTCAGTTCACAAGGCTGTAGGAGGGATACAATATGTTTGGAATCTGGTTATGGTACGTCATGAGAGACCACGTATGAGGAAATACTACAGTTGGTCCTGTAGCGTTCAGTTTAGCATTGGGTTAGTGTTGAGATGGTTTGGGTAGTTATATCCTGTGAAGCTTTTATGTCAGAAGTCGCTAGGGGCGACTGTGTGGGAGTCTTTTGGCTCAGCAACCAGGATGGAACCCGGTATTTCAGATAACTAGCTGATGAATTGGGATCAAGGAGGTCTTGGTGGATTTTGGAAAGCAGCCAGGAGGCAACAGGCTGTTTCGGGAAGTTTTAGTGTTTCACGCAGTTCAATATGTGGAGGCAATATTAGTGTTTCAGGCAGTATTAGTGATTGGGTCTCGTGTGTGTGTGTGGAGTAACTAATTGATTGGAGAATGCTAAGTCACTCACAGTAGGGATAAATTATCTCAGAGTAATGGATTTGACCCTATTGCGCAGCTCTTATCTAAGTCTAACCGTTGCAGGAGTGGATCTTCTACTCGAAGGATTATGTAAGCCTTCTGTCTAGTATACGCGTTCTGTAGATGTTTATGGGCAGTGAATCTATTTCCCTTTGAAGCAACAATGTGATCAGGGGTTGGAAGCATTTTGTTTGGTATGAAACTTTATGAGGTTGGCACAGTGGCGACTCAACATGGGAGATCTAACAGGGAGTCAGACCATTGAGACTTATGTTTCTAATTTCAGGTGAGATAGGATTAGTTATTATTGGAGAGATTGAGGATTTGTTCTTCATCGGGCTTGAATAACTATTCTAAGGGTGGTTTCAGTAAATTTGGATAGGTCATGGTATGTTCAGAATTGGAAGTGTTATGTTTGGTCGGTTATTCGTTGAGAGTTGGGCATGGAGTTGTTTAAGCATGAGCGGTCTGCCGGGGAGTCAGGACATTATAGATTTCAGGACTCGGAAAGGTAGAAGTGGTCTTGGAGAAGGGGATGATGTTTTGGATGTTATCTTCGGATAGAAGTTTCGGTTGCCTTGGGAAGATTATTTTGTGCATAGAATTTTTGTTTATAATTTTCAGGTTGGTCGTTTTGGTACGAGTGTTAATAAGGACCGATTTCAAGGACGAAATCTAATTTAAGTGCAGGAGGTTTGTAACACCCGGAATCTAGAAGGTTAATTGTGGAATTATGCCAATTTCAATTTGAACTCAACGAGTTGGAGAAGCCAACTCGGCGAGTTGAATATGAAGAATCTTGAGGATTTAATGGACCTACTCGACGATTTGAGTAGCCTCAACTCCGCAAGTAGAGGTTGTTTTGGTCGAAAGGTTAATGAGACAACTCGGTGAGTTGCAGGAGCCAACTCGACAAGTTGGGCGCTGTTGAGGAAACACTAATTTTGGGGTTTTCACCCTATTTAAACACCTTAAGTTCCAGATGTTGGCCTCATTTCCAGCTTCCATAACCCCTAACCCTCATCTCGAAACCCTAGAGCCTCCAAGAGTGTTGTGAGTCCATTGCGTGTGTTTTGCTGTGTGTTTGAAGCATATTCAAGGAGGGGAAGCTTGGTGCAAGGTGGTGGTTCAAGAAGGAGCTCATAGATCTTGATTCTCTGCTCCATTTCAAGCACATTTTGGGTATAAAGTTCTAAACTTGCTTAGTATTGTCTTAGATATGTTCTTGGGTTTATTTGTATGCTTTTAGCCATGGATGGGTGATTATTGGGAAAGTAGAAGTCCAAAGTGTTTATCCCTTCCAGATCTTTGATCTTCATGAGCTCTTTTGGCATAAATGTGCCAACTTTATTGTCCTAAGGGCTTCATGCATTCATTAAGTCTTTCTTTTGGTCTATTTTAAGCTTTTGAGCTTCTTCTAATCATGAATAAGTGTAAAGTTGTAAACTTTATATGGCTATCTAGCCTCATATGGTCAGATCTGTATCTTGGAGTTGTGTCCTTTTGGAATAAGTGCTTAATGATTAAGTCCTTACCCTTTTAAGTTTGGGGTTTGGGTTTGGAACCCATTTTGGTGGTTCTTAGGGGTAAAGTTGGAAATTTTACCCTTATTGAGGCCATTTCAGTTAAGATCTGGGTTGAGAATCCTTTATTTTCGAAAAGGTCGACTAAATGAATTAAGAGGCTGGGTTTCTGGCGAACTCGGCGAATTGAGGGGGTTTTGCCTGATCTTTGCATCCTAATGAAGAAACTCGACGAGTTGGGTCAACTTGGGCCATTGAAATTGACTTTTGACTTATGCCTTTCATCAAGTTTGTCCCAAGGGGTGTTTGAAGTAATTTGAATTGTAAAATATAGGCTTAGGATAAGGCCCGTATGGGATTAGGCCCCATTTGGAAAATTGTGACAATAGTCAAATTCGGGTCAAGTCAAAGTCAAACATAGTCAATAAGTCAAACCGAACGATTCAATTAGCCCTTGCATATTAGGGTTTACGTTGTGTCTTTACTAAACAATCCACTATTTTAATGAGAAAGCATCATTTGAAAAATCCATGTGATTGATTTTTTCCTAAGCCTTAAATGCGGTAAACAATGAACCAAAGTGATAAAACACTAATGCCCACTCATCGGGAGTGTGTAAGACACTAAAACGTGGCTTAATGGGGTTTACGGACCTTGCATTGCGAAGCCGGACACTCAAAAAGGTCACAAATGAAACCTCTCTCAATCGTTTTCACTCTATCTCTTTCTGTTTGAAATCTCTCCCAAACCTCCCCCAAATCTCTCTCAATGATTCCCGTAACTTTTTGAAGTCATTCGGGCCATTCCGACCCTTAACCGGGTCAAAAATTGCTTAAAACAGAGTTAGAACGGGTAAAATACCCTAAAAGACCCGAAACCCTTTATGTGGGGCCGAAGCCTCTTAGGGACTGAAACCAAGAGGACCAAACATATCTGCTGAACCGAAAGCCCTCTTAGAACTGAACCCCCCTCTCAAGACCGAACCTCACAGACCCGAACCCTCCCTTTCGGGCCCGAACCTCGCACAAGCCCGAACCCGAAGTTCCTGTTCATTTTGGTCCATTTCGCTCCTGCTCGCCTCTCGGTTCATTTTGCTCCCATCGGTGTATTTCACTTTTGACACTTTCGAGCCATACTGCCTTTCGCTTCTTGCTGTTTCGCTTCATTTCGCCTCTCGCCCAGCCTCAGGAGGACCGAACCTCCGGCTAGGACCGAGAGGTCTCGCTGGAAGTTCAATTCTTTCCGGTTTTCGACTACAACTTCATTTTAGATTCGTTTTTAATCGTTTTAATGCGGGATTTTCACCCAAAACTTTATTTGAACATATAAGACCCCTTAATTAATGATTAATCACGTTTTTGGGGATAAAACCTTATCCAAGAAGAGTGGGTGAAGTACAAAGGTTGCGTGTTGACTTTTCTTTGTATTATGACACAAGCAACCACCATACCCACTCCATGACTAACCCACACTCCTCCCCACCATACCTTGTCACTTCCTTGTCCTTTTTACGTCTCTCACAAGTCATTCCCATGTTTTTAGAGCTGGACATTCATACTCTCTCCTCATATTCTTTCACTTGCTCTCATTTCACCAAAAATACAACACAACTTTTCTCTCAAACTTTTTCTCTCTATTTCAAGACTCCAAGGCTGATCTTCAAGCTTTATTCTTCTCTTTATTTTTTAAATTTTTTCATACCAAGCCCTTAGTTTGAGTTCAAACACACCCGAGAGTCTGCCTAAATCTCTCAAACCAAGGCTCTAATACCAACTTGTAATATCCCAAATTTTCAGGA
The DNA here is from genome assembly GCF_052625555.1 of Lactuca saligna. Classification (NCBI taxonomy): domain Eukaryota; kingdom Viridiplantae; phylum Streptophyta; class Magnoliopsida; order Asterales; family Asteraceae; genus Lactuca; species Lactuca saligna. Next base: position 171,011,778 of record NC_136424.1, read on the forward strand.
ACAATATATTTTTTTTTTTTTTTTTTTTTAATTATGTTACTTATAAATCCGTTTACTAAAAAGCATCATCAATATCATATTAAACCATAAAACCATAATCACATGTCTCAAAATCATAACATCAATAGTAATATTATCATAGTACAATCCCATGGATCTCAATAATGCGGAAATCATGTGTGTACGATGTGCTGCTACCATGCCAGCTCCTTCCCCTTCGACGAAGAGGTACCTAAAATCAAAACTATAAACCGTAAGCATAAAGCTTAGTGAGTTCCCCCTATCATACCACATACCATAAAACAAACATACTGTCAGGAAATTTTGGGGTGCCCGACTACCCTGCCAGGCAATTATGGGGTGCCCGACCTACCCATGTCAAAAAATTCTGGGGTGCTTGACCTACCCAGCCAGGCAATTTTGGGGTGCCCTACCTACCCTTTGGTCCTTACGACCATACTCGGGGACTATTCCTCTTACTACCTCCTATTACATGACATCATATCATAGTAACATATAAGCATATTAGGTAGTAGCAACCCTAGATGGTTATCATAAAGACAATTATCTACCAACTAACTCTACTAGTGGGCCGACCTTAGTGCCTTAGACCCACTTCTACTGGAAGGTAACTCACCTCAATGTCGTGAAGTGTCTGAACTGTCCTTGCTGTCGGGATCAACTCCTCTCAGTTCCTACATATAACAACCTTCCTTAATTTACTATTACATACTCTTAACCCTTACAAGGGTTACTCAAGTCAAAACCAAAGTCAAGGTCAACACCTTTGTCAAAGTCAACTCTAGGTCAAAGTCAACGTCTGGTTGACTCGACTCGCCGAGTTGACCCAACAACTTGTCGAATCCCCAAATCCTTAAAACACACGAAGACCTCGATCCTACTCACCGAGTCTTTCACGCACTTGTCGAGCTCTACTTCATACAAAGTCAGGACCTTCATCAATTGACTCGACGAGTTCATCCTTGAACTCGTCAAGTCCTTCTTCATGCAAGAAGGCCCCTTTAGCCCTAGACTCACTGAGTTCCTTATGAACTTGTCGCGTATGCCTTCATGCAGTTGGGACTTGCCTTGAACTCGCTGAGTTATGTTCTTGAACTCGCCGAGTTCCATGATTTCCAGGTCCAGATTCACATCTATTTTGTTGAGTCCTCTTTTAGACTCAACCAAATCAATCAAAATAGAAGAGGATTGGGGAACCATACCTTGACTCGTCGAGTCCCATGAACGACTCACTGTGTCCCCTAAGGTCCATGTCCATACATTTGATTTCATTGGGGTTTAACATATCCAAAACATAGATTTAGCCGCCTAGGGTCCATAATACACGTAAAGTTACAAACTTGACGTTCATACATGTTGTATTTGGCTCAAAAGGCCCTAAAATGGAGTGTACAAGATGCATGGGACTCTTATGGAAATAAAGTTGGCACCTTTATGCCATAGGAACCCTTAGTGGTTCCAGATCTGAAGTCATGCCCCTTTATAACCACAAAATCCCGAATGCGGCACTTCTAAGGCTTAGGAAAGGTAGAAATAAACCGTAACTAGAGATCTAAGAGATAGATGGTCAAGGTTTCAGCTTTATACCTCAAATAAGTTGGAAATGTGCCAAAACCTATGGATCTTCTTGCTTCCTCTTGATCTCTCAGGCTTCCTTCTTCTTCTCTAACTTTAAATACACACAAAAGGCACTAGAAAGCTCAAGAACACTCAATAAATGATTATGGTTTCGAGTTAGGGCTTCTTTGGACTGGTAATGGAGGCTGGGTTGGAACAAGATAAGGTGTTTAAATAGGGTGCAAACCCTAAATATTAGGGTTTCATCCAGACAGTCCTACTCGCCGATTCAGGATCTCTAACTCATCGAGTAGGTTACTTCAAACCCACGTCCAAGAGTCTAGTCTACTCAACGAGTTAGGCCTCCAACTCGCTGAGTCCCAATGTAAAAACATACAATTAATTAAATTTAAATACCTACCGGGAACCGGGTGTTACAATGCTGGTGTAAATACTTTAGCGATTTCAATCTACATCCCTTAGGTTGCTATTCCTAAATCGGTTAATCTTTTTCTTTTGTCAAAAATGTGTTTAATTTTTTTTCTTTGTGTACTCATAAGCTGGGGAAGGGTGACCTCGTTTCCTTTTCGGGTGAAATTTGGTATGGTGATAGGCAATCAAGGAACAATCCCCTTGGGTTTTTGTTATTGATAATAATAAGACTTGGATCAACTTCAACTTTGGAATTGGTTCTCGACTTTTATAAAAAAGTTACAAGAGGTGGGGATGAGATTTTAAAAAATATGTCTTTGAGAAGTAGTACTAGTATGGTTATGCTAAATGATAAAAAATTTGGTGGGAGGTGGTCCTTGGATGGTTCCGTGGAGTTCATGGTAGCTTTAGCTCGTGCTATTATTGATGCCCATACTCTTTGTTGGGTTATGACGGTCTTTTAGGCAACATAAGAGATAGCAGAAGCATACATGATCAAAAATCATAAATCAAAAGGAGAACCAATTCAGCCAGATTTAATTAACTTAATTCATAACATGCAAGAAAGAAAGACCACATACATTTGTGTTCTTCAATTTCTTAGACTTCACCAGCTGATTGGACCTTAAAGGATCCAACAGAGAATCCATCTTTCATAATCGCACCCAAGAAAACAAAATAGTAGATTAAAGAACACCCAAACAGAAAGCACCTAGAAAATCATACTGTTTCGACTTTCGATCAGATCCACACAACACGTGGGATGACTTTTAGGATTTTCTGGATCCAAGGTTGTAGAACTCTTTACCTAGTACCTATTTGGCCGACTACCAAGAAGCGAGTAGATGGGGAGTACTCTAATTTGGTAATTCTTGTAGAATTTTTTTTAGGGAAAATATATATGCAAGATCATAAGTTTATTGGAAATATTACAAAATTAGATACATGTGAATCCAAAAAAAATACACAATGGTCTCACTACGTGAATAATTACTGAAAATTTAAGATATATATATATATATATATATATATATATATATATATATATGTATATGTATATATATATATATATATGTATATATGTAGTAATAATCATATATGTGTGTGTTAAGTAATAAATCATTAAGTATATTATACAAATTCATCATTGAGTTGGATGAGTTTTACAACATTGCTTGCTTCAGTAAGTGGCCGATTGGGGAGTAACTGGATTCTGGAACTCGCCTCAGTAAGGGGTCAAGTAGGGAGTACTCGGCCAAGTAATCGGCCAACTCGGTGACTTTTGCAGCAATGTCTGGATCTTTGAGAGTACCAACGAATTCTCTTGGGTTTTGACTAATTTCTCTAACTTTTAAACCTGGGTATAGGCCTCTCTATTTATAGGGTAAGGATTGAAACCGTAAAAGATGAATATCAGGGCTCAGAATAATTATCTTTAACTTTGGTAACTATCTGATATTCAAATCCTTTATCTAGAATATTCTAGAATTTCCATGTTTCAATTAACTAATTAATCAACTGCTTAGTTAACAAACTGATCCCTATAATGTAATCTATTTCCATTTCTACTCATATTTGTTCTTATGTGTAACCCAAAAGGACAATGTTATCTTATAATAATATTATCGACTTGTTGTAAACTGGAAAGTGTATCTAAGGTCATTAACTATTGATAATATTTCTAATAATAACAGGATCCATTTGGGTTGCCCTCAAGACCTAACATGAGTAGAATAAATAAAGGAGAAATTGGTTTATTAATTATTATGGTTAATAATTAATTAGAAACTAATTTGAAATATTTTGGGAATTAATTAACAGTTTAATTAATTAAAGGGTTGAATAGTCAATTAATCAATAGTTGGTTGATCAGGAATATTCCAGAACCCTTATGGAATTATGGATGGACGAAACTCACTCTATGCCACATGGGAAAAAGAGTGAATTTCGTTGTTGGTCACCTATCACACATGGGAAGGAGTAAAAAACCTAGGAAGGCATCCAAGGCTATAAATAGTGCCTTAGGGATTTCATTCTTCACGACACCTTGGTTTGAAGTTTTGCCAACTCTTCTTCCTCTCCCCATATGGATATTTCCTAACCCTCAAAGGGTTTATGAAATTAACCATTCTTCTAGTTATTTTTATTCCACTCCTTGGTGTCATTGGGTGTGATACCATTAGAGGGATTCTGGTTTGGGTCCTCTCATCCAAGCAAATTTTAGGAGGGCAAGATGAAGATCTCAAGCATCGAGACCAAAGGCTACATAAGAGGTATGTTTTTCTTCTTTGTGTTTCAAGTTTTCATAGGGTAGTTGTAATTATTATGAAGTCCTAGATCCTAGGTTGCATGTAAACTTAGGTATATCATATTTTGATTTTTCCGTTACCTAGTTTAAGTTTATTTGATGCATAGAAAACAAAATAGTGGTATCGGAACCATTGGTGTTCATAATTAGTAGCACCCTTAATCCATATTTTTTTTGTAAATGCTTGTTTGAAATTGAAAACAAGAAGAAAAATTTGAAACTAAGAAACCCTTTGTCACAATCAAGACCTGATAGTATTGTGGTCAGGATCTGACCGGCTCGGGTTAGGGTTCCCATTTTTCAAATTTGAAGACTTTTTAATATTGATAATTACCAAATTTAAAATGTTTAAATCTGGGAAACAATAAATATTATTTAATATACATTTGAATTTGAATATTTATTTATTTAAATAGTGAATTTACATATTTAATATTGTTTATAACATATATTTATATATTCAAATATTAATCCCTCATATTTACTAATTATTACATTGCATGCTGGGAATTAATTAAAATTCATAATAAACAACTAGATTGAAAAAGTTTTAAATTTACCCCTTATATTTATATATATTAGAATCGTGTCTATTATATGTATAAGATAGTTACAACATGTGTCCTCACATGTTTAAATATTGACATTAGCAGTCTTAACATTTCTAGGCTCACCCATTCTGATGTAGGGGTTTAAGTAGGTCTCTTTGATTCCTAATGAGGTCGGTTTTTAATATGCTTCGCGCTTACCACCCTCACCGTCCTATTGCATTTTAACAGTGGAGTTACTGAAAGGGTTTAATTGTTATAATAGTGCATCTAATAGTTTTACCAATACAAGTATAAAAAATATCGTTATATTAATAGAATTTGAATCTTATATTATCCATAAAAATTGCACATTCTCTTTATATTCTATTAATGGAGCCGGTGTGATTAACTGACACATCAATCTAGAGTATAGTTGAGAATGATATGGAACTCGTGAATCTTAGGGATAAATTGAGATGGGGACCTTGTGATTTTGTACGGTTAATTAACAATATGTTTAATGTGAATCTTATGTTATCCATAAAAGTTGCACATTCACTTTATAAATTGTTTATGGAGCTCGTGTGGTTAACCGACACATCAATCTGAGAGTATAAATGATGTGGAACTTCCGAATCTGAAGCGTAACTTGAGTTGGGGACCATGTAATTTTGTATGGTTGATTCACCATCTGTTCAGTGATCCGTAGCAACCTCATCATTTAATTTTAGATGAACATAATTTGAGATTAACATGCCATTGATGGTCAATGAATCTCAAAGATCTAGCCATTTGTTGATGATTGAAATTGGAAAAGGGCTTTGCCTTTGTAAATAACTTTATGGTTTGCTTACGGTATCCCTTTACACATCATGGAGATAAATATGGATCCTAGCTTTCTTAAATAATTTTATTTAGGGTAATTATTTTCTAAGGATATAATAAAACAAACTATAATGGAAATTGATATTGAATGATGTCTATAACCTTATCCACTAACGTCTACTGCTATGAAACCTCTAAAAGGATTAGCTATTAGGATGATGAATCTTTTCCAAATTCATAGTTTGAGAATACTTCTCATAAATGAAAGCAAAGATCATGTTTTTGATAAAGCTCTTCATAAGGTTCTTCCAAACACTTCATTCTAATATATTAGAAAGGGTAGTTATCAAGTGTATGCTGTAAACTGACAAATTGAAGTAAAATTAAATTTCCTTGAGTTAGATGTTGACTAGGGTTAGTTAAATAGCTAATAGTTCATTCCGATCTTGATATGAACAACTTGGAATGTCCATGGAAGAGTTGTGTAGCTTGTTGAGGTTTCCTTTTTGGAACTAACATGGCCACTCATATAAACTCAAACTTCGAAATACTCCTACATATTTACTATCAAGAATAGAAGTGTCAAGAAGAAGAAAGCCAATTGTGCATAGGTTAAAAGGCGATTAGTGTTGGTATACCTAATTTAGGCCCAAATGCCAAGGAAAAAGGAAGGATTATTCTGAGACATGTTATGATAGCTATTTGTTTCCATAACAAGAAAAGGACAAGAAAGTATACATGCCTAAAAATATATTTGAGGCACTAGCAAATTTAGAACCTAAAACCACGTGGTTCCTTATTTAAATAACCCTGAAACATATAACAAACTAAAATATACTAGTAGCGGGTAGGGTCAAAATATCATCATTTTTAGAATTGTATTCAACGAGGGCTTATATCTTCAAATATATTGATAATGTTATCTTAATCAAAACTTTTGAATACATCTTTTCACATAATAAAATTTCATATTTGGTCGTTCTATTGAATCAACGTGCAACACGTAAGCGCAAAAGCCAAAAGTGTTGGCGATGATTTAGTTGTTGGCTTTTCTTTATTATTATTAATTTTGTTTAATTTTACTTTTAATGGATTGGACTAATTTATGTTAGATAAATAATAAGTTGGTTTATGCATTATGCTATTTTTGTTTTTCTAAAAAAATATTAGGTAGTTCCTTCAAAAAATTTAAGGTAGTTCCCCTAAATTTTTGCAATATAATTAGGCTTGCAATTAAGATAATTAGTTGGGTCCTAAGACCCACCTTGGTATACTATAGCTACACCTCTGATTTGAGGTGAGAGGACCGAAACACGGAGAAGGTAATTTGATCATGGATTATGAGCCCATACTAATATCCATAGGATCAAAAGACAACTAGTTCTCCCATGTTTTGTGTTCAATGAGATATATGAATTGGTAATACTAAAAATGACTTATAATCCTTTGAGTATTTTACTAAGGATTAGGTGCTGACATTTTTAAGAATGTGTAGTGGCTGAAATGAAATAAGAAGACTGAAAGATGGAGAAGGTAAATTGATCATGAATTCCAAGCCCTTGATATTATTCATATGATCAAAAGATGATAATTTTCAAAATTTTAGTATATGGTCTTATAATCGAAATTGTTTACACTTTGTTTCATGCAATAATTATGACTTATATAAATGTAGAACATTTTTACATGTTAAAAGAAAGTCAAGAAATCTATTGGGTCACTCATTTGTATAGATTTGATGCTACAAAATATATATATTATAATTATAGTTTATATTGTTAATCTGAAGATATGCTGATGGAACTTCATATGTCAAAGACTGAAGGACATCCACTGATGACTGAAAGACCCTAAAGACTCTATCAGCACCAAAGGAACTCAAAGTATCATCAATAGGAAGACACCATTTACTGAAGACTGATCAGTTTGTCTAGACTCTAAGCACTTATAAATTGGTGATACATTGATCAGGTGATACGCTAATGACACTCGTTGATAGTACTATCTGCTAAAGTTGAAGCTGATCAACATGACACCCTGACGCTGAAGCTGATCTTCCTGACACTGACGTTGATGTCCTAATCAACGATACTCCCTGAAGTTAATGCTTTGATCAATGTCTGATGTGTTGGTGCTGATATCCAAATCTGGAGAAGATTTGATCTGATCCATTCCTTATATACCTTATTAGTTTAGATGTAGATTAGATAAAATCCCTTGATTGAAGGGATCCACTGGAATAAATTAGTACATATTCATGTATTAGGGTAAAACCCTAGAATTAATTCTTGTTGACTGTCTTTGTGACATCATTCTCTTGGTTAGAAAATTCTTTATTGTGAAAGATATCTTTGTGATATTCCTATGTTCTTCACTATTCTTTCTTGTTTGTATCCGTTCTATAAATCTACAACCGGTTTGGGACAAACAAGTGGTATCAGAACAAGCTAGAACTTTCGTTCTAGGATCTGTTGAAGATTTAGAATTTCCTTCACTATTCAGAAACTTGAAAATTAGAAGGAGAAGAATAAGAAGATATTGTTGGATAAGGTGTCTAAGTCCATAACTTATTTGGTATATACTTGACCCGACCCGGCATGGTCCATTTGGGTTGCATTTCATCCAAACTATTTATGGATGATTTTATGAGACTTATACACATATGATTATTAATATATTATAAGTTATAATATATTAATATGAAGTCATGTTATTTAATTAGTCTTAGTCTTAAATTAATTATGAATTAATTTAGAGATTAAAAGGAAGACTAATTAGATTGTGGGCTATTGGTTTTATATAGTGTGGGCTAATACTCATTTGTTAATGGGCTAGGCTTGTATGGAAGTCCATGGATGATCCATGGAGCTTTTAACCCATGGATCCTTGGAAAAAGGAAAGGTCATGGGTTATTAGGGTTTCACCCTAATCATGTACACTATATAAGCATGCTTATGTTGCATGAAATAGCCACTAGTGTCACTAGAGTATGTGTGTTTGTGTGTGGCCGATTTCATAAGTGTGTGTACACTCTCTCAAAGTTTTCCAAGAGTTTGTGGTGATTTGTGATTCCATTTGAGGCATTCACACTATTGGTGCTTGGCCCTCAAACTCCCTAGGAATCAAACTCATCATCAAAAGGTATGTAATCTCATCTAATTCTTTTATGTTTAAAGGTACCCCATGCCATGTTAGATAGGTTATGAACCTTGGAAAAATTATTATTTTGCATGTATTTAGACAAACATAGATCCAAGGTTTATTAGGGTTGCATGCACACTTAGGAAGTGTTAGATTGCTCAAAACCCAACAGTGGTATCGGAGCCTAGGCTTGCTTGTTTGAATACTTGATGCAAATTACTGAAAATCGAAGTTTATGTGTTGTCTGCACAGCAGACTCGCCGAGTCCATGAAGGGACTCGACGAGTCCAAGACAAAGTTCATCCAACTCGGCGAGTTGGTTCATGCACTCGACGAGTTGGACCCCCAGACAGCATATCTTCGAGTTTTGGTGCTGGAATTGGTCTAGAATTATTACCTTAAATTGTTTTGGACTCATAAAACCTGTTTTTGATGTGGTAATGATGGTGGTGGACCAATTTCAAAGTTATAATCAAAATTTCAATTTTATATGTGTTCATATGATTCTTGAAATTGTTGATGTGGATGTTCATGTTCATATGAGTTTTGTTAGATCATAGGAATTATTTGCAAATTGTTTGTTAGTTAATTCTTGATCTTAATGTGTTTTAATGGAATTCTTAATTTTTCCTCAAGTTACGGAATTCCAAGAGTTTTTCTTTTGAATGTTTTTTTAAGAAGTTGTAGGTTACATTTTCTTGAAGAGTTTTTCCCGTAAATGTTTTATGGACTCCATAACTTGTCCTCAAGTTATGGATTTCCAAGAGACTCTTCATTAAAAGCATTAAACACTTAATTAAAACTCATAAGTTATGAATATCCAAAAGTTTATGAATTGTTCAAAACTTGTCCTCAAGTTTTGTTATTTGTAAAGTCTCACACAAACTTTAATTCCATACCCTAGAAATTTTAAAAGTTAATATTCAACACTTATACTATTTATAACATTAATGGTTAATTATATATATATATATATATATATATATATATATATATATGTATGTATGTATGTATAAGAACAAGTCGTTTTACCGTTAGTAGGCCTCATTCACGATGCCGGTCTATAAGGTGGGTATAAGGTTGTTGCCTATAAAATGACGACTTAATGGGTGTCTACTCTCACCCACCGCTTGCTTGATCGGTGGAGGGTTGTTAGCCGAACGGGTAGGACAATGACTTTAAATTCTCATTAAAAGTATAATGATTATTATAAAGTAAATAAATATTTTTATTTAATTCCCAATATTAGTTACTTTAGGAAAAATGTAAATTTGGTGCTAGCCCATGGAATTCACACTTTGTACCTTACCAAGTCGTTGGTGGAGTGTGTGTGGTTAACCGGCACACTAACTTGGACTAGTAAGGACCACGAAGGGTGACTTAATGTTTGTCATAGATCAATGGAGCGTGTGTGGTTAACCGGCATATTGATTAGGTGATAATATTAAGGGTGCCAAGTGAATTGGTATGGTTATTCACACCTTGTTTTGTGATCCTCGGCATCCCAATCACAAAATTTGATAGGGCACACTCGAGATTGAAACATGCCATTGAAAAGTTCAATGAATCTCAAAAGATCTAGGAATTTCAAATCCAATTAAAACCTAATAAATTATTTCGTTTTTCATGGTGGAAATTGGTGAATCGTCATTCGCCTACCTTCAAATATTTCATAGCTTGGATTACGGCATCCCTCTTCCAAATTATAAAATATTGTGTTGGGTCCTAGCCTTAATATTTCAAATTGGGTGTTATATTAAGGATTTTGAATCAACTAACTTGATTTTCTCCCATTATAGATGTTTGGTTCAGACAACTATGATCTTCCCAAATCTCTTGAAGATGGTGTCCCTCAACATCATGCTTCACTTCCTCCACCTCCTCCAATTATTCTCCCTCACCCACAAGTTCTTGAAAAGTTTAAAGTCACAATCCCTATTGGCAAGCATAGTCTATGTGTGCTCACATCTTGAAGATAAAGTCACATATTGACAAGCCGTGAGAGTTGGGTGTCAAAGTCTCGTGAAAGTTGGATGTTCAATCACTTTCTTAGTAACATAGTGAGTCTCTTTAGGACTACTATGAGACAGACTATGACACGAGCCTTAATGATCTTATCTATTTGCTCAGTGCTGCAGATTCAGCAATAATTTGGAGCACTAGTAAAGCAAATTTTATTAGAATATCAACTTCCCAAACCTTAAATGGACATTGGCAATGGTAGCATTGGATATCTAGAAAAAAGATTTCTCTTCCCAATGGAAAGGGATCGGCCATAGTTAACTCGGTTGACCAAATGGTAAAGAGAAAGGCTAAGTCTGAGATAGTCTCATGTGCCATTACCAAAGGGTCTATATGTTTTATTGCCAAAGGGAGGGACACTGATTGCGAAGCTGCCATATTTACCTGAAAGATCATAAGATTGATCAAGTCAAAAAGTTTGACTCTACTTCAGTTAAAGTCCACTGACTAAGGTGCTGTTTGGTTTTTTGAAGTCAAAATGTCTGCAGTCTGCGGACCACATCTGCAAGCCTCTGCGGCAGAAGAGGTGGACCAAATGTCTGCAATCTGCAATAAGAAGACTGTTTGTTTTTAACGTCTGCGGGCCGTTAAAATAAATTGAATTTTTAAACTTAATTTCATATTATAAACATTAAAAATGTATTTTTAACAAAAAAATGAAAGAAAAAAAAAACTGCACGGTGGCCATGTTTTTTTTTTTTTTTTTTTTAGGTTAAAATGAGGTCTGAAGACCTTTGAAGACAGTGGCCCATGTCTGCGCCAGGAAGACCTCGCGCAGACATTTTCTGATCTGCGCACTTCCAAAAAACAAACAATCTGCGAGGGCATATGTCTGCGCGTTGTCTGCGTGGCGCAGACAAAAGTGGTTGCGCAGATCTTCAAACAAAAAACAAACAACCCCTAACTGTATTAAGTTTCTATTTGGAGATTCTTATCACATAATGTGAATGGGTCACATGTTGATGTTTTTAAGAATCAAAGAAAAGATAGGAAGCTAAAAGTAAGTATATGTTGATTCTGATTGTGAAGGTGGGTTTCGATCGCATGGTTCGGTAATCAGAATTTTGAGCCGTTGCTTAAGAGTTATAATATATTGGTTATGAATAGATAACAACAAGGTTTTCATGTGGATTGTAAGGATAACTTTTTCCACAAAGTTTTAAAATAAAAGAGAAAAAAAGGGTTTTAATTTTTATTTTAATAAAATATCCTTACAATGGCATCTGTGGAAAATTGTTGCTTATATGTTTCCATTAATAGCAATATTGGAAAGTGGATTTGATTCTTTCATTTGTGGTAGTGTCTGAATTTACCAAATGAAGAAAGTTTTTCATCACCCAAGTTTCAATTGGACAAAAACTTGGAATCATACAAGATGTATTGTATGATGAATGAGAATTTTCATCTTTGAAAATTAAGACTAATTCTTTGATCACATGTATATGTGAGTCCATTGAAGGACTAAGGAATTAGGTACACTGGGTGTGCGCTGGTCAAGGTCCACCACAAAGATTGATTTGTCATGATTTACTAAAGATTAGTAAATATGATTATACTTATGAGGTTAAGTATAATTCTGTAACATTGGAAAGGTTACAATGTATGACAAAACAAATGAGAAAAATCAAATTAGGCAGAAAGGTAAAAGTTTCTCAAATCTGAAAGAATGGGAGAGTACTTTAGTATCATATTTCATGATCATCTTAATGATTATGAACCCATATCACAAATTCATACTCTAAGGACATCTTAGTGCATTGTTATGGCTAAGAATAGAGGTCATGAATTGTTGGATTGGTTAAAATCAAGAAGATGAGTCATACTTCGTTCCAAAACAACTCTTAGAGTCATACTCCAAGATTGTAATCTTGAGTGACATAAAGTAAGGTTTAAAACACTTATCAAATGTAGTGTAAAATGTTTCTACCCTTGTACATTTGAGATTGGTAAGTTGTGATGTCTTGGATGAGACAAAGACCAACTAAGACCAATTGTGTGAAGTGTTAGTCTTGATAAGAATCCGCACTATCCCTTGAATATTTGTTTTGTCAAGGAATGGTCCTTGACTAGGGAAACTTATATGTCAAGGGGACAGTGGGAGTCATACTCCAAGATTGTAACCTTGAGTAACATAAAGTAAGGTTTAAAACAGTTATCAAATGTAGTGTAAAATGTTTCTACCCTTGTACATTTGAGATTGGTAAGTTGTGATGTCTTGGATGAGACAAAAACCAACTAAGACCAATTGTGTGAAGTGTTAGTCTTGATAAGAATCCGCACTATCCCTTGAATATTTGTTTTGTCAAGGAATGGTCCTTGACTAGGGAAACTTATATGTCAAGGGGACAGTGGGAGCCTTAAAGATCCTGAAAGAGTTTCAAGATTTAATCAAGAGTAAAACCTGTAATTTATCACTAGCACACGAGTTAAGGTTTGCAACCTATCGTGTTGACATAATTTTTATTTCTGTACCTACTTTAAATAAGTTGAATTTACATGTGAGTTATCAGAGTTCAACTTGGAAGCATTGGTGGGCCTTGTGCTACCAAGGTGACAAGAAACTAAGATTGAACAAGTTTAATCCATGTAAGGCTGAATTTGTCACTAACCTTATCTTGTGATTATGGTTTTGACAGATTCACATGGATAGGAACTCATACACTATAAAATCTAAGTGTAATAAGGTTTCTCTCTGATTCATGAAAATGATGGTGAGGAAATGCTTTCACTAAGTAGATTTTAAGTAGATAGCAATTGTGTTATTTGCATTTTCAAAAGTCGTTAGTGGAGCGCGTGTGGTTAACTGGCACACTAACATGGACTTGTGAGAAATGGCAGATGCCTAAGAAATTGAGACTATGATTACGGCATCCCTTTTCATAGTTATGAAAATTGTTTAGACACACATGTGAGCCATCTAAGAAAGGGTGTATTAATCTAAATTTCAGAAGTCCAGCAGATTTCTGGAAATATGTCAGATCTAGTGGGAGCATAAGTGTTATGCTGATAATCATCATGTTAGTGGGAGCATGATTATTATTATGTTTAGTGTTGCAAGTTAGCAATGTTAATTATAGAAAACAAAGTTTCAATTCGTGAAGTTGCAGGGGTTGAAAAGTTGTTTTGCTATAATTAAGGGAGAGGAAATTATACTTCATTTCAATTCTAGAAGCTTAGATTGAGATTTTAATCATCTTTAGTCAAGGACATATATATGAATTTTATGTCTGAATGGTTCGACTTAAGGAAATTCTATATATATTGTGTTTTCAAAATTCGATTATGATTACGGCATCCCTCTTCATTGTTAAATTTTGAAAACATGGCAAATAAAAAATAAAAAAATATTGTAGCAAAGGAATGGTCTAGTATTATGTCTTTATGTGAGACATCATGAATAAGTTCCCATATGCTTCGGATATAGGATCGATTTCATGTGCTATAATATTCATCCTTTCTAAATTTTCCTAATGCTTAGGGCATTTAGAAGGAAAGAGTCTAGAACTGGATATGACTAAAGTGATTAAGCAATTGTCGAGGACAATCTGAGGTTTGCCAAAGATTGGTTGCTCAGGGACATTTGGAAGTATAGTGTTAATTTTGGCAGGACCATATTGACATTTTCTGAAAAGAGGTAACTCTTGTTCAGAAGTGATAGTCAAAATGGGACTATGGAAATGTCTCCATAGGTGGAAGTTATTCAATATGTGTAACATTAGAAAAACTTAATGCAAGAAGGATGTTCAAAGCAATGTACATTGAATATGAGACTTCGTTTCCATAGAGTTGATCTCCTTTGGAATCCTCTATAATGACTAATGACAAGGTTTTGAGAGGATAAATGCATATAAGTTTAAAGTCTAACAGATTTTTGGTAAATGGTAGAAATTAGAAATTCTCACATTTACAATAAGGATTTGGGATTGTGAAATGAGTATCATTGGAATCGTGTTTAATTGATCTACATCACAATGTAAGGATCATAGACAAACATAGTGTGCATACTTGGAGTATGGCATAACTATTGTTTAGAATAACAAAGTGTACATGCTAGGAGTATGGGACGACTGTTGTTTTTATTCAAGTCTTAAGTTGATTGTTTGAAACATTATACAATGAATAATGTGTAATAAATATGGTGATAAATAAAAGGTGGTTCTATTTATATTCAAAAGGGTTCTGAGACCATATTGGATTCGATTATCATTGTGTTTCACTTTGCATGTTTTGACTTCCAAAATAGCTAGGTTATTCCTTACGAATGACTAAGTTATTTAAACACTCCACAGTCGTTCATATGTTGGAAGTAGGTATGAATCAAGACTGTCATGAATCGGGTTTGTAGATGGCTAAATGGGTTTAGTCATAGCAATGGTTGCTACAACATTCATGAGTGCTCATAAGTTATGAGTATTGGAATAAACCCACGCTCACTTGTATCACTTCATGGAATTTATCTCGAGTGATCGTGAGACAGTAATATCATATAAATCTTCAAACCTAGAGATATGAGTTGTTACCTATGAGTTGGTTGTGCATTGATTGCACGTAAACGCATTAGTAACTTGATGTTATAAAACATGCCTTTGTGTACAATTCAACAAGTAGTAGAACACGTATATGAGTCGAAGTTTATCTGTTCCTTCTAGAAATAGAAGCGATATCTGGGCCCCTCGATGATTTTGTTGTGACCTGTGTACCGGCCGGTCAGAACTAAATTGATGTGTTCGATTAAGTTCTTTGTCAAACAAATCGAAAATCGGGAAACAAACTGTTGGACAATAAGTACGACGTTGTTCCATGTATTTGTCCGGCTGATATCATGAGAGCAGAGGATTATATGATCACTTATCTAAAATGGCGCTTCATAGTTCAACAGATTTTCGAGAGTTATGATTGCTGGTTGGTTCCTGAAGTAACGTACGCAAATATAGTTATTAGACTTATCCAAGTGGGAGTCTGTTGGATAAGGTGTCTAAGTCCATAACTTATTTGGTATATACTTGACTCGACCCGGCATGGTCTATTTGGGTTGCATTTCATCCAAACTATTTATGGATAATTTTATGAGAGTTATACACATATGATTATTAATATATTATAAGTTATAATATATTAATATGAAGTCATGTTATTTAATTAGTCTTAGTCTTAAATTAATTATGAATTAATTTAGAGATTAAAAGGAAGACTAATTAGATTGTGGGCTATTGGTTTTATATAGTGTGGGCTAACACTCATTTGTTAATGGGCTAGGCTTGTATGGAAGTCCATGGATGATCCATGGAGCTTTTAACCCATGGATCCTTGGAAAAAGGAAAGGTCGTGGGTTATTAGGGTTTCACCCTAATCATGTACACTATATAAGCATGCTTATGTTGCATGAAATAGCCACTAGTGTGACTAGTGTCACTAGAGTATGTGTGTTTGTGTGTGGCTGATTTCATAAGTGTGTGTACACTCCCTCAAAGTTTTCCAAGAGTTTGTGGTGATTTGTGATTCCATTTGAGGCATTCACACTATTGGTGCTTGGCCCTCAAACTCATTAGGAATCAAAGTCATCATCAAAAGGTATGTAATCTCATCTAATTCTTTTATGTTTAAAAGTACCCTATGCCATGTTAGATAGGTTATGAACCTTGGAAAAATTATTATTTTGCATGTATTTAGACAAACATAGATCCAAGGTTTATTAGGGTTGCATGCACACTTAGGAAGTGTTAGAATACTCAAAACCCAACAGATATCTTATACAATCATCCAGATATGAATAATACACCAGCATCAAAGAAGAAACAGCATATTTGGTCCTTATAATGTCTCTGAGATGAGATAACTATTTTTAAGTTGGAAGATTAATAAAGATACAAATGTTCTTAATGAAGAAGAAAATAATAAAAATAAAATAAATAATTTTGCAATTGATGTAAGTCCTTTATCTTGTTTTCATGAACTAATGTATGATCCAAAGGCTCCACTATTTATGTTCTTCACTGTTGAACTTGATCTGAAAGACAAAAACATCAATCAGAATCAAGAAGATATAGAAGTGTTGAAGAATAAACTGATAGAAAAGGAGAAGGAGATATTAGATCTGAAGGAGAAGAATGAAGATAAGGATGTTTAGAAGAAAAGCTCTTCATCTTTTATTGTTCAAAAAGAAGGAATACCTAATGAAAACTCGTTTTCCAGAAGCCTTAGTTTTCATCCTAATGACCATCACAACAGATCATGCATTAAAAAGCCTCACGCTGACAAGATTCATGCTGAGAAACCACAAGCTACTCATACTCAAAAAGATTCATCAAAACCGATTACCATTCTTAAACGAATCTCGCCCTCAGTTTCACCATACGCTGAAAAGTCGATTCACATTGCCAATTCAGTTCACGTTGATAAGTCGAGTCTCAGTACCAAGAGGGATCTCCCTGCAAAGAAACTTCATGCTTCCAAGACTTCTGACACTATGAAGACTCAAGCTCCATCTTTGACCCCAAACATCAAAAGATCTCATGCTACCGAGCTTCCTAATTTATATTCTTGTTTAAATAAATCTTTTTATAGGACATCATTTGCAACCAAAAGGAATATATATTAATCTCTCAAAGCCAAAGAAGGTATGGTTTCAGAAGATTCCATCTCCAAATCCAAGTAAGATGAATCAATTTTGGCTCATCATGAAATCAACTTTTGAACCTGAAACAAAGATATACAATGGAGATAGAAAGAAAGATTGGAATCAAAAGTCTCTGGGAAGGAAGAGGAGTGTTCTAAAACCTCAAGTTGGTTGTTCTACATTTGATAATAACTTTTCAGAAGTAAGGTATGCCCCAAAACCGATTCCTAAATGGGTTCATAAGTGCTTCTGCTAAAGCTAATAAATTGAGACACTAAAAAATAAAAAATAAAAATCAAAGTTTGTATTTAATTGTCTCTCCCGTTAAGAAAAAATGTGAAATGTTGTTTATACTATTATTTCTATTTATGATGTTAAAAGATTATTGGTAGATTTGTTTTGTAAAGTTTTGCATGCACAATGATGTGACCAGTCATTAATTTGGGTTATGTGTTTACCTATTGGTTCATATATCGTTTGTATGTATGTGAAGTTTTTGTCACAGAACCGGTTGTCAGGTGGCTCCAATACAAAATCTCTTCAGAAGAAAGAATGGTGTTTTATGTGTACAAAATAGAGGCTATGTTTTAATAACATGGCTTTATTACCGTTACTTTTCATCCAAAAGAAAAAGGTCAATGTCTACAACCCTACTTCTTTCTAGAATCTCACATTGATTTTGTACCAGTTCTTACTAGTTTGGTTCTCCAAAAAGAGACTAGATTCTATAAAAAAGTAATGGTACAATTGAATACAGTTACTTAGTTTCCTAAATTCAAGTCAACTTGTGGGTCCATTGGGTAGTTAAATTAAAGAGAAGGTGCTACCAAAAAAATCCACAGTCAGGACCTTCACACTGATTGGCTTACACGTTGATACTTGGCTCACTGCTTCATCACACTTATCAGTGTCACATTCACTGATCGACAAGTTCATGTTAATGCTTCCTGATTGAGCTCTCAAACTGGTATTTCTCTTAAAATAACAAATCTTCTTCAGCTGCTGATCAAAAGTTCGCCTCATAACCTCTTGCTTTGCAAAAATCGAATTTAATACATGTCTAATGGACATAACTTCAGCATGAAAGAGAATACAAATGAAAATATATTTTTGGTGCTTCCTATTTATGTGATATGGATTTTGGACTCAAAGATTAAAGCTCTTATGGTATTCTAAGTGTCGTATATGGATGCGGAAAGGATGCTAAAGGGTAGTTTTGTCAAATCTTAATACAAGGTTCTCATTGGATATGTGAACTTGTATAAAAGGTTTGTTAAAGTGTGATGTTTTTTGTCCTTACCTAAGAATGTATGGTGTATGTTTTCATTATCAAAGCAAATACATGGCTGTAGCAGGTCCGTATTGAATGCACCTGGTTGTTTCTTTACTCACAACACAACTAAATTTGTGTTTCTTGAATACTCAATGAATGGTATTTTTCCTTTTTGGTATGGTATTTAGAATGGTAATAAGAAAATTACATGGTATAAAATGTGTTCTAAGATGCTCTGAGCATCATGCTCATGGTGTGAAGTTACTTATTCAAGCAAGTTGATGGGTCCATGCCTCTCATCTTAGTCCACAACCAAAAGGTCATAAGAAGTCTTCAGGGGTTTTTCTGATCCATTGCTTATGTACTAGATTAGTTTATATGTAGATTAGATACACTCCCTTGATTGAAGGGATTCACTAGAATAGATTAGTATATCTTCATGTATTAGGTTAAAATCCTAATTAAGCCTTGGTTACCGTCTTTGTGACCTCGTTCTCTTGGTGTGAACATTCTTTCTTGGTAAAAGATATCTTTTTGATACTTTTGTTTTCTTCACTATTCATTCGTGATTGTATCCGTTCTATGAATCTACAAAGGGTTTGGGACTAACATAATATATGAAACTAGTATAGTAGAAATATTTCAAAATTGATTCGAATATTTGAATAAGATGCATTATTGTGCGAATAGTTTTTGAAGTTAGTTTAACTAATAGATCGTTCAGATTAACCACAATACGTACTGATTCAAATACATCCAAACAAGTTCGGGTGAAATGTATTTGTGGAATCATAGTCTTGAATACATAAATAAGAATCACATTACCAAGTATCCAGTTGGATCAGATTTTGGATATCATTTTACCGTAATTTTTATGATAAATGCAAATCTTGTTTATCAAGATAGATGATGAATACATCACTAAGTGATGTGAATATCTGTTTGAATTAGTTTGCACTAATGTGTAATGCTTTGTTCCGAATTGACTCCTAGTTTGAGGTTGTGGCTTGAAGGTTGGTCATTATAAAGATTATGGCTTTTGGGAAGGTAAAATCTAGGCCCATTTGGGTGCGGGTGATTTATTAGAAGTGATTCGGGTGTTCGGTTCGTGTTTTGAAGCCTAGGGGTATTTCGGTAAAGTGACAGCTCGGGCTTTTGTGGAAAATGGATTTTTGTTCGGAAGGTTTGAAGAAATGTTTCAGTTGCTAGAAGTGTAGGGATTCTCGTCACCTTTCCGTTGATATAAGGATCATCAGAATCGGGATTATAACGAAGAAGTTATGGCCTTCAGAAGTTTCATGGTTTTCAGGCTTAGCCGAGTACACAGTGCATACAAAAAGTGTACGCGGGGGGTACTAGTGAAGAAGGTAGTACATTGGGCCTACTGACCAAAATGGTCATGAATGTTCTTCGGAGTACGATGGGCGTACTCTAGTCAGATCAGAACCCTATTTTAGGGCCTTGGACCCTATTTAAGCTCCTTATCTTATAGCCTAACCCTAATATCTTCAGCCTCCACCCCTCCAAGCCCTATAAATCATCATATATCATCCATGGTGGCATTTTGAGCTTATGGAGTCCATTTTTGGGGTGTTTGATCCATTTTCAAGAAGATAGAGCTTGATGCAAAGATGGGGATCAAGGAGGAGCTTATGGATCTGGCTTTTAGGACTCATTCTCAGCTTGATGAAGGTATAAAGCTTTGAACTTGATCATTCATCTCTTATATCTACCATTTTTGGCTTTTTGGTCCCAAGGATGAAGCTTTATGGTTCAAATTCGATTCGTAGACTCGGGGTTGCCACCCTTGATGCTATTTGAGTCCTTAAGAAAGAAAGTTGCCATCTTGAAGGTATTAATGGGTTCATGCATGAGCTAAGGTCACTTTTATGGAAGTAGAATGCCATTTTTGGAGTTCGGGTTTTTTTGGGGCATGCAAAGTCACCAAGTGAGTGACTTTATGGGTTTAGACGTTAAGTATAGCTCAGATCTGTGATTTAGACTAGTAGGGCCAAGTATTAAGCACTTAATGGATTTTGGGCATGAGTTGTTTGTACATTGGTCCTACTATGTAGTACGATGCGCATACGGTCCATTTGCCCAATACGCTAAGCATACAGAAGAGGTACGTTGGGCGTACACTCTTAGGAGGACCTAGGCCTTAGTAGACTTCAGACCATTGGGGCCTAATGGTTTTGGGCCTGGAGTTGCGGTTTGTTGGTTCTGAATGTAACTTGGGCCAATATTGGAATAGTTGGGCCTATTGGGGCTTGTGCCCATTATAGAAATGGATTTCACATTTGTGGGACTTGGTTTGGGCCAATTCATGGATTAGCTTGGTGTGGGCCTTCGTGGGCCAATTGGGGACAAGATTATTAACTAAGGAGAATATTGGGCTTTAGTATAAGGTCTATTAGAAAGGTCTATGCGCAATTTGGAAAATTAGGCCATTGATGGTTTTATTGAAATTATAATGTTGGCCTTCTTTTTTGGGTTTGGGCCTTAGTTTTGGATCATACTGGACCAGGGGTAAATGGTCATTTTACCCCATGCATGGATTAAGGATTATGGTATGTGACCCAATTGCTAATTCGCTATATTGATTGGTAGCGACAACTCGGGAAACTGGTGGGGCAGCAGCTAAGGAACTCATGCGGGAAGCTTCTGCAGTGCGAGGTGAGTCTTCTCACCATACCAATGGGTCTAAGGCACCAAGTCCGGCCCATTTATCTTGTTGTGATGATTTTTGTGAATGTGCTATTGATACATTATGTATTTATGTGAAGAGCATGTGGGGGTTCCCATGGCAAATAGTTATATATGCAATATGCTAGTTGATTGTGTGGTATTTGGTATGCTAGTTGTCTTTATGATACTTGCATGGAAGACCCCGAGGGGATCCCGAGGTAGTCGGATATAAGACCATGTAGGGGTTCCCATGGCTTTCCATGCTAAGTCCATGTGGGGGTTCCCATGGCAGTAGGCTAAGACCACGTGGGGGTTCCAGTGGCACCCGGTGTAAGACCTTGGAGGGTTTCAAGGGCATCCTTATATGTTTGTATGTATAGCTTGCGTTATGTCTTCTTTGGCAGGAAGACCATGCGGGGGTTCCCATGGCAGATAAGACCACGTGGGGGTTCCCGTGGCCCTAGGTGTAAGACCATGGAGGGTTTCCATGGCTTCCTGATATGATTATATGCAGGGCTTATGTGGTAGAGATAGCTTTTACAACTAATATGATATGTGTTAAGTGGATTGTGTGTGGGGTATGCTCTGAGGTATTCACTAAGCTTTGTGCTTACGGTTTTCAGTTTTGGTTTCAGTTATCATCGATTTCGAAAAGAAGTGATCAGATTGATCGCAGTGCACACACCTATGATTTCCGTAATGAATGATTTTGGGATGAACTCTAATAAATGTTTTACTTTATGATGATTTAAAATGTTTGAAATAAATGGTATCAATGTTTTAGCTATATAAAAAATCAAAACTTTATCCTTGATTTTTGGGTCGTTATATAATGGACCGTTCAGATTAAACCATGATACATGGTAAGACCAACTTCCTATGAACATGAGTCTGGAACCTTTCAAGTGTTCAGATCTCTCATAAAACGAAGTTGCGAATCAATTGGGCAATAGGATGGCATGGGAGATTTATAATTTCATTTAAACTTTTTCAATCATCTAAAGAAATATGAATAAGTCTCTCATGAGTTGTTTCCATCAGAACACTACATAACATCCTGATGATGAGGTATTTCAAATTTAACCCTATGTATGAAGGAATATTGCATTTTGACCCTTGGGCTTCAGAAGATTGCAAGAATGACCTATAGTGTTGTTTTGGTGATTTTGGCCACAAGTTAGTATGTTGGGCGTACGCAACGCTAGGCGTACTGGGGCGGACCCTAGTATGTTGGGCATACACCATATATGTAGGGCATACGTGGTAAATCCTTAAACCCTAATTTTTAGGGTTTGGTCCATATATAAGCATCATTATCACATCATTTTGCATTCCTGTTGGATTTGGTGTTTAAGCCCATAACTATAATTAGGATGTACTTGACCCTATTGTAGCATGGTCTTTTTGGGTTGCCTTCACCAGTGCAATTTGATAGGATGGACTTTTGAAAATAAGGTTATTTATGATTTATTAATATATTACAAGTATAATATATTAATATCAAATCATATTATTTAATTAGTATTGATCAAGAATTTATTTGGAATTAATTTTGTGATCAAAAGAGACTAACTAAATATATAGGGATTGATTGTGTAAATCAATGATTCTTATAGTGTGGGCTAATGATTCATGGTTATTTGGGTGGGCTAAACCAACATGGATAGTCCATGTAGGTTAACCCATGGAGCCTAAGTACTATGAAAGGTCATTAGGGTTTAGAAAGTGTAACCTTAGCATTTGTTAGACTATAAAAGCACACCCTCATGACCAAAATCGGTGACACATGAGCCATAATATTCTTGGAGAGTGTGTATTGATTTTGTGCTAAATAACTTATTCTCTCAAGCCTCCTCTTGCATATTGGTGTTTGTGAACCATTAGATACATCACACTTGGGGTGCTCAAGCTTTCAAAGGTCAAGAACCACAAGTCCTTCTAAGAGGTAATTCATCTAACTAGTTGTATTGTTCATTTGACAATTTGTATGCTAGTTAGGATGTATGCTTTGGAAATTGATAATATGTATGTGTAATTAGAGAAAACATAGATCCAAAGCATTTAGGGTTGCATGTGCACCATAGCAGTGTTATAGTGCTCAAAACCCAACAATTCCATCATCAGTATCCACCTAAGAAAACATCCATCTTTCTAACCCTAAGTGAGAAGAGTGCATTTTGAGCTGATCTTTGTGTTTTGGTGTCATTCTTGCAGAAGAAGAAGGTGGTGGGAAGACCTTGAAGCTTGGAAGCAACTTAGATTTGGAATTTTCTCCGTACTAGCAACCTCCAAAAGGTAAAAAGCTCCTTGCTTGATCATCCTATCTTGTAGATCCAGGTGTTTCTTCATTTTGGACATTTTTGCTCCTAACTATGATGATTCTTGAGCATAGCATTCTCTTAATTGAATAAATTGCCCTTTCTGATCTAATGAGGGGTCTTGTGTCATAAAAATGTGCTCGTGATGCTTATTTTTCCCCATACATGCTCTATGCAAAGTCATAAAGTTGGAATCTTTGTAACTCTTAGTGGTATTTTAGCCTTGGATCTGAAAGTGGGACGTGAGAGCTTAATGCATTAAGCTCGTATTGAAGAAAAAGGAAGCATGGGAGTACGCTATGTGTAACCTAGAGTACGTAGCCCGTACGTGGTTAACCTCCTAACTTCCGTCAAACCCCGATTATGCCTAGTGTAGGAGTTGAGTTTGCCTCGTGTACTCATCTTAGTGGACCAAGTTGATTTTGACTTTGACCAGGGTTGACTTAGTGTGTTTTCGGTACTTTGAGCTATAGCTGAGTCTTGGTCTCTATCTTTTGATTAGGTGATAAGTAGCGCTGGTATTCAGAGCAATGTATTGTTTAGCTATTGTGCTAGGTACCAATCGAACCCAAGAGAACCCGATCTCAATGCTATCAAGCACATTTTTCGCTATGTCAACGGAATAATTTCGTTGGGCCTATGGTATCCATCGATGATAGGATTCTTTATACAAGCATTCTCAGATGCAGATCTAGGTGGATGTCAACTTGATCGAAAGAGCACATTAGATAGATGTCAGTTATTGGATGGAAAACTTGTGATCCAAAAATTGAAGAAACAAACATGTGTTTCGATTTCGATTGCAGAAACAGAATATGTGGTTGTTATAGCATACACATCACAAGGTATTTGGATACAAAGTGAAGTACGTGATTTTGAAATCAATATCAAGAAAATTCATTTGTATTGTGACTTACAAGTTCCATTCGCATCTGGCAGAATCCAATGCAACATTCAAAAACCAAACACATTGCTCTTCGATATCACTTCATAAAAACTAGGTAGAAGACGAGAACATTGAGGTCCATTTTGTAAATAGAACGGATCAACATGCAGGTACTTTTACAAAACCTTTAGATGAGAAGTCGTTCTTAAGGATTTTGAGTGGATTGGGGATGATCAAAGAAAGTTCTGTTCCAGGTTCTTCCTGATCGAAAAGATGTATATTCGGTTGGTTTTTTTTTCCGAATCATTCAGAGGTTACTGTTTCAGCTCAGCGTTCGCATTCGAATTTCCTCAAAACCATTTTGAATAGAGTTCAATTTGTGGAGGAGAAAGTTGTTCGATGAGCAACATCATTGGGGGTTGCTATTTACTAGGTCGAATTTCACTTGGTAATATTTTACAAGTTTGTTTCTGCAATGTCCATATATTTTGCAGAGGTACAATAAGTTTTTAGATACAATCTTTTTCAGAAAAATTTCATTAATAATCACACACTTCACTGAATATGCTCGAAATCTCTTTTCGAAACCTACCAGAATGTAGATATTGCAACACTCTATTTTTATGATCCTGAGTTATTCTTTCGTGATGATGGTGAAGCCCATAAAGCCCAACTATCAAGGAATTGATGGTGAACATTTTTGTTTAGGATTTTAACGAAACACTTGTTTCATTACCATTCGATATTCAAAATCATATTCCATTCTAATTGTGTGATCTTGATAAAATGTTCTTAAACCAAGACGTTTTTACCTAACAAGATGTGACAACCCGAAGTTTGCTTCATCGCCGTAACCCGTTTCCGTCCATAAAGTTCGTCTTTTTCGAATTGTTTCCGTTTGGGTTTTAAATTAAGTCATTATTTTTCAAACTTCTATTATGACTTAATGGATGTCTAAACATGTTTAGACTCATTTTATCACTCCATATTAGTAATCGGAAACATTTTAGTTTCTACCACATCGGGTTACGACATCTTAATCGGTTTCGACCAAAAGCCTCATTTAACGTCGGTATCGGGTTGAATTCCACCGTATCCCAAACATAGGACCTATTTAAAGCTCAAAAGACTTCATTTGAAGCCTTTCCACTCTCTCACTACTCTTTCTCTGTAACCTCTCTCCTCTAACTCAAGATTAAGGTCCAAAAACATCAAATTCAAGCCCCAAATCTTCAAGGTAACCACCCTAACTCCTAGTATAGCATCTTAGACCTTCAAATTCGAGTTCAAATCATGGAATAGGACCATAATCATGTGTTTACTGCCCTAGAACACCCTTGGGCCGTGAACACATATAAAATGGGTTTTTATGCCTTTAAACCCTTCCAAAATACCATTGAGGCTTAGATATGGCTTATAGAATTATGGAATTGGACTTAGAACACCTTGAACATGAATTTTGAGGAGTAAACATGAGTTTACTGCCCAAGAACATGCTTGGGCCATAAACTCATCATTCATGAAGAGTAAACTAAAAAACAAGTGTTTAAAAGCCATTTAAACACACCTTTAGCCTTGGAATAAATCCTAGAACCAACCACAACTGATTTGAGGACCTTAAACATAATAAAAACCCTCCATTTGAGTGTTTCCGGCCATAAACCCCCAAGGATAGGTTACAGGGCTGTAAACTCACATAAACTAGTCAAATGGTACCCAAAATTCGTCCTAAGGCTTGTAAAAATTGTTTGAATAACATCTAATTGTCCTAGCACCACCAAAACACATTGTAACATCCCGGAATATCAAGAGTAGAGTTGAAGAGCTAAAAGTGAAATTGTATAAGAGCAACTCGGTGAGTCCATAGGTGGACTCGACGAGTAGGGTCGCGACTTTGGTCGCGTGTTAACTGGCCTACTCGACGAGTCCAAAGATGAACTCGGCGAATAGGTGCTGAGTGGAGAAAACCCTAAATCCGGAGGATGAGCCCTATTTAAAGGACATTATACCCTCTCCCCAGCCTCTTTGATCTCCCTTGAAGTCCAGAAACCCTAGATACGTGATTGTGGAGGATTTGAGTGCATTTGGAGCTTGGGGAAGTGATTGTTGAAGAAATCTTGAAGGAGATGAGACTTGGATCAAAGGCCTTTGCAAGGATTTGGATTAATATTCTCTTGGAGTTTCCTATTGAGGTATTATTTCTATGTTTGAGCTGCTATTATCTAGATTCATCATTTTTGGAGGTGTTAGAGATCATATTTTTTGATGTATTGGAGTTTAGAGGTTAGATCTGAAGTTGCTACCTCAGATCTGGAATGGAGAAGGGGTTTGAATGCATAAAGGTCCCTGTTTTTGAGAGATTGATGGAGCTATCTTGTCCCAAACCCAAACCCTAGAGCGAAAATGCCTAGATCTTCTTGGATTCACGTAAAGATTGCCACATTATGTGATGGATGGCCTTAGGAGGGGTAGATCTATGGTTTGGATCATCTGCATGTCTTGGAAAGCCTCTGTATGGATTCAGACCCGGTGGTATTCGGCGAGTCACATTGGTGGATTCGGTGAGTTGCTTGAAAAAAGGCTGGAACTCGACGAGTTGGATGAAGATGGCCTGGAACTCGGCGAGTTGTAAGAACAACTCAGCGAGTAGGTTGAAGATAGTCATAGACTCAGCGAGTCTGTTCTTGGACTCGGCGAGTCTAGACGTAGGGTCCTAGTTTCTTTTGGAAGGACTGTGACTTGGTGAGTCAAGGGATGACTTGGTGAGATGTGTGTGTGTGGACTCAGAGTTGTTGGACTCGGCGAGTCTCGGGGTGACTCGGCGAGTAGAGTCAATCAGGTGTAGACTTTGACTTTGACCAAGGGTTGACCAGTTGTTTTCCAGTGGTATTTTGGTAATTATTGAATATTGTTTTATGTTCAGTGTAGTCGTGGTTGGCGAGTGGTGGTGATCCTACCAGTAGTCGGAGCAGCTTGGGTTATCCATTCAGTCAGCAGTTGCGAGGTGAGTTATGCTCACTATATCAACAGGGTCTAAGGCACCAAGGCCGGCCCTTTATCGGATTGTAATC
This sequence comes from Lactuca saligna, assembly GCF_052625555.1. Classification (NCBI taxonomy): domain Eukaryota; kingdom Viridiplantae; phylum Streptophyta; class Magnoliopsida; order Asterales; family Asteraceae; genus Lactuca; species Lactuca saligna. Next base: position 171,039,466 of record NC_136424.1, read on the forward strand.
CGGGTATTGTTGTTATCTGGCTGTTTTACTATGTTTGCATCCTGGTAGTTAGGATGGTATTCGTTAGAGACCTGGTTAAGGTCAGTATCCTAGTATATAGGGAGAGGCTATGTTAGTGCCCGGTTAGGTCGGTATCTTGCTTAGAGTATGTTGTGTTACGTGATCTACTAGATCAGTTGGATTTAATGTGAATTGTTATATGATTGTATGTTTATGTGCACATGGTTGTTTGACTAGGGTTGGGTTGAGGAGGGACATGCTTTGTGTTGTAGGCCAACATACCCAGGGTGGACCAGTTGTTCCGAAGGCCCAGCGAGCGGTCCGGATAGGCTGTAGGCCCCACGAGGGCGGACCAGACGTGCCGAGGCTCGGAGAGTGGACCAGGCCGACTAAAGGCCCGATGCGGGCGGACCATTCATACTGTAGATTCAGAGAGTGGACCAGGTGAGTTGAAGGCCCGGTGCGGGCAGACCAACCACACTGCAGACTCAAGGGACATGACTAGACTCGGAGGGTGGACCAGGTGGACTGAAGGCCCGACACATCGGACTAGTCTCACAGTAGACCCGATATGCATGGATGTTAGTGATTCGATATAATATAGCATGTTATGTGTATGGTATATGTGGTTGGTATTTTGGGGGTATCTCACTAAGCTTTCAGTCTTACAGTTGTGGCTTAATGTTTTTCAGGTTCTTCAGAAGACTGTGGCAAGGCAAAGGCGTTATCGTACCGCTCCTCGTGTTTATGTTTATGACATGGTTCTGTGAATACTCTCATAATAAACGTATTGAAAACCTTTTTGTAATAACATTATTAAAATGGGTTGTTTTTGAAAAGTTTAAATTTTGTTGAAATTTTTGGTCGTTACAAGTTGGTATTAGAGCCTTGGTTTGAGTGAAATGGAGGAACACTCGTGTGACGCCAGTCTCAAATCGAAGAGGGTTTTCAAAAGAGAATTTAAAATGGTTTTCAAAATAAGTAAAGGAGGACGCGGAGGTACGATCAGCCGGAGCCAGTAAGTAACCCCAAAATACCATACATGATATTTGTTTTATTGAGCTTTAATAGAACAGCATGCTAGTACTAGGCTAGAGATCTTCAGGATTTCATGATAATGTTGCCTGTTCTATGATGCCTGCTAGCCTAGGGTTTCCTTGTGACAGATTTCCAGTGTTCCTCTAGTAATGAGGGTAGAGCGTTGTTATGTATGTTTTCACTAGGGTGTTGTGGTAGTACTTCATATAAATATGGGTAGGTGTGGAAGGTAGTATGGGCCCGTACTACTGAAAGCACAGGACCTATACGCGTATCAGGGAAACCATGACCTCTAGGGTTGGGTTGAGAGTTGGTTCTAGGGATAGTGGGAAGTGTCTGAGATTGTGGTGTTTTTCAATATGGAGATTTTGAGGCATGCTCGGAGTGGATCCGGGTCAGGATCAGGAGCAGGAGAGGGAGGTCAGGGCGGGTCAGTACCACCCGAGGTTATCGGTCAGATGAGCACAGGCGATTTGGATGCTAGGATACGTGAGATCTTGCACAATGAGGTTGCTGCATTGTTCCAGGCCGAGCTGTTGGAACTGTTTGGGTCGATCAAGACCGCCATGGTGGAGTATTTTGATGAGCGTTATGCGACTCTTGCAGACACAGCTGCCGCGGCGGCTACAACAGCTGTAGCAGCGGTAGGGGGAGGAGCTGGTAGAGGTTTTCAGTATCGGGACTTCGATAATACGAAGCCCCTACCTTTGATGGAGTTCAGGACCCGATCGTTGCTATAAGATGGTTATCGGACGTGTAGGGGTGTTTCTTCACGTGTTCATGCCCTATTGATCAGAGGGTGAGGTGTGCTCTGAACCTGTTGAGGCTCGGGGTGAAGGATTGGTGGAGATTGACTACAAGGTCGTATTCGGATGCGTAGAGGGTTGCGGTTTCATGGGATTAGTTCAGAGAGATGTTCAGCACTCTCTATGTTCCGCGGGTTGAGAGAGAGAGATTGGCTCGGGAGTTCCTGGAGCTGAAACAGGATTCGGAGTTGGTGACGGAGATCACCAGGATGTTCACTGAGAGGGAGATGTTTTGCCCTGAGTTTGCTTCAGAGCAGGCTCAGATGCCCCGATATTTAAGTATGCTCAAGAGGGATATCAGACATTTCGTGTCTGTGCAGAGGTGCGAGACATTGTTAGAGTTGCAGGAGGCCACCAGGCAGCAGGAGATGGAGATTGAGTTGCTGTTGCGTGAGCTGAGACAAGTTCCGGTGCAGTCGCTGTCGACATCGAAACGGTCCAAGACCGTTGATTTCAGGGTGGGAGTTCAGGGCAGCCACGTTTGTGGAAAGTGTGGGAGGGGTCACGTCGGAGTTTGTCGGTCCGGTGGTGTGTGCCGCAAGTGCGGAAAGGAGGGACACTATGTTAGGGATTGTCGGCAGTCAGCACTGGTTCGGGATTTGAGGATTTGTTATCATTGTCATCAGGTTGGGCACTTGAGGGTCAACTATCCACTGCTTGCTGCAGGACCGGTGCAGGCTCCAGCACCGACCACTTTGAGGATCACAGGAGGAGGTCAGGGTCGTGCTTTTCAGCTTACATCGGAGGAGGTTAAGGCAGTGCCGGATGCAGCTGCGGGTATGTTCTTCTGGATGTCTTGTTATCTTATCATTATTGTGGAGTATTGTTTATCTGCTAGTCTTGTTGCGTGGATTTCGGTATTGTAATCTTTGGTTTTGAGGGTTATGGCTTGATTATGGGTTAGTGTTTCGGGTTTTCGTTGGTTATCATTCATGAGGGTTATTAGTAGAAATGCGGCATTGGTTTGAATGTCGGGTGGCATCTGCAGTCTGAGGAATGGATAGTTGAAGATTGAGTTTCTTTCGAGTGGGATGATCAGTGTGGAAATGTGGTTTTGCGAAGGTTGCTAGTGCTAGTGGGAATCAATCCGCGTGTACGTTTTGGGTTTTGTGCAAGGTTGTTTTGGGAGGTCGGTGATGGCGACCGGTGGTTGATAGTCAGTGCCCTAAGTGGGGGAGAATTGGAAATTCTCCAGATGGTCGTTAGGCTTGAGAGATTGTTTAGCTACTTGGGATTCAGTGGTATTTCTGTCAGCCGAGAGCAGGCTGGTATGGGTGAGTAGCAGGCGTGCGGGGTGGGATACAGGCCTATGGCATTGATTGTGAAGGGCCTGGGATCAGGCCGGGATCGAGTATGTATGTTGGAGATAGAGTTCGGAACCCCTAGAGGGCTTGAACAGTATGCATGGGAGGATTTCCCGGAGAGATAACTCGAAGTGATGAATGCTAGTTGAGCGGTCCGGATAGACTGAAGGCCGGTAGGCGTACTAGTCAGGCCGAAGGCTCAGAGGACGGTCCAGCCAGACTGAAGGCCCTGGAGAGTGGTCCAGATTGGCTGAAGGTTTTGAGAGTAGCCCAGATTGGATGAAGGCCAGGTAAGGCAGACCAGTCATGCTGAAGACTCTGCAGGTGTTATTGGATCGGTTCGAGGAAATGGGTTGAGTATGTTGTGATGTGTTAGCGTTGTAAGGTCTGGCCCCGGATATTGATCACGATTAGTGGAGGTAGTGCATGGACTTGAGAGTCCTCACGAGTGGATTCAGGGTATGTATGGTGCATGGGATAGCGGCTATGTCATAAGGAAAATGGTGTAGTGTTGGGTGAGCACCGCGGCGCTTGTTGTAGTGTCAAGACTGCTAAGTGGATCTCCTTGATAAGGAAAAAGGAAGGGAATGTAGCTCCGAGAGGGAGTGTAAGTCATGGAAGTGAAATCAGTAGTGCGAAGTCATGACTGAAGTGTTTTCATTTTGGTTATTGCGCAGTGTGTGCGACGGTGATATGGAAACACATCCGGTTGGGATGTTTGCTGAGGTCGCGGAAGGAATTCCATGGGTGTAGAACCGAGTGGTTCGGAAGGGATGCAGGGATGGAGTCTTGGACTCCCAGTCTGATTCTGATCAAGGAATTGTGTATGTAGTAGTGGTTCATCCTGAGGGATGTTTTGAGGGTCGTCAGTGTGATGGGTTTTCCTAACCCGAGGGTGCTAGAGCTAGTTCAGCATGTGCAGGTGATTGCAAAAGGAGAACTCGTGGGAGTTGCTCTGAAGAATGTGTCTTTCTGTCATCATGGAATGGATAAAATTGGACTCGGATCGGGAATCCGGTGGTGCATAGCTGTTTATAGCTCATATGGGTCGAGTGATGGTTGTGATTTGGAGCAGTGTTGCATCATGGGTGGTACTCAGTTGTTAGGTGTAGTTATCAGAGGGTGAAGCCGGTAGCAGGCTTGTGATGGTGGTCAGGACACCGCGAGAAAGGAGAAGGTGAGTTTTTGGTTTCCATGGTTGTGCTTTGCAGAAACTGGTTGGGTTAATGCCTGGAGTTGTAATGCGAGAGAATTTCTAGAGTTGAGTTGTCGCATGCTTCGAGGACGAAGCCTAATTTAAGTGGGGTGTAACATCCCGGAATATCAAGAGTAGAGTTGAAGGGCTAAAAGTGAACTTATATAAGAGCAACTCGGCGAGTCCCTGGGTGGACTCGGCGAGTAGGGTCGCGACTTTGGTCGCGTGTTAAGTGGCTTACTCGGCGAGTCCAAAGATGAACTCGGGGAGTAGGTGCTGAGAGGAGAAAACCCTAAATCCGGAGGATGAGCCCTATTTAAAGGACATTATACCCTCTCCCCAGCCTCTTTGATCTCCCATGAAGTCCAGAAACCCTAGATACGTGATTGTTGAGGATTTGAGTGCATTTGGAGCTTGGGGAAGTGATTGTTGAAGAAATCTTGAAGGAGACAAGACTTGGATCAAAGGCCTTTGCAAGGATTCAGATTAATCTTCTCTTGGAGCTTCCTTTTGAGGTATTATTTCTCTATTTGAGATGCTATTATCTAGATTCATCATTTTTGGAGGTGTTAGAGATGATATTTTTTGATGTATTGGAGTTTAGAGGTTAGTTCTGAGGTTACTACCTCAGATCTGGAATGGAGAAGGGGTTTAAATGCATAAAGGTCCCTGTTTTTGAGAGATTGATGGAGCTATCTTGTCCCAAACCCAAACCCTAGAGTGAAAATGCCTAGATCTTCTTGGATTCACGTAAAGATTGCCACTTTACATGATGGATGGCCTTAGGAGGGGTAGATCTATGGTTTGGATCATTTGCATGTCTTGGAAAGCCTCTGTATGGATTCAGACCCGTTGGTACTCGACAAGTCACATGGGTGGACTTGACGAGTTGCTTGAAGAAAGGTTGGAACTCGGCGAGTTGCTTGAAGAAAGGTTGGAACTCGACGAGTTGGATGAAGATGGCCTGGAACTCGGCGAGTAGGTTGAAGATAGTCATAGACTTGGCGAGTCTGTTCTTGGACTCGGCGAGTCTGGTCGTAGGGTCCAAGTTTCTTTTGGAAGGACTGTGACTCGGTGAGTCAAGGGATGACTTGGTGAGATGTGTGTGTGTGGACTCAGAGTTGTTGGACTCTGCAAGTCTCAGGGTGACTCGGCGAGTAGGGTCAGTCAGGTGTAGACTTTGACATTGACCAAGGGTTGACCAATTGTTTTCCAGGGGCATTTTGGTAATTGTTGAATATTGTTTTAAGTTCAGTGTATTGGTGGTTGGCGAGTGGTGGTGATCCTACCAGTAGTCGGAGCAACTTGGGTTATCCATTCAGTCATCAGTTGCGAGGTGAGTTATCCTCACTATATCAACAGGGTCTAAGGCACCAAGGTCGGCCCTTTATCGGATTGTAATCCGGGTATTACTATTATGTTGCTGTTTTACTATGTTTGCGTCCTGGTAGTTAGGATGGTATTCGTTAGAGACCTGGTTAAGGTCGGTATCCTGGTATATAGGGAGATGTTATGCTAGTGACTGGTTAGGTCGGTATCCCGCTTAGTGTATGTTGTGTTACGTGATCTGCTAGATCGGTTAGCTTTAATGTGAATTGTTATATGATTGTATGCGTTGGGTTCTATGCATAAGAACAATCCTATGTGCTCATACAAACCCTAATGCTTGGATCTAGGTTTCTCTATTGTACATGCTTTGAATCCAAGACTACTAAACTTAGATCTAACATATTATAAACTGAATTAGGGTTTATAGAATTACCTTTGATTGTTATATAGTAATCACAATCAATTCCTTGCTTGATTAGCTTTAGAAAGCTTCGTGCCTTAAGTGCTGGACCTCTAATGGAGTCACAAACACCTTATGCAACTTGGATGAAGAGGAGAAGAAAGGAGGCTACCCAAAAACGACTAGAAACCCTAGAGAATCAGTTTTCCACGTTTTTGGGGCCTAAGGGGTCCTTTGTATACTTGTGTGGGCTGCTAGGGTTTCAGTCAAAACCCTAATGGACAGCTTAGACTCTAAGCAGCCCATGGAACCTTCTGGACAAGGCTATGGACGAAAATATGATGGGCTTCCATCATAATTTCGTTCACCCCTTATTCCTTTAGCATTCCTTAGCCAGTTAGACCAATAACTGAATTATCCAATAATTGCAGTCCAGTCCCCTGTATTTAATTAATCTCTTTTAGCCACAAAATTAATTCTTAATTAATTCTTTACTAATATTAATTAACCAATATGATTTCTCCTTTAATATATTATTCTCATAATATATTAATAAATCATATTTAAACCTTTCTCTCCTTAAATCATCCTACATATTGCTATGGTGAAGGCAACCCAAAAGGACCATGCTCATAATCGGGTCAAGTACATACCAAAATAGTTATGGACTTAGACACTAATCCAACAGTCTCCCACTTGGATAAGTCTAATAACTATTTTCCGTATGACTTCAGAACCTTATCAGCAATCGTAGCTTTCAAAAGCCGCTGTCAACTCTGATCTTATCAGATAGCATGTCCTCTAGATAAGGGATTATATATTCCTCCATTCTCAAGATATCGTATAGACAAAAGACATGAATTTCAATCATTCTCTCTATACTGTTTCCCGACTTCCGATTTATGACGACTGATAACAGACTACAATTGAACACATCAACTTAGTCCTGGCTTGGCCAAGCGCTTAGGTGTCATCACTAAATCATCGAGAGGCCCACATATATCGCTTTTATCCCACCTTTGGTAAAAGGAATGGATAAACTTCGACTCAAATGCTCGCTTGCATTTATTGATCGAATCACACACAACAATAAGTTTTATAACACCAAGTTACTGGTGCGTTTACTTATTATCAATGGGCAACCGACCAACAAATAACAACTCACATGTCTCGGTTTCAAGAATATACAATATTATCGTCTCACTAATCACTCGTGATAAAACCATGAAGTGATCCAAGTGAGCGTGGGTTTAATACAATACTCTAATCTTATCAAAGCACTCATGAACTCTGCAGCAAACTTGTGCTATGTCTAAACACTTCAGACAATCTACAGACAGATTCGTGACAGTCTTTATTCATACCTACTCCCAACGTATGACCGATTGTGGATGTTTAAATAACATAGTTATTCTAGAAGTCAAAACATGCAAACTGAAACATAACAATAATACTTAATCCTATATGGCCCCAAACTTGTGAGAGTAAATAAAACACTTCTATTTATCCACCATATTGATTACTCATTATTTATCATTTAATGTTTCGGATAATCAACTTATTACTTGAATTACAACAACAATTGTCCCATTCTCTAAACATGCAAACTTTGTTTCCTATCGTCCATGGTTTGTGAAATAGATCACCTGAAAACTTTTCCAATGATGCTCATTTCACAATTCCTTAATCCTAATTATTAGTGTAAGAACACAAGGTTCTTGCCACTAATAGAATATGCTAGATTCTAACATTTTACGCAATGATCCTTTCGTAAAGTCATAGCACAAAAGTCACCAAGATTTGGCTAATGAAATTACAAAGTACTTTCTTAGAAATTCTTACAAGACAATTCCATAGACGTGAAGTCTCATATTCAAAGTACATTCCTTTGAACATGCTTCTTGCATAAAGTTTCTAATCTAGACATAGATTCCCAATATCCAACTTGCAATATGGAAACATTTCCACATTTGCCACATGACAACTCATTCTTAATAGAATCTTATCCATTCATAATAATGTCGATATGGTCCATCCAATACCAAACTCCTAACTACTCACAAGCAACCAATCCTCAGCGAACTTTGGATCGTCCTTTGATAGTTGTTTAATTATTTTAGTCAAAACCAATTCTAGTCCTTTTTCCCTCTTAATGCGATAGACATTTGGAAAATTTTAGAATGGTAAAATACTATACCATTTTCAATCGATCCTATACCCGAAGCGTATGGGACACGATGCATAATGTCTTACATAAAGATATGATACTTTACCAATCTTTTTCCATAATATTTTATGTGTCATGTTCTCACAATTCGAACTATGAAGAGGGATGCTGTAATCATAATCGAATTTTAAGAACACACAATGTATCCTTTGACTGAAAATATTAAAATTTCTTAATCTAAGCTTTAGATTTTGAAACGGAGTATAATATTCTCTCCCTTAATTATAGCAAAACAACTTTTCAACCCATGCAACTTTGCAAATGGAATCTTTGTTTTTCTATAATTAATATTGCTAACTTGCAATACTCGCCATAATAATCATACAAGCATAACACTTATGCTCCCACTATCATGATGATTATCATATAAGCATAACATTTATGCTCCCACTAGCTTTGACATGTATTCAAAAAACAAATGAACTTCCAGAAAACAATGCCTATTGAATTTCTGAAATTCATATTTCTAATACCAGATGCTTCGATAAGCCTTTATCTAAGCTTCTTAACCTTATACACCTTTGCCTTAGATAGCTCATATGTGTGTTTAAACAATTCATAGCTTATGTTACTAAGTTCCAAATGTTGAAACTAATTGCCAAATCTCACAATTCGAACTATGGAAAGGGATGTCGTAACCATAATCGAATTTGAGAATACAATTTTCACAATCACTATCTTCTTAAAATCTCTCTTAGTGAAAGCATTTCCTCACAGTCATTTTCATGAAGGAGGGAATCTTATGACACCTAGATTTTATGGTGTATGAGTTCCTATCCATGTGAATTTGCCAAAACCAAGGTTTGCGACAAATCCAAACTTATATGGACTGAACTTTCTTAATCTTGATTTCTTGCCCTATGGTAACACGAGTGCCCACCATGTCTTCCAAGTAGTTTAGTAACTTGTCCTTACATATCAATGTACTTTCCATCAACTAAGGCTTTATTATGTATTCAAATGAGAACTCATAGAACTCATATACACAATTAACTCAATTGGAATGGCACAGAAACAAAATAATGTCAACACGATAGGTTGTAAACCTCAAGTCGTGTGCTCGTGATGATCGATAAGGTTTATTCTTGATTTGTTCTTGAAACTTTTCAAGACCATTAAGACTCCCACTGACTCCTTGACATATAAGATTCTCTTGTCAAGAAACATTTCTTGACAAATAAATATTCAAGAGTTAGTGAAGCATTTATCAAGACAAAACACTTCACACAATTGGTCCTAGTTGGCCTTTTTCTTATCGAAGACAGCACAACTTACCAATTTCAAATATGCAAGAATAAGAAAACTTTTCCAAATTCCACATTTGATGAGCGTTATAAACCTACTTAAGACTTTTCACTCAATGTCACAATCTTGACTCTAAGACTTGATATTGGAACAAAGTGTGATTGATTTATTGATTTAACCATTTCTACAATACTTGATACCTCTTCTTAGACATGCAATTACACTAAGACTCACTTAGAGGATCTATTGAGATACGGTTCTTAATCTTTAAGACTTATCATAAAACACAGTAAAAGGTACTCTCCCTTCTTCTTAGAAAAGAGAAACTTTTATCTTTCTGCCTACTTGATTCTTCTTTATTCATTCTACTATTCATTGAAACTCTTTCTATCAACTTAGAATTACACTTAATCTTATAAGTATAATCATATTTACTAAACTTTAGTAAATCATGATGAATATCTTTGTCACTCTTGTGGTGGACTTGATCAATGCACAACCTAGTGTACTTGATCTCCTAGTCCTTCAATTGACACTTTGTCAAAGAACTAGCCTAAATTTCCTAAATGTGAAAGTTTTCCATTCATCACACAATACACATTGCATGATTCCAAGTTTCTGTCCAATTGAAACTTGGGCGATAAGAAACTCTCCCTATTTGGTAAACTTTTGAGATTTCCACAAATAACACAATTAAGAATCAAATCCATTGTTGCTAATAATAGAAACATTCAAACATCAATTTTTTTCATACATGCCATCGCAAGGATAAATATCAAAATTCATTTTATTGCAGAAAAAAATTTGTCCTTACAATGCAATTCAATTGAAAAACTATGTTATTACATATTTCTTAACAATCTATTCTAACTCCAAGTAGTAGCCCAAGAATCCATTCTTCAAGTAATGCGATCGAAATCCATTTCTTCATGATTAGATTCAGCTCACTTCTTTTTCTCAAGCTTCCTCTCTTTTATTAGATCCTACAAAACATCAAAATGTAATCTTATCACATCATGTATTAAGAATCTAGAATAGGAACTCAAAAGAGTTAGATAATGGATTTTACCTGAAGTAGAGCCATACGTCTTGACTCTCCCATCTCTTAGATCTTTCAGGTAGTTAGGGCAGCTTGGTCTCCAATGCCCCTTCTCTTGGCAATAAAAGCAAATGGACTCCTTTAGCACAGCACATCGAACAATCACAGACTTAGTTCTTTCTGGACATCCAATGTTGCCAGTGTCCATCGAAGTTTGGGAGTTTGATTCACTAGACAAATTTGCTTGACCAGCACGCCAAATCATTGTTGATTCAGCAGCTATAAGCAAATAGGTGAGATCAATTAGGGTCACGTCATGGTCCATCATATAGTACTCTATAACGAACTCACTATATGATTCAGGAAGTGACTAAAGAACCCAGTCAATAGCCAACTCACTTGAAATCTCGACACCCAACATGTTTAACCTATCAATGTGTGACTTCATCTCTAAGACGTGTGCACACACAGGTTTCCCATCTTCGTGTTTACTTGCCAAAAGGGATTGAGTGAGCTTGAACTTTTCATGCCTTTGAACTTGTGGGTCAGGGAGAATAATTGGAGGAGGTGGAGGAAGTGAAGCGTGACTCTCATTTCCTTGATCGTATCTCGGAACGTCATCTTCATTTGGAAAGCTTGTTCCAAAGGATTTGGGAAGACCATTGTAAGATTCAAACATCTACAAAACGGGAGAAAATTCAAGTTATGTTGATTAGAATTCTTGATGTAACACCCAAATGAAACATCAAGCTAGGATCCAACACAATACTCTACAACCTAGAAGAGGGATGTCGTAATCTAGTTGCAGAATATGTGAAGGTAGGTAAATGACGATTTACCAATTTCCACCATGAAAAACGAAAAAGAAGTTTAAGTTCTAAATGAATTGAAACTCCTATATCTTTTGAGATTCATTGAACTTTTCAATGGCATGTTTAATCTCGATTATGCCCTACTATTTGTGACTCGGATGCCGAGGATCACAAACAAGGTGTGAATAACCATACAAATCACGTGGTGCACCCGATGCTACTATCACCTAATCAATGTGCCGGCTAGCCACACACGCTCCATTGATCTATGACAAACATCGAGTCACCCTTCGCTACCAATGTCATCCCCAAATTAGTGTGCCGGTTAACCACACACGCTCCACTAACGTTTGACAAGGGTACGAAGTGTAATTCCATGGGTTAGCATACAATTTCACATTTTGCCTAAAGTAACTATGATTTGGGAATTTGTATAAGCATTTAGTTACTTTGTACTTCATTATACTTATAATGGAAGGTTTTTGTCCTATCCTACCCATTCGGCTAACGACCCTCCACTAGTCAAGATTGCGGTGGGTAAGAGTGGATACCCATTCAATCGCCATTTTATAGGCAATTTCCTTAAACACCCTTTATAGACCAGCTTCGTGAATGAGGCCTACTAACGGTAAGACTGACTTTTTACTCATACATATATATAATATTAGACTTGTAATGTTATATATAGTACAGGGTGTATTATATACACTTTTAAAATACTAGGTGGTTTATCTTAGTAAATTATACTTTTAATTTAATTAAATGTAAACCAAAACTTTATGGGTTTATTAAATTACTTTTAATTATACACTTTAATTAATTAATAAAACCATAAGGGTGTGATTTGAACTTTTCAAATTACTAGGGTTTTAGAATTTAACATTTCAAAATTAAACTTTCAATCAAAATTTTAAATTCCAAAACTTGAGGGCAAGTTTTGAAACATTTCAAAACATTAGGGATGAAACAACAAATAATTCACATTAAACAATTGATTTCATAATTATCTATATTTGACCTAATCTTATTTTAGTCATTAGATAATTACCAAATAACTTTAAATAATCCATATTTATCACATAAACAACCAATATTTAAAAGATTTGAAATTATCTATTGTTTTGGCAAGGATAAACATATAATTAAGATAAAAGTCGGATTTTAACTTCATAAAACAATTAAGGCATCAAATCCAAGTCAAAACAGCAGTTAAATCCCGAAATACCCTCTGCATGACGCACTGACTCGCCGAGTCAGACCTAGACTCGCCGAGTAGGGCCAACTCCCCGAGTCCAGATACTGACTCGCCGAGTTGAGTTGGGCAGAGGCCAAAAATTCAATTTTTCAGTAAATAAAGTAGTTAAGCATCACATACAACTGAAACCAATCAAGGCTCTGATACCACTGTTGGGTTCTATGCATAAGAACAATCCTATGTATCTCATACAAACCCTAATGCTTGGATCTAGGTTTCTCTATTGTGCATGCTTTGAATCCAAGACTAATAAACTTAGATCTAACATATTATAAACTGAATTAGGGTTTATAGAATTACCTTTGATTGTTATATAGTAATAACAATCAATTCCTTGCTTGATTAGCTTGAGAAAGCTTAGTGCCTCAAGTGCTGCACCTCTAATGGAGTCACAAACACCTTATGCAACTTGGATGAAGAGGAGAAGAAAGGAGGCTACCCAAAAACGACTAGAAACCCTAGAGAATCAGTTGTCCACGTTTTTGGGGCCTAAGGGGTCCTTTATATACTTGTGTGGGCTGCTAGGGTTTCAGGCAAAACCCTAATGGACAGCTTAAACTCTAAGCAGCCCATGGAACCTTCTGGACAAGGCTATGGACGAAAATATGATGGGCTTCCATCATAATTTCGTTCACCCCTTATTCCTTTAGCATTCCTTAGCCCAATAACTCAATTATCCAATAATTGTAGTCCAGTCCCCTATATTTAATTATTCTCTTTTAGCCACAAAATTAATTCTTAATTAATTCTTGACTAATATTAATTGACCAATATGATATTCCTTTAATATATTATTCTCATAATATATTAATAAATCATATTTAAACCTTTCTCTCCTTAAATCATCCTACATATTGCTATGGTGAAGGCAACCCAAAAGGACCATGCTCATAATCGGGTCAAGTACATACCAAAATAGTTATGGACTTAGACACTAATCCAATAGTATGTTTATGTGCACATGGTTGTTTCACTGGGGTTGGGTTGAGGCGGGACCTGCTTTGTGCTGTAGGCCAACATACCCAGGGCAGACCAGTTGTTCCGAAGGCCCAATAAGCGGTCCGGATAGGCTGTAGGCCCCACGAGGGCGGACCAGATGTGCCGATGCGGGCGGACCAGTCATACTGTAGACTCAGAGAGTGGACCAGGTGAATTGAAGGCCCGGTACGGGCAGACCAACCACACTGCAGACTTGAGGGACATGACTGGACTCGGAGGGTGGACTAGGTGGACTGAAGGCCCGACACGGTGGACCAGTCTCACAGTAGACTCGATATGCATGGTTGTTCTGTGATTCGATATAATATAGCATGTTATGTGTATGGTATATGTGGTTGGTATTTTGGGGGTATCTCACTTAGCTTTTGGGCTTACAGTTGTGGTTTAATGTTTTTCAGGTTCTTCAGGAGACTATGGCAAGGCAAAGGCGTGATCGTACCGCTCCTCGTGTTTATGTTTATGACATGGTTCTATGAATACTCTGATAATAAATGTATTGAAAACCTTTTTGTAATAACATTATTAAAATGTGTTGTTTTTGAAAAGTTTAAATTTTGTTGAAATTTTTCATCATTACACACATAAGGAATGTGTGTGGGGGAGTTTATAGCCGTAAACTCCATGTTTACTTCCGTAAACTCCATTAAGTGGTCCATATGTGAGATAAATCCATTCCAATGCCCTAGATGTGATCCTAGCTAATTTATCCAATTGATTCAAAGCCATTTTGCACCATAGAACACCCCACCATCATTTTACGGCCGTAAACTCATGTGGAATGGGACTTTAGGGCCGAAAACTCTAGTATGAGTTTACTCTTGAAGAGTAAACTCCATATCCAAGCCTTATGTGTCCTCAAATGCCACCCGGGTCCCTCCAAACGCTTGTAATGGAGTGTTTTCGCGATTAGAAGTGCTTGTCCCTAACTAATAAATAATTCAAGTCCTAATTAGATACAATGTGTATCTCTTCATAATACATAGGAATCTTGTGCGTTTGCAAACCCAAAACTGACGTTTAGGATCCAAACCGACGCGTTCCTCAACCGGTGAGTTCATACCCCTACCCTTTTTCCGTGTTTTTCAATGTTTTCAAGGGGAAATACAAGCAAAACTATAAATGTTTTCAAAAACCTAATACTGATGTATTTCTATAAATATCTGGCTAACCTTTAAATATCTTTACCCCTTATGTATTATGTTGAACATACGGAATGTTTTCTCAACTATAACTACATGAATTTCAGTAAAGGAAACCATCAAACCAATTAAATTATTATGAGAATAATTTGGGATCTTTAGTTCATGTTTTACGAATATAGACTTACATAAAGTTAATAGATAAACTATGTCTAATTCAGTTTATCTCTGTTTAATTTAGATTATATTGCCAGATCATCTCATTGTATTAAATTGTTTGTATTGTATTATGTTTCTAAATGATTAGTATGTTTGATAACGTTCAAGAACACGGTGAATAGGATAATACTAGCTTGTGAGGTTCTGTAATGCCTGTGTTTCTGGGCTAAAAGCATTAATAAAGTTGTAATAGTCTAGGTCAACCTTTGTAACTCATTTTGAAGTAATAAAGAGGAATTATGTGAATATTATGCTTATTTGCTTAATTATTATGATTTAACTAATTAATACTGAAAATAAGCCTTTAAAATAAATATTAGAAAAAGCCGATATCTTTTAAGAAAGTTGTAGTGGCCGAAACCAGGATTCCGGAGATATAAAGAACGCCGAAATCCGAGTTATAACGAAGAAGTTATGACCTGTCGAAGTTTCGCGACGAAAGCAGTACAACACCGGGAAGCGTAAAAAGTGAATATTGCGATAAAGTGCTTTTTTAGCCTTAACAATCTAAATGAAAGTCATAGTATTCGTTAAATCGAGAATTTTGATAAAAAGAACATCCAAATCTGACATCGTATGAGGAAGTTATGATTTTTCTAAATTTTAGCTTAGTAGTAGACAGCTAAATACTTGAATTTAAGATCGAGCGAAATTTAGCCGACACAACCTAAACGAGAATCGAAGGTCTCGTCAATATTAGTACAACGGTAAAAAGACTGACGAAAACGGACATCGGATAAACGAAATTTTCCTGTCCCGGTCTGTTAAAAATAATAATATTAATATTAAATTCAAAATTAGCCAACAAAGTCTAAATGAAATTTGTAGAGAATGATTTTAGCTACGCGTGCATATAAAGAACGTTAAAAATGGAGCTCGTATGCGAAAGTTATTGATTTTAGAATTTTGGGGCTCAAAATTCAAAATTTTCGCATGAACAGTAACCGGACACGTCACCCTTCTCATGAAACCGCCTCAAGGCTGAAGCTGCTGCGTCACCGAGTCGTGGCCAAATCCGAGACCGACGTGTGCCTTCTTCATGTCAGCTTCTAATAGGCCGAAGCCGAGGTCCAAAAGAAGAGCGACGCGCCTCGCATCGGTGTTTGCTTCTCGACCCTTCGTAGCTCGCTCCGTGTCTCGCCTCGCTGCTGCCACGCGCCTCGTTCCCTCGCTGCCACCTATCCATTCCGTGTCCCAACCTCATAGGTACTACGTGGAGCATCCTTAGCCACAAGACCTCGGCCTCGCACTCTATATAAAGGGGAGGCTGCGAGCCTTTCCGACTACTTTTGGAAATTTTGCATTTTTCACCCCCAAACTTATATTTTGACTATTTTGACTTCTCCCGAAGCCCCGGTATCATTTTTAAAGCCCGGAATACGTCCCGAAGTGCCCGAAAACCCAGAAAATTTTATCTTTTCGGTTTTGAAGCTCCAACTCTCGCAGAGCCCGGTTTCTCAATAAAACTCCCGGTTTTATCAGAAACGATCATTTTAAGGAACGAATTGCTGCACGATTATCGTCAAATCAAGTGAGTGTATAGTGACTTTCATCTTACACATAGATATGAAGTTTTTTCTATAAAATGTGTGTTACGTGTAATTATATTAATTGTTTATTTGAGATGATCGTTGAATACAATGTTTTATACAAGTTATAAACTGTATATGTATTTTATCTACAAATATGTTGGGTATAACATGGGTAGACAAAATAGTTGATGTGTGTTAAAATGATAAGAGTCCTAGATGTTGTTGTTGTTGCAGTCATCTAGCGGAGTAGGGATGACGACCACGGACTCTTCTAGACAGTCCAGTGGAACGCTAGCAGGCTCGCAACTTGTAGGTGTTGTGAACAATGTGTTCACCGGTGTACTCCATCCCCCTCATGGTTGCCTTTAGGACATTTATTGTTGAGGAACCCCCTTAGCAGTAGTGTCCATCCCGATGATAAAATCGTTAGACTAGGTCCCTTGTATAGGTGTTTAGCGACGTAAAGTGAGGATAATGGGAATGGGTAATCAGGGTTATTGTTGGTTGATGAAATTAATAAATTTATTGTTGATTGATGAAATTAATAAATTTATTATTATTTGTGGGTTGAAAACCCTATATGCTCACCAGGCTACCAAGCCTGACCCACTCAGCTTTCTGTTTTACAGGTAGTGGACTCAGAGCATAATTATGATGTTGATGAGGGACTTTTGGATTATAGGCCATTAGTTGTAAATAACTGCTGTAAGGCTTATAATGTACTGTTTATACTTATTACTGTATCGAACATGACATCCCAAGTCTTTTAATGTAATACATTTCTAAGGAAATGCTTTTGATAAATTTTTATCATATTATTGTTTTGGGACAAATTCCGCAATTCTTTTATTAAAAGGTTACTCTGATTTTGAAATAAAGTATAAACAAAATCGGTTTGTTCAGGCCGTGAAATTGGGGATGTCACAGTTGGTATCAGAACATTAGTTTAAGTGAACTAGGAATTTGTAGGATTTCTAGACTTAAACTTAGAATGCTAAGCGATGATTGTGAGGTGTGAGCACTAGTATATTTTATGAAAGATGCCTAAAATGCTTTTATGTGCTAAATGTTATGTGTTTGCTATACATGATATTATTGTTCGGATCTATGGTCTGTTGTCGTCCGGATCTGGAAAACCTTTTGTGTGTAGGATTCTAAGCGTATGATTACGATATTAGAACTAGCATGTAAACGTTTCGGAGTCTATAGTGAATAAAGATCTAAATTAACCTTATTTGGTGTATAGATCAAGATGGCAAGGACCCGTAGCAGAAACGTAAACGTAAATGGGGATAAGAACCAACCCCCAGTGGTTCAGCAAATACCTGTTGTTGAAGAAGTTGCACCTGAGCCAGTCACCATGGCTGGAGTTCAAGCCATAATTCAGGCTATGCTAGCTGAACAAAGGGAAGAAATGAGACGGATTCTCCACGAGAATAGGGACGAATCTACTATACATGTTGAACCGATGGAGCCAATTCCCGAGCAATTTGAGGAAGGCAACTACAGCTGCCAAGTGAGTCAAATAGGGACTCAAGGTGAGCAAAGGGATGGCCAAGAACGGAGAAACAACAAGGATGGGCGGATGTACAAAAATTTCTTGTGTGCAAAACCACCAACTCTCTCAGGAAGCCCAAAGCCTGTTGAGATCATGGACTGGATCTCCGAGATGGAAATGGTGTTTGAAAGCTGCGACTGCAGCGAGAAGCAGAAGACTGTCTTCGCTGTGAGACAATTGAAAACTGGAGTCTTGAGCTGGTGGAAGCTATTGGCAGATACAATACCATGAGGAGAAGCTCTGAAAATGTCGTAGGATGAGTTCTTGGAACAACTGAAGGTGCAATATTGTTCAGAGATAGATTTGATTGATTTGAAAAATGAGTTCCAAAATTTGAAAAAGGGGAAAATGAGCATCGATGACTATGCTGTTGCATTCACGAAAAAGATGAAGTTGTTTCCGTACCTAGTGCCAACCGAACTTTCCAAAATTGAGAAGTTCGCAAACAGACTGCCGGCTGATTTTGGGCAAACAGTCAAGATGGAAACCACTCTGAAATTAGCCGTTCCAGCAGCTAAGAATGTGGAGACCCAACAAAAGGAAAGAGGTCTAGAAAGGTTTGAGGTTGGTGAGAAACGAAAGTTCGATGGATCCTTGAAGTCCAACAAGAAGAGTAGATTCTCGAAGTCTGGTTCGAGAGGAGGAGGATCAGAAGCGAAGTGGTGTGACAAGTGTAAGAAGAAGCACTCTGGAAAGTGTGACAGAGGGGTCACTTGTTTCAAATGTGGAAATCCTAGGCACTATGCCAACGAATGCACATTCACTATGAAGGTCTGTTATGAGTGCAACGAGGAGGGACACATTTCAAAGGATTGCCCAAAGAAGAAGGAGGCAGGAAGACCCTGATGGGTTTTAGCCATAAGAACTTTCCTATGTGCGCATGCAAAACCCTAATGCTTGGATCTAGGCTTTCTAATTAAACATGCTTTGAATCCAAGACTTCTAATGGCTAATTAGGTTAAATAACAACATTGAAACAGATCTAGAATCATACCTTTGAGTTCCTTGTTGATCTTGTTGTCTTGGAGCTTCTAGAGTCACAAATGTCACTCCTCTAATGGCTTACAAACACCAATAGCAAGCAAGATGATTTAGGAGAGAGGAGAGGGGAGGAATTCGGCCAAAGTATCTCTATTTTAGATGGTGTGTCGAATTCCCTCACCCCTATGGTCTATTTATACTTGTAGACTCCTTAAGGGTTACAACCTAAACCCTAATTGGATAATCTTCTCTTAAGGCTATCCAAATCCATTCCATAGATAACCCTATGAACGATTTTGGCTTATCCAAGCCCTAGAAATCGTCCATCCTATCTAGGATAAGGATTTATAGTCTAAAGTGTAACTATCAAACAATTGACAGTTTATACCCCTTTATTTAATTAATCTCTTTAAGTCACCAAATTAATTCCAATTAATCTATGACTTATATTAATCAAATAACCATATATTATTCCTTATAATATTTACTCTCTCTTAACAAATCATCCATCAAGTTGCTATGGTGAAGGCAACCCAAAAGGACCATGCACAACCGGATCAAATACTTGCCTAATATAGTTGCAGCCTTAGACACTATTCCAACAGTCTCCCACTTGGATAAGTCTAGTAACTATACAAGTACAATTCGGTTTGCAATCGTAGCTCTCAAAGACGCTGTCAACTCTGATCTAATCAATCTTGTCCTTTAGATAAGGGATCTTACAGTCCTCTATTAGATATCATGCCGACAATCCTATGGAATGGTTAGTCAAGCATTTGATTTCTCGATCTCCGATTTATTTGACATAGAACTTAATCAAACACATCAATTTCAGTTCTGACCGGGCCCGACACATAAGTCAAATCAAATCATCGAGTGGCCAAGATATCTCTTCTACCCTCTTAGGATAAAATTTACAGATAAACTTCGACTCATATGCATTTACTTATTCATTAACCAATTATACACAACAATGCGTTTTATAACACCGAATTACTGATGCGTTTTCGCATTATCAATGTACAATCAATTAACAAATAATAAACCATATATCTAGGTTTTAAGACTATATGATATTATCGTCTTGTGATCACCTTTTATATCGTATTCCATAAGGTGATTCCAGCAAGCGCGGGTTTATTCCAATGCTCAAAACTAGTTCATAAGCACTCATGAACGCTGCAGCAACCCTTGCTATGTCTAACACCATTTAGACATTCTACACACCAATTCATGGCAATCTTCATTCACATCTACTCCCAACATATGAACGATTGTGGACCATTTGAATAATTCGATTATTCCTAATAAACTCAATTATTCTGGAAGTCAAAACATGCAAAGTGAAACAATAGTTAAACAATTAACATGTGACAGTAACTTTACTCATAAATAAAACTCCTTTATTTAATCATCCAATGTTAATTACATTTATCTATTATACGTTTCTAACACTATCTAATCTATACTAATATCATCCTTCAGCCCAATACTCCTAGCATGCTGCAAGTGCTTAACCCTACTCAGTCCTTTCGTAAGCGGATATGCTGGGTTATCTTCTGATGATATCCTCTTCACTACGAGTTGTCCTTCTTCTACACGATGTCTAATGAAGTGATATTTTCTGTCGATATGTCGAGATCTACCATGATCCCTCGGTTTCTTGGTCAAGGCAACCGCACCTTCGTTATCACAGAAAATCTCCATGGGCTCCTTTATGGCCAACACAACTCCAAGATCACCAATGAAGTTCTTTAGCCATATTGCCTCCTTCGACGCTTCGCTCGCTGCGATGTACTCTGATTCGCACGTTGAATCAGCTACGGTTTCCTGCTTGGAACTTTTCCATGTCACTGCTCCTCCATTTAGGGTAAAGACCCAGCCCGACTGCGAACGATAGTTGTCCCTGTCGGTCTGAAAGCTGGCGTCACTATACCCTCGCACCTTCAAGTCATCACTCCCTCCAAGGACTAAGAACCATTCTTTCGTCCTCCGAAGTTACTTAAGGATGTTCTTCACTGCAATCCAATGTGCTTTGCCAGGGTTCCCTTGATATCTGCTAACCATGCTCAAAGCGAAGGCTACATCAGGGCGAGTACAAGTCATAGCATACATGATTGAGCCAATTGCGGAAGCGTATGGTACTCGGCTCATTTCTGCTATCTCAGCTTCGGTACTCGGACTTTGAGTCTTACTCTACTTGGCATTTCCTTGTATCGGTAGTTCTCCCTTCTTTGAGTTTTCCATACTAAAACGTTTTAGTACTTTCTCTAAGTAAGTGTTCTGACTAAGTCCAATTAGTTTCTTACTTCTTTCTCTTACTATTCTTATTCCCAAAATGTAAGAAGCCTCTCCGAGGTCCTTCATAGCGAAGCACTTCCCGAGCCAGGACTTAACCTCCTACAGAGTCGGGATGTCGTTCCCTATGAGTAATATGTCATCGACATATAGAACAAGAAAGCTTACTATACTCCCACTGGCTTTGACATATACACAAGATTCGTCTTCGCTTCGTACAAATCCAAACTCTTTGACTTTCTCATCGAAGCAAAGATTCCATCTGCGAGACGCTTGCTTAAGTCCATAAATGGACTTCTCAAGCTTACACACTCTATTCGGATGTTTCGGATCCACAAACCCCTCTGGCTGAGCCATGTAAACATCCTCAGCCAACTTTCCGTTAAGGAAAGAGGTCTTGACATCCATTTGCCAAATCTCATAATCATGAAATGCGGCAATTGCTAGCATCACTCTAATAGATTTAATCTTCACAACTGGTGAGAAGGTCTCATCATAGTCAACTCCGGGAGTTTGAGTAAAGCCCTTCGCGACCAATCGCGCCTTATATGTGTGTACGTTCCCATCCACGTCGGTCTTCTTTTTGAAGATCCATTTGCACCCAACGGTCTTACGTTCGGGCACATAATCAACCAAATTCCAGACTTGGTTATCGTACATGGATTGGATCTCGCTATCCATTGCCTCTTTCCATTTTGCAGACTCCGGGCCTGCCATGGCTTCCTTATAGCTATTAGGTTCATCAAGATTTACTAGTGTACCATCACTAATATACGTGTCCCCTTCGGTAGTAATATGAAAACCATAAAACTGGGGTTGAACTCTAAATCTATCGAAACGTCTGAGAGGTAAGGATTCGTCAATCGGTTCAACCGGAGTTTCCTCCTCGGGTTGAATGCCAGCGGTAGAGGTTCCTTCATCTATCGACTCTTGAATTTCTTCAAGTTCGATTTGCCTCCCACTGTCTCCGTGGCTTACGAGTTCTCGCTCTCGGAAAACTCCTCTCCTCGCAACAAAGACAACATTGTCTTTCGGTCTATAGAAGAGATATCCAAAAGATGTTTACGGGTAGCCGATGAAAATACATCGCTCACTTCGAGGTTCAAGCTTGTTGTGAGTATCTCGTCTTACGAAAGCCTCGCAACCCCAAACCTTGATATGTGCCAACGAGGGAGCTTTCCCTGTCCACATCTCGTGAGGTGTTTTGGCAACCTTCTTAGTAGGGACTCGGTTAAGGATATGGGCGGCAGTCTCTAAGGCATACCCTCAAAAGAAGATTGGTAGTGAAGCACGACTCATCATAGAGCGAACCATATCTAATAAGGTTCGATTACGCCTTTCTGCCACACCATTCAACTGCGGTGTCCTAGGAGGCGTCAATTGCAAAACTATTCCACACTCCTTGAGATCGTGGAATTCAAGACTTAGGTACTCTCCTCCTCGATCGGATCGAAGCATCTTGATTTTCCTGCCCAATTGATTCTCCACTTCATTCTTGAACCCTTTGAACTTTCAAAGGTGTCTGACTTTTGCTTGATTAAGTAGATATACCCATATCTACTATAGTCATCGGTAAAAGTCACATAGAAGCGGTTCCCATCCTTCGTGGTTGATCTAAAGGGTCCACATACATCGGTATGTATTAGGTCCAATAGCCCCTCACCCCTTTCACAAGTACTCGTGAAGGGTGACTTAGTCATCTTTCCAAGTAAACAAGACTCGCATGTGTCATCTTCCCTAAGGTCGAATGACTCCAACACTCCATCCTTTTGGAGTTGGGCTATGCGTTTCTTGTTGACATGTCCAAGACGGCAATGCCACAAGGATGATTTATCCATACTAGTAGAAGAATCAATATTCAAAACATCATTTCCTAAGTTATCAACAATCATAACAGTTTCATACATTCCATTACATGGTATAGCTTCAAAGTAAAAGACACCATTTAGATAAACCAAAATAGAACCATTCTCATTATTAAAAGAAAATCTAAATCCTTGTCTATATAAACCATAAAATGAAATGATGTTTCTAGCCATTTCTGGCGAATAGCAACAATTGTTCAAATCTAAAACCAAACTATTCCTAAGCACTAAAGAATACACTCCAATCTTGGTCACAGGCGACGATCTTCTGTTCCCCATGATTAGATTGATCCTTCCTTGCTCTACATCCCTACTTCTTCTTAGTCCCTGCACATTAGAACAAATGTGATAACCACAACCGGTATCAAGAAACCAAGAAATAGCATGATTAGAATCGTTAGATTTGATTGTGTATATACCTGCGAAATATGGCTTGATCTTTCCTTCTTTGATCGCTTGCAGGTAATCCGGGCAGCTTCTCTTCCAATGTCCTATCTTGTGGCAGTGGTGGCACTCTGCCTCCTTTGGGTTGGAGCAGGGCTTAGCGGGATCAACTTTGGTCCCACTAGAAGAGGCACCATCTCGGGCTTTCACCTTGCGATAGTTATTCGATGAAGCTTTCCTCTTCTTTCCCTTCCCTTGACCAATAGCCAAGACAGGAGCAGCGGACGGATTGGGAGTTGGTGCAACAGACTTGTCCTTGAAGTTGCTCTCAGCGACCCTCAAGAGACCTTGGAGTTTGCTTAGGGTGACCTCTTCTTTGTTCATGTGGTAGGTCATCCTAAATTGGTTGTACATCGGAGGCAAAGAGTGAAGCACCATGTCGATCGCCAAGTCTTCACCAAAGTCAACATTTCACTTGCGAAGGCGGTCGACATACCTTTGCATCTTTTGCAGGTGCACGGTAAGAGATTCTCCATGACCCATCTTAGCGGAGATCATATTAACGGAGTCAGTCTTACCGTTAATAGGCCTCATTCACGAAGCCGGTCTATAAGGCGGGTATAAGGTTACTGCCTATAAAATGACAGTTTAAAGGGTGTCCACTCTCACCCACTGCATCCTTGACTGGTGGAGGGACGTTAGCCAAACGGGTAGGACAAGGACTAGAATTCTCCATTAATTAAAACCATTAATGATAAATACTAAGTAACTAAACTTTTATAAATTCCCAATGTTAGTTACTTAGGAAAATGTGAATATGGTGCTAACCTATGAAATTACACTTTGCACTTTGCTTAAGTCATTAGTGGACCGTGTGTGGGTAACCGGCACACTAACCTAGATTTAACAAGTTAGGCAAAGGGTAACTTAATGTTTATCATAGTATCGGTGGAGCGTGTGTGGTTAACCGGCACATCGATTAAGGGGTAAATATTAAGGGAACCAAGTATATTTGCATGGTTATTCACACCTTGTTTTATGATCCTCGGCATCCCAGTCACAAAATTTGAGAGGGCACAATCGAGATTGAAACATGCCATTGAACAGTTCAATGAATCTCAAAAGATCTAGGATATTCAAATCCAAGTAAAACCTAATTAAATTATTTCATTTTCATGGTGGAAATTGGTGAATCGTCATTCACCTACCTTCAAGTATTTTATAGCTTGGATTACGAAATCCCTCTTCCAAGTTATAAAAGTATTGTGTTGGTTCGTAGCCTTAATATTTCATATTGGGTATTATATTAAGGACTTTAGATCAACTCTATTGAATATCTCCCAAAAGATGTCTAGTTCATAAAACTATGATCTTCCTAAATCTCTTGGAACTTCACTTCCTCCACATCCTCCAATTATTCTCCCAAACCCACAAGTTCAAGGTCGCCCAAGCCCTATTGGCAAGCAAGGTCTATGTGTGATCTCATCTTGGAGATGAAGTCACATTTTGACAAGCCGGGAGATTTGGGTGTCAAAGTCTTAAGAAAGTTGCATGTTCAATCACTTTCTAAGTCACATAGTGAGTTTCTTTAGGACTACTTTAAAACAGACTATGACATGACCCTTAATGATCTTATCTATTTTCTTGGTGCTGCTAAATTAACAATGATTTAACGAATAGTAAAGCAAATTTGATTAGGAGAACAACTTCCCAATGGACCTTGACAATGGTAACATTGAATATCTAGAAAGGTTTTCTCTTCCCAATGGAAAGGGATCGGCCACAGTCAACTCGGTTGACCAAATGGTAAAGAGAAAGGCAAAGTCTGCAATAGTCCCATGTACCATTCCCAAAGAGTCCATATGTTTCTCTTGCCAAAGGAAGGGGCATTGATAGTGAAGCACCTATTTACCTGAAAGATCATAAGGTTCATCAAGTCAAGAAGTTTGACTCTACTTCAGGTAAAGTCCACTATCTAACTTTGTTAAGTTACTATTATGAGATTCTTATTACATGATGTGACTGGGTCGCATGTTGATGTTTTAAGAATCAAATAAAAGTGAATAAACTTAAAGGAAGTATATGTTGATTTTGATCGCGAAGATGGATTTCGATTGCATGGTTCGGTGATCAGAATTTTGAGTTGTTGCTTAGGAGTTTTGATATATTGCTTAGGAGTAGATAACAACAAGTTTTTCATATGTTGTTGCACTGTAAGGATAAGTTTTTCCGCAAAGTTTTAAAATAAAAGGAAATTTTTTGATTTTATTTATTCTAAGTATCTTTACAATGGCATTTGTAACAAATTGTTGCTTATATGATTCCATTGATAGAAATATTGGAAAATGGATTTGTTTCTTTCATTTGTGGTAATGTCTAATTTACCAAATACGGAAAGATTCTCATCACCCAAGTTTTAATTGAACCGAAACATGGTATCATGCAAGTTGTCTAGTATGATGAATGAGAATTTTCATCTTCGGAAAATGAAGACTAATTCTTTGTTCACTTGTATATGTGAGTCAAGTGAAGGACTAAGGGATCGAGTATATATTCTTGTGCACTGATCAAGTCCACCACAAAGATCGTTAAGACAATTCGTCATGATTTACTAAAGTTTAGTAAATATGGTTTTACTTACTAGATTAAGTAAAATACTAAAACATGGAAAAAGTTTCGATGTATGGCAGAATGAATGAGAAGAATCAAATTAGGCAAAAAGATAAATATTTCTCAAATATGAAAAGGCGGGAGAGTACTTTAGTATCATGTTTTGTGATCATCTTAATGATTAAACAACCATATCACTATTGGTCTTCTAAGGACATCTTAGTGCATTCTTATGGCTAAGAAGAGGATTCATGAATTGTTGAAATGGTGAAAATCAAGAAGATGAGTCATGCTTCGTTCCAAAACAAGTCTTAGAGTCATACTCCAAGATTGTAACTTGAGTGACACATCTTAAAGAAGGTTTATAACACTTGTCAAATGTAAGAGTAAAATGTTTTCTACTCTTGTACATTTGAAATTGGTAATTTGTGATGTTTTGGATAAAACAAAGACCAACTAAGGCTAATTGTGTGAAGTGTTTGTCTTGATAAAATTTAGTAATATCTCTTGAATATTTGGAAAGATAGTCTTATATGTCAATAGGATTATGGGAGTCTTAAAGATCCTGAAAGATTTTTAAGATCTAATCAAGAATAAAAACTTGTAGTTTGACACTAGCACATGACGTGAGGTTTATAACCTATTGTGTTGATATATTTCTATTTATGTGCCCATTCCAGTTAAAGTTGGCTTTGCATAGGAGTTCTGAGAGTTCTCAATTGGTTGCATAACAACTTGGAAGCAACGGCAGGCCCTTGTGCTGCCAGGTGGCAAGAAATTAAGATTGAGTTCGGTCCATATGAGTTTGGATTTGTCATTATCCTTGTCTTGTGATTATGGGTTTGACAAATTCACATGGAGAAGAACACATACAACTTAAAATCTAAGTATCATAAGGTTTCTCTCTGATTCATGAAAATGATGGTCAGGAAACACTTTCACTAAGTAGATTTTGACATAGATAACAGTCGTGATATTTGCATTCTCAAAGTCGTTAGCGGAGCGTGTGTGGTTAACCGGCACACTAACATGGACTTGTGAGAAATGGCAAAGGTCTAAACAATTGAGACTATGATTACGACATCCCTTTTCATAGTTCTCAAAATTGTTTAGACACACATGTGAGGTATCTAAGGAAATGTGTGTGATTTTGATAAAGTCTTATCAAAACTTCTCGTATCAGAAATCTGAACTTTGGTAAGAAAGTCAATAAATTATTGATTTCTAGAAGTTCAGCTGATTTTTTAGTACATGTCAAAGCTAGTGGGAGCATAAGTGTTATGCGAATAATCATCATGTTAGTGGGAGCATGATAATTACTATTAGTATTGCAAGATAACAATGTTAATTATAGAAAACAAAAGTTACAATTCGTGAAGTTGCAGGGGTTGAAAAGTTGTTTTGCTATAATTAAGGGAGACGAAATTATACTTTATTTCAATTCTAAAAGCTTAGATTGAGGTTTTAATCATCTTTAGTCAACGATATATATGAATTTTGTGTTGGAATGGTTCAACATAAGGAAATTTTATATATGGGTCCATTATTTGCATTATAAAATTCGATTATGATTACGACATACCTTTTCATAATAAGAGTTATGAGAACTTGGAAAATAGAAATATTGTAGCAAAAGGACTGGTCTAGTATCATGTCTTTATGTGCAACATCATGAATCATAACCATATGCTT
The DNA here is from genome assembly GCF_052625555.1 of Lactuca saligna. NCBI lineage: Eukaryota > Viridiplantae > Streptophyta > Magnoliopsida > Asterales > Asteraceae > Lactuca > Lactuca saligna. Next base: position 171,067,393 of record NC_136424.1, read on the forward strand.
CGGGTATAGGATCGATTGCATGTGCTATAATATTCATCCATTCTACAATTTTCCAAATGTCTGGGGCATTAAGAAGGGAAAATGTCTAGAATTGGATATGAATAAAATGATTAAGTAATTGTCGAGGACAATCTAAGGTTTACCAAAGATTGGTTGCTCAAGGATAGTTGGAAGTATAATGTTAATTTTGGAAGGATCATAATGACATATTCTGAAAAGAGGTAACTCTTGTTCAGAAGTGATAGTCAAAATGGAAATATGGAAATGTTTCCATAGGTGGAAGTTATTCAATTTGTGTAAGATTATAAAAACTTAATGCAAGAAGGATGTTTCCATGGAGTTGACCTCCATTGGAATACTCTGTAATGTCTGTTGATAAATCTTTGTGACTTTGTGCATAATCATTATAAGAGGATCAATGCGTATAAGTTTAAAATCTAAGAATATTTCGGTAAATGGCATGAATTTGGAATTCTTGCATTTACGGTAAGGATTTGGGACTATGAAATGAGAGTCATTGGAATTATGTTCAATCTATCTATTTCACAAAATAAAGATCATAGACAAACTTAGTATGCATACTTGGTGTATGGCATAACTAATGTTTAGACCAACATAGTGTGCATACTTGGTGTGTCGCATGACTAGTGTTTAGAAAACATAGTGAACATACTTTAAGCATGGGACAACTATTGTTTTAATTCAAGTATAAAGTTGATAGTTTGAAACAGTATGCAATGAATAATGTGTAATCAACTTGGTGATAAATAAAAGGTGTTTTATTTATATTCATAAGTTCTAGGACCATATTGGATTCGATTATTGTTGTGTTTCACTATGCATGTTTTGACTTCCAGAATAACTAGGTCGTTCTTCCTGAATGACTAATTTATTGAAACTATCCACAGTCGTTCATATGTTGGAAGTAGATATGAATCAAGACTATCATGAATCTGGATTGTAGATGTCCAAGATATGGGACATAGCAAGTGGTGCTACAATATTCATGAGTAGTCATAAGTTCTGAATATTGGATTCAACCCACGCTCCTTGGAATCACTTCATGGACTTTATCACAAGTGATCATGAGATGATAATATCTTATATTCTTCAAACCTAGAGATATGAATTGTTGCATATGAGTTGGTTATACATTGATTGCATGAAAACGCATTTGGTAACTCTCTGTTATAAAACGTGCCTTTGTGTATGATTCAACAAGTAGTAGAACAAGCATATGAGTCGAAGTTTATCCATTCCTTTTACTCTTAAAGGGATAAAAGCGATGTCTATGGTCCCGTCGATGATTTAGTGATGACACCCCGAAGTACTTGGCCAAGCCAGGAGTGATTTAATTTGTTCAGTTAGTCGGTCGTCATAAATTAGAAATATGGAAACAACAAATGGATAGAGAGAATGATTTTAATCCATGTCTCAGTCCATATATATCTAGAATGGAGGAATATCTGATCCCTTATTTGATGGATGTGTCATTGATTTGTTCAGAGTTCGACGGCAGCAGCTTTTAAGAGCTACGATTGCTAGTCAGGTTTTGAAGTCATACGCAATAATAGTTTTATACTTATCCAAGTGGGAGACTGTTGGATTAGTGTGTAAGTCCATAACTATATTTGGTATGTACTTGACCCGATTAGCATGGTCCAGTTGGGTTGCATCGCATCATGCATTTGGATAGACTAAAATGAGAGAAATAACACTTAAGATTTATTAATATATGATAAGTTCTAATATATTAATAAGATTATTTAATTAGTATTTATCAATAATTAATTTGGAATTAATAAAGTGATCAAAAAGGAGACTAGTTAAATATATGGGTTGATTGTGTAAATCATCCATACTTGTATAGTGGGCTAATGCTCCATGGTTTATCAAGTTGGGCTAAAACCCATAAGATGCTCCATGGTGTTTTTGTACCCAGGGATCATGGAAATGAACGGCCATGACAATTAGGTTTTATATGGTGTAACCCTAATTCTAAAACACTATATAAGCATATTATTCTTCCCAAAAATAGGCATCTATGAAGGAATGGTGAGGGCTAGCTGATTTCATGAAGTGTCTTATTTTTCTCAAGTTATTCTAAGTGTATTTGGTGTTGTGTGAACCATTTGAGGTGTCACACTTGGGGCACTAGGCTCTTAAGCTCCATGGAATCAAGATACATCAAAAAGTATGTCTTCTAACTTATATTATTCCATATGAATCAATGTTTTATATGCTAGTTAGGATAATACCTTGGAATATTCATAATTGCATGTATAATAGAGAAAACATAGATCTAAGGTATTTAGGGTTTCATGTACACTTAGGAGTGTTAGAATGCTCAAAACCCAACAAAAAACGACTTTCCAATACATAAATTAACCATTCTACTCCCAACTGCAAAAACCTCAGCTGAACAAAGTCATCACTCCTTTCTGGAGCCCCCACAACTCACATTCCGGCCTCAAGCAAAAACCCTGAAGCCTCAATCTAGAAACTCATGTGCTAGCCTTTCCTACTCAACCCGCGGCATGTAACGAGTACAAAACATCTCCATTATCATAAATAATTGTAGCCCTATGGTCATCAGAATATGCCTAGTAACAAGTCCCCACCAGTCGTTCGCCCTGGACCTTAGCAGGTTTAGAGCGCGCCTAACCTTCTGGTCAGTAGGGCATGAACATGTGAAGCATCATCCCTCCATGTTATATAGCCACCTTATGGCTATAACCGGGTCCTAAACCCTATCAAAAGTCAGGGCTTCGCATCATCAACGTCTCGATACTTGAAAGTTGACTGGCTGCTCCCCCTGTCATTGATACAGTTGTTATAGCTACCCCGACAACCATCTCGGCAATAGCCGCATAACGCTCATCGAAATACTCAACCATGGAGGTCGCGATAGACCCAATCATCTATGGAAGTTGTCCCCTAGCCATCTCAATCACCTTCTCCCGAATGACCTCCCTGACACGACCCTCTGACAATACTGGCCTATCATGGCTGCCAGCTGCTGATCCTGATTCAGATCCGGTCTCAAAACGTCTAGTAACCATCATTCTGATAATACTCTAGGAAGATCCTGTGTTGTCCACATAATAATTAGGAACAAACTCCCAACTAAACCTCAGGGTTTTGACTTCCTTGATACGCATATGGGTCATGTGCTTTCAGTAGTACGGGCCCATGCTACCTTCCACACCTACCCATATTTGTCTAGAGTATCACCACAACACCCTAGAACACAGAAACATAGCAAGCGCTCATTCCTCACTCCTAGAGGTATGCTAAATATCTCATAACTAGCCTACCATCCTCACACAACCCACCCATCCATGAAACTTCCACTAACCCTTCAACATTAGTGTATGCTAGTCATACATAACGTTGGACCTTATAGACTTTTGAATGTCTGATCCTACCCTAAGCCCCCAATCAAACAAGAATAGAACATAAGGCTAAACCAAATATTCTCAAGCTATAAGATCTTAATTATGTATAACCATGATGCATACACTAAGGTGTTGTTTGATTTTCTGAAGCAAAAATTCACGAAGTCTGCGGACCACCTCTGCAACCCTCTAAATTAGAAGAGGTGGACCAAACAGCTACAGATTGTAATAAGAAGCGTGTTTTGTTTTTTTTAACATCTGCATACTGGTGCAGATATTAAAAAATTAAAATAAACCAATTTTATAAATCAAAAATAGTTTTTTAATACGGAAAATTTAATAATGTATAACATTTCGACAAGAATCAATGATATTTCAATAAAAAATAAGGATATTTCAACAAAATAAAATAAAGATATTTAGTAAAAAATAATGATATTTCATCAAGAATATATCATTATTCAATATAAAAAAATATTCAACAAGAATAAATAAAAAAACGAAAAAACGTGAAATAAAATTTCAACAACATATAATAAAATTTTCAGCAAGAAAAAAAGAAGATGTAACAGCTCAAATTTTCAAATAAATTTTTCATTTAAAATAAAACATCATTATTCGACAAAAGGGTTTATTCCAAGTTTATTGCAAAAGTATAAATAATAAATCCTCAAGATCTTCAACAATGGCAGTGTGTACGTGTCACGCCGACGCCTTCCCACGGTCATCGCTAGTGCCTGAAAAACATAAACACAGCTAGTAAGCATAAATGCTTAGTGAGTTCCCCAGTATACGACTTACCCACATACGCCTTCCGGCCCGGACCTTTCGGTCCACATAACATTGCCTTCCGGCCCGTAACATAATCGCCTTCCGGCCCATAACATATCGCCTTCCGACCCGTATTACATTGCCTTCCGGCCCATAGTATTTTGCCTTCCGGCCCATAATAGTATAAAACAAAACACATATAACATATCACACATAACACATAAGTCATACATCATACCGTTCTTTCTATCACATAAAGTCACGCCTTCCGGCCCGTATAAGCATACGTCACATATAAGCATACATCACATATAAAGCATCTACCTCTCTAGACATAGCATAAATATAACATATACAACCTTCCGGTCACGCAGTCAAACCCTTACGGGTGAAGTATAGTGAGGAGACTCACCTCGTAGTATGCAAGCTATAAACCCTTCGAGCTACTCGCACTCGATCCGCTAATCTGCAGGCTCCCTATAATACCACATACCTTTATTAATGATCTTACCAAACAAGACAACCGACCCTACTAAATTACATACAGGTCAACGGTCAACTTGACCGGACTCGTCGAGTGCAAAGGCAACTCGGCGAGTCTAGACACCCCGACTCCACTCGCCGAGTCTAAAGAACGACTCGACGAGTTCCAGTAGGTCTTCAAGCTACTCGCCGAGTCTGAAGAACAACTCGGCGAGTCCTAGTGAATCTTCAAGCTACTCGCCGAGTCTGATCATTGGACTCGGCGAGTCCTCGCCATGCAGTCAATCCGCTGCCTCCTGTAACTCGCATGATTCCGTAACATATAGATATGGGGCTTCCTGGACCTTCACATATACTATTACAGGGTTTAAACACTTGTAACAACACTGTAATCTATCAATTCCTTAAATGGGTTTCCTAAACCCTAGATTCGTACACAACGCCAAAACTACAGAAAATGATCCGAGGATTACCTGGAAAACGTGTTCCCTGTGTCCCCAACCTTCAGAACTCGACCCCTTGAACCTCCTTTGATCACCACCTTGCCTCTCCTTGTCTAACAACCTCTTCAAGCTTCCACTAGCCCTCACCCTTGCTCCAGATGCCCACAGACTCCTAAGATATCTTCAATCGGCCAAAAAGACGAGACATGACGGCCCTAAAGACATTATATACGATTCAGAATCAAAACGGCTAGGGTTTCAGCTGAACAGCGTCGACTCGCCGAGTCCCTATTGGACTCGTCGAGTCCAGTCGCGTATCTGTGACCAAGACCGTGGTCCTACTCGGCGAGTCAGGCACCAACTTGCCGAGTCCCCTCCTAAATGTGCCCCAAAAATAATTTAAAGAAATACCTGAAATTCCGGGCTGTTACAACTCTCCCCCACTAGAACTAGACTTCGCCCTCGAAGTCTCATTCTGTGAATAACTCCGGATGTTGCTCCCGCATTTCTCTTTCCGGCTCCCAAGTCATCTCCGATCCCTTTCGATGTTGCCACTGAACCAACACCAGAGGTATCTCCTTGTTCCGTAGAACCTTGATCTTCCGATCCCTGATAGCTACTGGTCTCTCGGCGTAATTCAGGCTCGCATCCACCTGAATATCTTCTAACGGAACCACTGCCGCTTCATCGGCTATACACTTCCTCAACTGTGATACGTGAAAGGTATCGTGAATCTGACTCAGCTCCGCTGGCAACTCCAACCGATAAACCACCCGACCTACCCTTGCAATTACCCGGAATGGACCTATGAACCGGGGCCCCAATTTGCCCCTCTTCCTGAACCGAATCACCCCTTTCCAAGGAGAAACCTTTAGGAGAACGAAGTCGCCGACCTGGAATTCGAGCTCGGACCGGCGTCTGTCTGCATAACTCTTCTGTCGGCTCTGGGCGGTCAATAACCTCTGCCTCACTCGTTGAATCTGTTCGGTCGTCTGAAGTACGATCTTTGTACTGCTCATCACTCTCTGTCCCACTTCTCCCCAGCAAATGGGAGTCCGACACCTCCTACCATACAACAACTCAAAAGGTGGCATACCAATGCTCGAATGATGGCTGTTGTTGTAGGAAAACTCAGCCAACGGCAGATGCGCATCCCAGCTACCCCCGAAGTCCAACACACACGCTCTAAGCATGTCTTCCAATGTCTGAATCGTCCGCTCGCTCTGACCGTCGGTCTGGGGATGGTATGCGGTACTAAAATGCAGTTTAGTACCCAACTCCTCATGGAATTTCTTCCAGAACCTGGAAGTGAAACGTACATCACGGTCCGAAACAATCGAGGTCGGCACTCCATGCCGAGATACTATCTCTCTCACGTATAACTCTGCCAACTTCTCTGCTGATGAACTTTCGCTAATGGCAAGGAAGTGTGCACTCTTTGTTAGCCTATCCACAATCACCCAAATCGCATCGACTCCCCTGGCAGTTTTCGGCAATTTGGTGATGAAATCCATCGTGATCTGTTCCCACTTCCACTCAGGAATCTCCAAGGGTTGCAACTTACCGTGTGGTCTCTGCTGCTCGGCCTTAACCCTACGGCAGGTCAAACACCTCTCAACGAACCAGGCAACATCTCTCTTCATGCAAGGCCACCAGTACTCCTTTCTCAAATCCAAATACATTTTCGTAGCACCGGGATGGATCGAGAATTTCGATCTGTGTGCCTCCTCCATCAAAGTAACACGCGTACCGCCCACGAATGGTACCCAGATCCGACCCTGAAATGTCAGAAGTCTCCGTCCATCCATAACGAACTCTGAAATCAACCCGACGACCCGCTCCTGTTTCTGCATCCCAGACTTCACAACCTCGGCCTGTGCCCCACGAATAGCATCTAATACCGGAGTCATCACCGTCAATCTCAAACATACGTCCCGCAATGGAGTGCTCTCCGCCCTACGACTCAATGCATCGGCTACCACATTAGCCTTGCCTGGGTGGTATAGGATCTCACAGTCATAATCCTTCACCACGTCTAACCATCTCCTCTGACGCATGTTTAGGTTGGGTTGATCCATCAAATACTTCAAACTCTTATGGTCCGTGTATATGGTACAACGAACCCCGTACAGGTAGTGACGCCAAATTTTGAGGGCGAACACTACTGCCCCCAACTCTAAGTCATGCGTGGGATATCTCGCTTCGTGAGGCTTCAGCTGCCTCGATGCATAGGCTATCACATGGCCCCTCTGCATCAACACTGCACCCAGTCCTGAAATCGATGCGTCGCAATATACGACAAAGTCCTCCATCCCTTCCGGGAGAGCTAATACTGGGGCTTCGCACAGTCTCTGACGAAGTGTCTCGAAGGAAGTCTGCTGCTCGGGTCCCCATGAAAATGTAACACCCTTTCGGGTCAATCTGGTGAGCGGCACCGCGATCTTGGAGAAGTCCCTAATGAACCTTCGATAGTACCCCGCCAACCCAAGGAAACTCCTGATCTCAGAAGGTGACTTCGGTGCCTCCCAACTCATCACCGCTTCCACCTTGGCCGGATCGACCAATATCCCTGCCTGATTTACAACGTGCCCTAGAAATTGGACCTCCCGTAACCAGAAGTCACATTTGGAGAATTTTGCATATAGCTTCTCCGACCTCAGTACCTCAAGGACCTCCCTCAAATGTCCCTCATGCTGCTCTCTAGACCGCGAATACACCAGAATGTCGTCGATGAATACAATCACAGACCGATCCAGCATCGGCCTGCATACCCTGTTCATGAGATCCATGAACACTGCTGGGGCATTGGTGAGCCCAAAAGGCATCACCACGAACTCGTAATGCCCATACCGCGTCCTAAATGCTGTCTTCTGGACGTCCTCATCCCGCACTCTTACCTGATGGTACCCTGATCTCAAATAAATCTTGGAAAACCAAGATGCCCCTTGCAACTGATCGAATAGATCATCGATCCTCGGTAACGGATAGCGGTTCTTGACCGTCACCTTGTTCGGCTCCCGGTAATCGATACACATCCGGTGTGAACCATCCTTCTTCTTGACGAACAGAATCGGTGCTCCCCACGGCGAGCTACTCGGCCGAATAAATCCCTTCCCCAACAACTCTTGAAGTTGCGAGGACAATTCTTGCATCTCTGGAGGTGCAAGACGATAAGGCACCTTCGCAATAGGCGCAGCCCCTGGAACTAGATCGATACCAAACTCCACTTGCCTCGCAGGAGGTACTCCCAGCAAATCCTCGGGAAAAACATCTGGAAACTCGCGCACCACTGGAACCTCCTTCAGTGTCTTCGGTCTCTCGGAAATCTCCCGCGTATCCATCACATATGCCACAAAACCGTTACATCCCCGCTGTAGGCATTGCCTCGCCCTAGCGGCCGAACAAAAAGCTGATCCCGAACGGGTACCCTCGCCGTATACCGTAAGAACTCCCCCACTAGGGTCTCGTATAGTCACCAGCTGACGCTCGCAGTCGATAACAGCGCTGAATCGGCTCAACCAGTCCATGCCTACGATGACACAGACATCCCCCATCGCAATAGGAATTAGGTCAATCGGAAACGCGACCCCGAAGATCTCTAGCACGCATCCCCGAAGAACCTCCGTAGTACAAATCACCCTCTCAGCCGCAATAGAAACGCTCAAAGGCCGACTTAACGGCTCACGACTAATGCCGATGTGTTGACTAAAAGCTAACGATACAAACGATCTACTCGCACCCGAATCAAATAACACTAGAGCAGGCATAGAGTTCACAAGGAAAGTACCTACACATACATTAACATAAGCATAGCATTTCGACCTTTAAGTAAATACGTGAATGATAACATACCTGCCACAACATCGGGCGCAGCGCGGACCTCCTCTGCAGTCAGCTGAAAGGCTCTCCCGCGAGCCCTCGGGGCCTCGACCTTCGCCGGTCGGGTCTCAGTAGTCCTGGTAGTAGGTGTAGCTCCCTGATGAAGTTGCGGACACTCGGCCTTCCGATGGCCTGTCTGGTTGCAGTGAAAGCAAACCATAAACCCCTTAGGGAAATCCCTGGCAATATGTCCCTCCTTGCCACACTTGTAGCAACCACCAGCTCGACACACCCCCTCGTGACTCCTGCCGCACTTCGCGCAAGTGCGACCCTTCGGACCTCCCATCCTCGAATCAGCGAACTTAGTCCGCTTGGCTGCCGGCTGAGACTGAGCCGGCCGTCGATCCACCTGCCGAGACTCAGCCTCCTCCCTCGCCTGAGTCTCCAACTCGATCTCGCGCTTCCTGGCGTTCGCCTGAAGCTCAGTGAAAGTACGATAGGTGGAGTTTGACACAAACTCCCGGATCTCCCTCTTCAAAACGCCCAAATACCGGCTCATCCGCGACTGCTCCGTAGATACCAGCTCGGGGCAGAACATTGCCCTCTCATGAAACTTCCGTGTGATCACTGCCACGGAATCAGTACCCTGCTTAAGGGTCAAGAACTCCTGAATCAATCGCTCCCTCTCCACTGGGGGAACGTACTCGTCCCTGAACATCTCCGTAAACCTCTCCCATGTCACCGCTGAAATCTCTGCCTGAGTGAAGTTCGCCGTCACGAACTTCCACCAATCCTTCGCTCCCAGACGGAGCTGGTTCAAGGCGAACCGTACCCTCAAGTGCTCCGGGCATGAGCAAGTATAGAAGCACCCCTCGATGTCGGCGATCCACCTCATAGCCGCAATCGGATCCTGCGTCCCATCAAATTCAGGGGGTTTCGTGTTGCTGAATTCCCTGAATAGTAATGAATCACCCCCTTGCGGCCTAGCAGCAGCCACAGCTGCGGTAGCGGCAGCAACTGCAGCTTCAGTAAGTGCGGCGTACCGCTCCTCAAACTCCTCCATCAGAGTGGTCTTAATAGACCCAAACATCTCCGGGATCTCAGCCCGAACTGCCGCAGCTACCTCTTCCTGAATAATCTGACGAATCTCCTCGTCACTCGCACCGCTCGAACTCGCCCCATTGCGTGTGATGACCATGATGTCTCTGAAATACAACATAAAATCATCAGAGATTCCACCAAGTACAATGGTACTCGATACGCGCCCTACACAGTCTCCGATTTCCAGGGATTCTTACTTGGGTCTTCCACTGGTCCGGTGTCTTCGGTAGTACGGGCCCAATACTACCGACCACACCGTATCAGTATTCGTCCCAAATCTTCCTCCCTAAATCCCGAATAATGAGTACTCTACCTCTAGTATGCACTATCTACTTGCACGCTACCAAATATCCCATATAAGCAATCTCCCTAGACAAGGCATCACAAAACAGGCCATTCTAGTCCTATCATGTATACCTAGTCTTCTAGCATGCATAACAATTCATAATTCAGTGCATAATATAACATTGTAAGGTATTCTGGGGATCTTTACCGTTCGGGCGCTGGCTGATCGTACACACTGCTCCATTCTTGTTTTACCGCCTTACCATTTATGAAATGTTGTGTCCTTATTATTTAAAAAGGTTTTTCCTCAAATCCCCGGTCTGAGTTCAGTTGCACCCGAAAGTACACCCGAATCCCTCAAACCAAGGCTCTGATACCAATTGTAACAGCTCAAATTTTCAAATAAAATTTTCATTTAAAATAAAACATCATTATTCGACAAAAGGGTTTATTCCAAGTTTATTGCAAAAGTATAAATAATAAATCCTCAAGATCTTCAACAATGGCAGTGTGTACGTGTCACGCCGGCGCCTTCCCACGGTCATCGCTAGTGCCTGAAAAACATAAACACAACTAGTAAGCATAAATGCTTAGTGAGTTCCCCAGTATACGACTTACCCACATACGCCTTTCGGCCCGGACCTTTCGGTCCACATAACATTGCCTTCCGGCCCGTAACATAATCGCCTTCCGGCCCATAACATATCGCCTTCCGGCCCGTATTACATTGCCTTCCGGCCCATAGTATTTTGCCTTCCGGCCCATAATAGTATAAAACAAAACACATATAACATATCACACATAACACATAAGTCATACATCATACCGTTCTTTCTATCACATAAAGTCACGCCTTCCGGCCCGTATAAGCATACGTCACATATAAGCATGCATCACATATAAAGCATCTACCTCTCTAGACATAGCATAAATATAACATATACAACCTTCCGGTCACGCAGTCAAACCCTTACGGGTGAAGTATAGTGAGGAGACTCACCTCGTAGTATGCAAGCTATAAACCCTTCGAGCTACTCGCACTCGATCCGCTAATCTGCAGGCTCCCTATAATACCACATACCTTTATTAATGATCTTACCAAACAAGACAACCGACCCTACTAAATTACATACAGGTCAACTGTCAACTTGACCAGACTCGTCGAGTGCAAAGGCAACTCGGCGAGTCTAGACACCCCGACTCCACTCGCCGAGTCTAAAGAACGACTCGACGAGTTCCAGTAGGTCTTCAAGCTACTCGCCGAGTCTGAAGAACAACTCGGCGAGTCCTAGTGAATCTTCAAGCTACTCGCCGAGTCTGATCATTGGACTCGGCGAGTCCTCGCCATGCAGTCAATCCGCTGCCTCCTGTAACTCGCATGATTCCGTAACATATAGATATGGGGCTTCCTGGACCTTCACATATACTATTACAGGGTTTAAACACTTGTAACAACACTGTAATCTATCAATTCCTTAAATGGGTTTCCTAAACCCTAGATTCGCACACAACGCCAAAACTACAGATATGATCCGAGCATTACCTGGAAAACGTGTTCCCTGTGTCCCCAACCTTCAGAACTCGACCCCTTGAACCTCCTTTGATCACCACCTTGCCTGTCCTTGTCTAACAACCTCTTCAAGCTTCCACTAGCCCTCACCCTTGCTCCAGATGCCCACAGACTCCTAAGATATCTTCAATCGGCCAAAAAGACGAGACATGACGGCCCTAAAGACATTATATACGATTCAGAATCAAAACGGCTAGGGTTTCAGCTGAACAGCATCGACTCGCCGAGTCCCTATTGGACTCGTCGAGTCCAGTCGCGTATCTGTGACCAAGACCGTGGTCCTACTCGGCGAGTCAGGCACCAACTCGCCGAGTCCCCTCCTAAATGTGCCCCAAAAATAATTTAAAGAAATACCTTAAATTCCGGGCTGTTACAGAAGAAGAAGAGGTTGGAAGAGGCAGTACAAGTGTTGCAACAAACACAGCACACGCAAAGGTTTTTGACTCTGAAGACTTTTAAAAAACAACAATTGCGAGATGAAAAGTGTTGCACGTGTGCTGCCCCGCGCATCAATAAGAGGTCTGAAGAGCTTTTTTCCAAAAAAACAAACAGCACCTAAGCAACTACAGTAATGATGTCAATCTCGTATAAGGAAAACCCTAGGCTAGAAGGCATCATGTAATCAGAAAATTCTATCATGTAATTCCTGAAGATCCCTAGCCTAATACTAGCATGTTGTTCTAACATATTACAATATCAAATAACCGTATGGTATTTTGGGTCTACTTACTGTCTCCGGCTGATCGTACACTTTCATCCTCCATTATTATTTTGAAAACTATTTGAAAATCTTTTCCTTGATTTGAGACTGGATTCACACGAATGTTCCTCCAATTCACTCAAACGAAGGCTCTGATACCAGCTTGTAACACCCGTAAAATTCAAGCCAATTAAAAACTTTTTAACAATCCAAAACCCATTAGTTATTAAATTTTGTTTTCAAAATAGTATCATATCAGAGTATCCCAAAAACCATAAGTCCAAAACATGAGGTTGTGTACGGTCATGCCTTCGCCTTGCCAAGTTATCTAAATCACCTGAAATAATAAACTGAAACCGTAAGCATGAAGCTTAGTGAGTAACCCCCAAAATACCGATACACGTACAGACCACATAACAATATCAATAATAACATAACATAACAAAATGAATAGCATGCATTGGGTCGACAGCTTTAAAGAGTGGATTACCCCTGGGCCCACAGTGTGAGTCTTGATTGCCTTCGGGGCCCACAGCTCACATCTGGATTGCCAACGAGCCCACAGTACGTGTCTCCCTCAACTCGTATCTGGAATGCTCCTGGGTTTGTTGGTTACCGCACGGAGAAGTATCACCTCAACCCATCCCCCACAACATATCAACATACAACATAACTATTGAGCATGCAGATAATCATATAACAACACATGTAGTCCTACAGATCTACCTAACTGGCATAACCACTAGCACGAAACACTAACCCATAGTCAACATCTAACAATAATAGGACAATATATCCAATGGGTCGGCCTTGGTGCCTTAGACCCCTTAGTATAATGAGGTAACTCACCTGACACTACTGAAGTCCCGTGGATAAAACCCAACTGCTGGTTGACAGATCCCCGAACTGTCAACATCAAACAATACCAAATTAATAATCGGGTTCGAAGCCCAAGGTCCAACTCACACTACAAAAACCCAAAATTCAAATAATGGGTCAAAGTCCAACATATGGCCCAATCTTCCAAATTGAGCCCAGACCTCTACATGGCCTAATTTTCCAAATTAGGCCCAAGTCCTCACATGGGCCTTATCGTAAAGCCCTTTATTTTGGTCCATTAACATGTTCTTGGATAGCCCATTAATAGCCCAATCGCCAAATCCCAAAAGGATGGCCCAACTCAAGGCCCATGTGAAATTAGGGTTTTCACATGAAATGACGATTAGGATTAAGTGTTCCTACTTAACCCATTAAGGACTTAATCCACTAAGGACTTAATCCATTAAGTCTAATATTGCTTTAGGTTAATTTGCAATTGATCATTAATTAATATTCTAAGTTTATAAATAATTCTCGTGTGTGTGTCTCGATCAATTCCCATAAATTAGGGTTTTTTGTCACTAGGGTTTTCTAAACCATAATTAGAGTTTTCCAACCCAATACTAGCCGATTAGTCCATTAGTTGGCCTTCTAGGTCACTTTGGGTCTTATTGGGCCTATTAGGGTCTCTTTCGGCAGACTGGGGTTTTATTGTGCCCAATTATGTCCAAGCATCCCCAAGCGAGTCCAAAACACAAACAAAGCACACCGACACCCAACACGGCGGCTGGTGGCGACAAGAGGTTGTAGCCACCTCCTTATGGTGGTGGTTTAGACTTTTCTTTATTCTGATACGGTTACAATTTTTACAATGAAATACCCAGTTAAAGACACACACGCACTAAATAAACTCTTTCAGACACACACTCATAAAATAACACACACACACACACAACCACCCTTGTGGTGGCTGGTGGTGGTTCGTGGTGGCAGCCACCATGGCTGCGGCCATGGTGGTCCCTTTACACTTCCGACCAACAATAACGAGCCTAAAAAATGAATACCAACAGCAGCACCTGATGAAATACACCAAACTAACGTAGCCACCCACCTGGTGGCGTGAAATGGTCAGCGACGGCGGTAGTCAACGGGTCCCAATAGTAACCGGTTCGATCGGTTCTTCCTACGACCATAGCACTGGCTCTACTCCCATCTGACGGTCTCCGACGTCCCACACAAAGTCCTTCTCTCTTCATGGCGTCTAACAGTGACAGCGACGAGTCTTGAGCACAGCAACGCCCACTATCGGCGCTGTTGGTGGCATCTCCAAGGCAAAATAGCAGCAGCAGCGGAGAGATACTCGCTCGTGCTTCTCGTTCACAATTGTAGCGGCATCAGCAACTTCGTCTTCAACAAAAATGGAGGCGGAAAAAGTCTGGAAGCCAGTCAAACAACGAACAACGGCAGCATTTCTCGCAACTTCATTTCCCCGGCGCTAGGGTGAGCGAGAGGTGGTTTCTCCAGTGGTTTGGGGGCTCCAACTGAGGTGGTGTGCGACTCGACGGAAGAAATTAGCGACACGGAAAGTTGAGAGATTGATGGTGGTGGCTGAATGCATCATTAGGTTTAAGGTTTAGAGGGTGACGGGAATGAAGGGTTATAAACCTCGCCCGCATACAATCTTTTTCCATACTTACGCTTCCAGTCCTTCCTTCTCCTTTTTGTAAAATTAAATCCCAAAAGTTGCCATTCAGCACCTCCCGCCTTCAAAACTCTTTACAAATTGAGTTCGAAATTTACCATTTAGCCCTTAGCTTCCAACATCTCTTCATATTAGGTTCCAATAATTTCCCAATAGTCCATGCCTTCATAATTATTTACAAAACCAATCCGAAACACACTTTTAACCCCCGACTTTTAAAATTTTGACAATTAGCTCTTTGAGACCCACCTTTGATATATAATTATTTATTTTAGGGCTACTATTTGTTCATTACTTTATTTATTTATCTACTTAATAAACAAGGTGTTAGAGACACATTTAGTTTCACCGTACCTACCAGAGTACACATTAAGTCCTGAATTATTACCAGAGTCTCTTTTAGGGAGAGCGTGACACTTGTGCATAGATCTATATGGGATTGACAACCCCGCACCTAAACTTTTAGCTATAGTTAGATTGGTAGGTCCGGGGTGATAAATGTCGTAAAAGTTCTGATGCCTAAAGAACGTCGTTCAGGCCAACTAATCGCATTAGTATGGTTATAATAAATCACATAGGGTATCAACAAAACACTTGATATACGGGTTAACATATATACATTCAAGTAGTTTTATATAAAGGTAAAAATTCATGACACTACTTTTCAGTACAACATTACTTACATTTTTAGTCTTTGAATTAAGACTTATAGTTTATTTTAAAGAAAATATTGGATTTTCTAGAAGTATACACTATCATTTTACCTGAAATAGTTACAAAATCCTTCTCATAAAAAACGCTTATGAACTCACCAACTTAATGGTTGAAACTTTTCAAAATCACTTGTATTCTTAGGAAATCAGTAAATAGGTAACTACAAAAGTTTTTGGTGTGTGGGACGTAGTCACATCACATTATTTATTTTGTCATATGCATTTGATGTCAAGTAAACGATGTTTTGAGCACAGTGTAAGCTTATTAAATATTCAGTACTATACTTGTAATGCTTTGATCACTACTATTCAATTGTTATGATATTGTACATGAAGTCATCCACCCCAGAGGTTTCCGCCGTTCTGGTTTGGGGCTGTGACAGATTGGTGTCAGAGCATTGTTTATAGTGAACTATGTATATCAAACCATGTAAGATACACAACTATAAATACAATGGGGCTAAAACACTCTAACTAAGAAATATACTTTTAAAATATAATAGTATTTTTCTAACTAATATATGTACATGCATACATACTAGAAACAGTGTCATAATAAGAACTGTATATTTAGAGGAGCTAAACACTATGGTTAAGCCTAAACAGTTATGTAATCATATATGGGATAAATATAGTCTGATCAACTATATTTATACAAGATATTTAGGAATGGTCGTGGTGGGCAACAAATCTAAAACTTATCAACCCTCAATACCAAGAAACTTTATAATCAAACATAAAGATTAAAATACTATATGACTATTTTAGAAATTTTATAGGATCATACACTTAGGCCTTTCATGTATTTCTCATATCTCTATTCTCGCATAGAAATCATAGTAGGATTTCACATTCCTGGAGACCCCTATTTCCCTAACCAGGGAAATGGTGGGTGGCTCAAAGAGGATCTTGAAGAATATCCTGAGGAACTAATGGAAGAACAACCGGAAGAGGATCCCGAAGAGGATCCAAAGGAGGAGGAAGAAGAATACGAGGAAGAGGAAGAGGAGGACTCGGATGCAGAGTCCGAAGTCATAAATCCTCCTTACGTTACCCGAGTTCCTACACATCAACTACGCTACCAGGAACCCACGCCCCGCTGGGAAGAGGACCTGGAAAGATGGAGTTGGAAACAACATCAGTAATCTGCATACGGCATGGAGTCAGGTTTCTATAACCTTAGTCACGGAGGATCGGTGGACAGGGCTCTCCCTGTTATGGTTCAACGAATCACACACCTCGTAGATCAAACCAGGGCGTTAGCGAATCGGATCTTGGAGCTAGGGGCCCCTGTAAAGGCCACTGATGCACACACTCAACAACTGTAGGGGGACTATCCTAGGGTATGTCACCTCATTGACAGTCTCCATGAGGACCTTACCACCGCTCGAGTGGAAGTGTGAGAGTACCAGGAGAGGCACTCGGCTCTCAAAGAGAGAGTGATCATAGCTGAGTGTCGGATAGCAGAGATACAAGGCACCTCGACTTCATCTTCTAGCCCAGCAGAGACTACCCGCCGTGAGTAGGGCATGTACTACTCATATCTTGTTTTTATTTATGACTAAGCATTAGTGCTACTCTTTCATGTAGACCTTCTTAAAGGTTAAATTTTCAAAAACTCTGTACTAGTAGAATATTATCAATGAAATGGGTATGCATTATTATTTCATTGGATATTGTTATATGTTATGAAATTGTTTACTGGTTACAGTAAATTTCATTATGAATTGCTTGCAAATTTCAATAACAACCAGACTTGATACATATACAAAACAAGGCATTTCATTACGGAAATGTCCGATTCATAACTCTTATCAAAGACTTATTGTCATTCCACCTTTGAATTGTATGGCAAAAGTATGCCACCAAGGAAGTAAAAAAGGCGCAAGAACAACACACCAACAACCCCATCATCTCCACAATTGGATTTTGTTGTGTTCCAGGCTGTAGTAACAACCACTATGGACCAAGTTAGCAGTAACAGCAACAGAAGTGGAAACGAGAGTGACAGTTCCAATCAGGGAGAAAACCAAGGGCACCAGCGGATGTGCTCATACAAAGAATTCATGAACAACAAGCCCAGTACGTATCATGGCGATGACAAGGTCGTTACTTTGACAAGATGGTTCTCAAAACCTGAGTCCATCTTTGAAATATGCGCCTGCCTAAATGAGTTCAATGTCAAATATGTCTCATGTACATTTGTGGACTCTGCCATGGTGGAGCAGCCACGTTAAAACATTGAATCTAGCGGTTCCCAACTCTATGAGTTGGGAGGACTTGAAAGCAATGATGCTTGAGGAATACTATCTAAGGAATGAGACACAGAAGTTGGGAGAGGAATTATAGGATCACTCCATGAAGGGTTCCGATATTGCCACCTACACTTCCCGATTTAACGAATTGACAGCTCTATGCCCGGGAATGGTCACCAAAAAGACCAAGAAAGTGGAACATTACATTTGGGGGGTATCCCCTCAGATCCAGGGGGTGGTCATATCTGCCAACCCGAGCACCCTCGATAGTGCCAAGCATCTGGCAGAAACTCTTATTGATTAGGGAGTTTGTCAAGGCATCATAACCCCCACGCTCGAACAACCAAAAGGAGGTGACAATAAGAGGAAGTTTTGGAACAAAAGAAATGCCAATCCTTTCAAGACCCAGCCAAGAAGAAACAAAGTGACATTTTCCATGCCATCACCGCCCCAACCACCTCTACGCCAGCCAAGCAATATGTCGGGACTCTTCCAAAATGTGACAAGTAGAGCTACCACCACCATGGACCCTATCAGGAAATCCAATGCAACAATTGAAACAAGATGGGGCACACATCTCGTTTCTACAAAGCACCCACAAAACAAACCACCCAAGTTGCTAATCCTATGGTGAGTCGTGGTGACATCCCTATTTTTCACGGCCAGAAAAGACCGGTTTGTTTATGCTTTATTTTGAAATTCAGAGTACCTTTTAAAGAAATATATTGCGGAAATTATTCCCAAAAAACATGATAAATATGTTATCAAAGCATTTCCGAAGAAATGTATTTTTGTTCATTTTAAAACATAAGCATATGCATAAACAGACATTACATTCATTTACACTAGTGTTTTGCATCTTCTTTAATCTCTCAGTATAATTTGACTTCGTATCGAAACCTGTGATACAAATTGTCACACCCCAAAACCGATAACGGAGAAATACGATTCGGGGTGGAGGACGTCATGTACAGTATCATCACAATTCCATAATAGTAAAAACAAGAAACAACAACCATTTCATTTACATAGTGAGTTTAAATACAAGCGTGTTCTGTAAAGTTTCAATAGACACCAAAATTATAACAAAAATAAAAGATGGAATCTTGTATGCTCCATCTTCTCCAAAATGTTGCACATATACCTGTCTATCTTTGACCTGAGGATACAAGTTATTTTGAAAACGAGTATTAGCATAAAGCTGGTGAGTTCATAAGAATTTAGTGTGGTCGATGTATAAAATGTTTTAAAACTTATAGTATGAAAAGCTGTAATTTATGTTTATAAGTAGTAGAAAACCCTAGAAATCCTATATTTTCCAGAAAGTACATTGTATGTGAAATCCTTTAAGTTGCGAGTAAGTTTTTATCATTGAAAACTGTTTGTTGTAAAAATATAGTAGTAAATCTCCAGTATGTAGTGTAGATAAGGAAAAGTTATGCCTGTTGTCAATAATAGTGGTGCGAACTTCCATAAGTAATAGATACTTACTTACTTCGGGATGTTAGCTTAGACTTTAGTCTTAGTGTTTTGGTGTGGATATAAGTGTATTCCTTTTTATGTGACCAATAGTGTGAGAAATAGGGAGTCCGATGACCTTCCCGGTGATACGTAGTGTAGTGAAGTAGTGTCATCGCTGAGCCTGATCGGCCCGGACTGTAATTAACAGTCGGGATATAATAGTGTCTGCCCCGTATAGATCTATACATGTAGTGTCGCCTTCCATCCGGAAAGCCCTAGTCACAGGATGTAAGCGCGATAGAGTGTCTTATAAAGGGATAGTGTGTTATACTCTTGATTAGTGTTTTCTATTATATTATAGAGTAGTAGTAGCCTTTCGTATAGTTCGTAGAGCATTCTCTTATACATGTATCATCTTGTAATAATAATGGTTATAGCGTGTATAGTAGTAGGAGTAACGAGTAGTAGTGGTAATCTTAACTATACCTATTATAGTTAACTTAGTGTGTATGGTTCTCGGAATTTGTATAACAAGGGTATTGAATATGATGAAGACTTTTATATCGAACACCAATATACATGATATATAACTAAGAAATCAACGGTAGTCGTACGAATAACAGATACATTAAGACCACATCAAACAAGAACAGGAGATAAGGCGAGTTATCAGTCCTAATTCCTTCAAGTCTTACTTATATACATATATTAATATAGATACATTTTTATAAGAAAAGTAACTTAAACACAGTTTGAAAATAATTTAAATAACAATTTAACAAGAGAATGGATTTAGATATTGAAAATAGTTTTGTTCTCAAAGCAGTTTTAAAATTTATAATTCTTTTATAAAGCATAGTGATAAATCACATGTGATTTGTACTATGAATTGTAAATCACATGTGATTGATTTCCATAAATTGTACATTTGACTTGTATCCCCCCCTAAAACATGTAAAAGCAGTTGAAAAGGTTCATTAAGGGGTATAAACTCACCTGAAATGAGTAAATCGGGTGAATGTGTCGGATGAGCGTATGGTGTCAAGTAAGGACTTGTACACCCTTTAAGATCCTAATAACATATGAGATATATGTTTTACAAGTAATTAGTGACTTATATTCTATTTAAAACATTTAAACATCCTAACTTGATTAAAGGTCTTATGGTTGAGTGCTAGAAGGTCAATGAGTTGTACGGAAGGAGCTTATGACCTCACTTCGGAGTTTACTCTCCTAAAACCCACCCTAAGTGAGTTTATGGTTGGGAGGCCATATCCCCCATGAGTTTATGGCCATAAACTCATGGGAGGGGTATTTTGAATGCTTTCTAGTCTCATATGCATAGAGAAGTGGTTCTAGGGAATTTTACAAGGCCAAAGGGGATGTCTAAGGTCCAAGAGTTTACTCCATTGGAGTTTAAAGCCCAAAGGCCACTCCTTGGGAGTTTACGGCTGTATGCTTCATGGCTTAGGCCGTGAACTCTTTTGTACCCCCAAATCTTTTATTTTAAGGTCCTTGTTTTAATTCCAACAATTTCTAGTGAAGGTATAGGGCCCTGTAAGAGACTTAAACTATCGTTTGACATGGTTTGGGGGAGTTTACCCATCAAATGATGTTGTTCAATTGTCCCAAACTCGAAATGGAAGCTCCCTAGGTCATATCTCAAGTCTAACATGATTTGGAAGTGTGTTTGGGGCATTTTTGCATGGATAAAAGGTGTTTACGGCCTAAGCATGTGCTTGGGCCGTAAACCCTCTTTTATGCCCTAAAAATTATTGTTTTGATGATTAAAAACCGCTAGGTAAATTCCCCAACTAGCATTTAAGCTCAAAAGAAAGAAAATCGGGACTTTTGGCACTCTTCATGGTGTTTATGGCGTAAGGAGATTCTTAGGCTGTAAACTCCCTTTTGATGGCCATATTGTGTGATTTTTGAGCTAATGCAACAATAAATGATGTTTAGAACGAGTTAGGGTAGAAGATCTTACGCTTTGGAGGCGAAATTTGTGGTTTTTGGAGTCGGGAACGAGCTAGAGAGAGAAAGTAGTGAGAGAGTGATGCTTGAGTGGTAAAAGAGTTCAAGGAAGTGTTCCACATTCCTTATATAGGCCTCGGGTATTGCACCCAGTATATGACTACCCGATGCTAAAGTTTGAAGGGCTTTAAACTTTTTACCCGGGTTAAATGGTTGAAAAATAATATAACTTTATTTCGTTAAATGGAAATAACCTTAACGAGTTATATTGATTTTACTAAGATAATAATCACACGAAATATAAATAAATAATTAATTATTTAATTATTTGATGACTCCAAATTACGGAATTTTTATAAGATGACGTATTCCGTTAGCGGAAACGGAATTTATATAACGGAATAGAATTTGGGTTGCACATCATCCCCCCGTTAAGGGAATTTCATCCAGAAATTTAGAGTTCAAACAGATAAGTTATTACAGAACTACTAAGCGAAGAGATGGGGATATTTGAGTTTCATTTTATCTTCGCGCTCCCATGTGAACTCCGGTCCTCGTATGCGTTCCATCGAACCTTCACAATTGGGATGCGGCTTTGTTTCATTCGTTTAACCTCTTGATCCATGAGTTCCATAGGTTCTTCCACAAAGTTGAGGCTTTCGTCGATTTCGATCTTGTCTAGTGGGATCACCAGGGTTTCGTCAGATAAGCACTTTTTCAGGTTCGAGACGTGGAAGGTAGAGTGTATGTTACTTAGCTCGTGGGGTAGGTTGAGTTTGTACGCTACGGGGCCGATTGTAGCGAGAATCTCGAAAGACACTATGTACCTTGGGTTCAGCTTTCCATGCTTTCCAAAGCGTATCGTGCCCTTCCAGGGTGAGACTTTCAACAGGACCTGATCTCCCACCTGGAATTCCAAGGGTTTTCGTCGGTTGTCTGCTTAGCTTTTCTGTCGGTGCCTAGCGGATTTTAATCATTCGTGAATCTGTACAATCTTTTTGGTCGTTTCCCGGATGATTTCCGGACCCATGAGAGCGCTGCCATGAAATTGTCCTTTCGCTAGTTGAGTGTCACCCACCTCAGCCCAGCATATAGGGGATCTGCACTTCTGACCGTAGAGGGCTTCAAACGGGGCTGCCTTGATGCTTGTATGATAACTGTTGTTGTAGGAAAACTCCACAAGGGGTAAGTGTGTATCACACAGGCTCGCAGCATATCCTCTAAGGTTTGGATCGTCCTCTCACTTTGTCCGTCAGTTTGCGGATGGTAGGCTGTACTCATGTCCAGCCTCGTCCCTAATGCTTTTTGAAGTGATTGCCAAAATCTCGAAGTAAACCTACTATCTCTATCCGAGATAATTGATACAGGGACACCATGCAGTCGAACAATCTCTTTAATGTATGTTCTTGTGAGTTCCTCTATCTTGTCTGTTTCCTTGATGGGTAGGAAGTGCGCGGATTTGGTCAATTTATCCATGATGACCCATATGGTATCCAATCCACCCGTTGTCTTGGGTAGCTTGGTTATGAAATCCATGGTAATCCTTTCCACTTCCATTCTGGTATCTCTAGTTATTGGAGGAGACAGATGGCTTCTGGTATTCAACCTTGACCTTTGCGCAAGTAAGGCATTTACTCACGAAGGTAGCAATCTCTGCTTTCATGTTAGGCCACCAGTATAGCTTTTTGAGATCCAGATACATCTTATCTGAACCTGGGTGAACGGAGTATCGAGTGTTGTGTGCTTCCTTCATGACGAAGTCTCTGAAACCACACCATGGCGCGGAGTCCAGATTCGGTCCATGAGATAATAGGCTCCATCACCCTTGACCTCCAAGTTCTTATCTATCCCACGTAGTGATTCACCCGCCACATTCTCAGGCTTTAAGGCTTCGAGCTGAGCCTCCTTAATCTGTGTGGATAGATGTGAATGGATAGTCATTGTTAGTGACTTGACTCTTCAGCCAGAATACTCATTTCTACTTAGCACGTCTGCTACTACATTGGCTTTTCCTGGGTGATAGTGAATCTCACAGTCGTAATCATTGAGTAGTTCGGCCCACCATTGTTGCCTCATTTTAAGCTCCTTTTGGTTCAGTATGTGTTGGAGACTTTTGTGGTCAGTGTATATTGTGCTCTTCATTCCATACAGGTAATGCCTCATCTTCAGAGCGAAAACAACTACCCCTAACTCGAGGTCGTGCGTGGTGTAGTTGATCTCGTGTGTCTTCAGCTGTCTTGAGGCATAGGCGATGACCTTACCTCGTTGCATCAAGACGCAACCGAGCCCTTGTTTCGATGCGTCGCAGTATACCACAAAATCTTCTATTCCTTCGGAAAGGGATAACACTGGTGCGGTGCATAGAGCTCGTTTCAGGGTCTGGAATGCCTTCTCCTATTTCTCTTCCCAGTCAAATGGTACTCCTTTCTGTGTTAACATAGTGAGAGGTTTCTTAATCCAAGAGAAGTTCTAAATGAATATGTGGTAGTAGCCAGCGAGGCCTAGAAACTGACGAATTTCCGTAGGCGTATTTAGTGCTGACCAGTTCTCGATGGCTTTAATTTTGGATGGGTCTACTTGGATTCCTTCCTCACTAACCACGTGTCCTAAGAATTCAACTCTTTAGATCCAAAATTCACACTTAGAGAACTTTGCGTATAACTTCTCTGATCGCAGGGTTTCCAAGACTCGTCGTAGATGATTTATGTGCTATTCCTCACTCCGAGAGTAGACGAGTATATCATCAATAAAGACGATGATGAACTGGTCTAAGTATGGACGACACACCCTATTCATCAAGTCCATGAACACTGCGGGTGCGTTAGTCAGTCCGAAGGGCATCACTACGAACTCGTAGTGCCCGTAACGAGTTCGGAAGGCTGTCTTCGGAACATCCTCCTCAGGGACTAGTAACTGGTGATACCCGGACCTAAGATCAATCTTGGAAAAGTAAATCTCCCCTTGTAGTTGGTCGAATGGGTCGTCTATACGAGGAAGAGGGTAGCGGTTTTTGACCGTGAGTTTATTGAGCTCCCTATAATCGATGCACATACGGAACGATCCGTCTTTCTTCTTCATGAACAAGACCGGAGCTCCCCAGGGTGAGAAGCTCGATCATATAAAGCCCTTGCTAAGCAGCTCGTTAAGTTGACCGGATAGTTCTTGCATCTCAGCAAGCGCTAAATGATAGGGCGACTTTGCTATAGGAGTAGCTCCTGGGACTAGGTCGATTTTGAACTCGACTTGACGTTTGGGAGGTAAACCTGGAAGATCCTCTGGGAAAACGTCAGGGAAATCGCATACAACGGGGATGCCTTTTGGATCTCTAGATTTCTGGCTTGTGTCAATCACGTGTGCAAGAAAGGTGCGATATTCCTTGCGCAAGTACTTCTTGGCTTGAATACTTGAGATGATATGAAGACTCGTACCGGGTTTGTCTCCGTAGATTAACAAGGTTTCGCGATTCGGTGGATTTAGGCGGATGACTTTGTTGAAGCATAGAATATCAGCGCGATGAAGACTTAACCAATCCATGCCAACAATGACATCAAAACTCTTGATTGAGACCGGTATGAGATCGATAGGGAATGAATGATCGTCTAACGTGAGGGTACAACCTATGAAAATTTTGTTAGAGCTTTCGGTCTTTCCATTATCCATTTCTACAACGAATGTTTCTGTTAGTGGTTGTGGGGATTGTTTAAGTAAGTGTTTAAAGCCTTGGTTTATGAAGCTTCTTTCTGCATCACTATCGAATAAGACACAGACATAAGAGCTGTTGAGAAGAAATGTACCAGTGACTACTGCGGGATCTGCTACTACTTCGTTGTGGCCAATAGTAAGTAGTCTTCCTGTTCCTCCTGCATTCCCAGCCTTCGGACAGTTTTTCTTGAAGTGGCCAGCTTCACTGCAGCCGTAACAAGTCTGGGTCACTCCCGAACCGGGAACTTGCGAGATAAGTTTGGGTGGGGCTCTGCAAAACCGGATAGTATGGCCCTTCCGGCCGCAGTTGGAGCACTGCAATTCATGGCAGATGTCGTGGTGGTGGAAGGAGCACTTGGGACACTTGGGCAGGTTCCCAACGTAAGCTCTTGCTGGTGCAGGTGTGGCTGGAGTGGTGGCAGCATGGACAGCCACAATTTGTTGATCTTGGAGGAGGGTTGAGTCTTCTTGCCCTTTTTCCTATCCCATTGCTTCCTCTTTTTGTCGGTTGTCTTGGGCGGTGCAGTGGTAGTTGTGGTTGTTGTTGCTGGAGTGGAAGAAACCTCGTGATTGATTAAACTTTGAGCCAATTCTTTGGCACTGTCAAAGGTTGTAGGGTATGAGGCTAGAACGTTTCCTCGATACGGGGGCATTAAACCCCAAATGTATCGTTCAATCTTCTTGCTTTCAGAAGGGATCATGTTTGGACTCATAGCTACCAAGTCGCAGAACCTGGCTGTGTAAGCTATTATGTCGGTCCCTTTCATCTTGAGGTTCCAGAGTTCCTCCTCAAGTTTCTGAATTTCGCCCCTAGGGTAGTACTCCCTTCTCATGTGGTCCTTCAGTGTGTCCCAGCCCATGGCGTTGGCTGTTATCAAAGAGAGTGCACTGACGTGGCCGTTCCACCATGTCAGGGCCCTGTTAGTTAGGGTGGCAGTAGTGAATTTTATTTTGCTCTCCTCGGGACATGAGCACATTTCAAAGACAGCCTCAGTTCTTTCGAACCACTGAGACAATGCTAGAATTCCTCCTGTACCATCGAAGAAGGTAGGTTTGCAGTTCATGAAGTCCTTATAAATACATCCCTGCACTCTTTGATGGACTTCACCAAATCTAGAGTTGCCACCGCTCACATCACCAGAGTTCATTTGAGCTATGACTGTTGTCACAGCTGTTTCAAACATCACTGGATCGAACTGCGGAGGAGGAGGTGGTGGAGGAGGGGTTTGAGCTGCTGGTCTGCCTCTAGTTGGTCGCTTGCGAGGAGGCATCTTTTACTGAAAGTTCATAGAACTGATAGCAATAGTAAGAGTCTATTGCAAACATGAATAGAGTGTTTTATGGACTATTTCAACATAATCCAAAGATCAGAAAGAGATTCATAGCAATAGAGTAGTTGACTGCCAATTTACTGGTATAAATGATGTAGTACAAGTTCGTGAAAAGTGACCTAGCAGTAGGTCTTACATCAAACCATAAGGAAAATGTTGGTAGTCTAAAGGCCTAATTAGAGTACTTTTCAAAGCTAGAAATGTTTACAGACAAGTTCTCTACGGACCATAGAAAGGATAGGCTAGTCCTTAACAAAAGAGTGAGATGATTAGACATTTTCTACGGGCAACGGGCACTCGTTGGGCGAAACCTCAGATCAGCTAGTTGACGCATAACTTCCTGAAGATGGCGTTCATGAGTCCTTTGACGTGCTCGGAGTTACATAACTTCGGCTCGGGATGCAGCTAGCTGTTGCTGCATAGCCTCGTTGGTCCTCCTTGTCCTATCCATAGCTTCTTCAAGTTGGCGGATGCGAACAGTGTTGAGATTCGAGTTGGCATCCACTTCTACGACTCAGCCTATGGCTGCTTGACCCCGTTCGACATTCCTAGCGATCCTTCGGATCATGATGGGCAGAACTCGGTCAGCTGATCCTCCCTCTCTTAAGTTGTACAAACTTCGGTCTCCATTGTAAGGTAAAGGCTGACCCTGCTCCTCGCTCCATCGGTTCAAGGTTATGGCCAACATGGGAGTGGGACCCTAAAATGTCGGACGGGGGTTGGGATTTGGAGCTTCAGAGGGTAGGTTGTTAACTTCTGGTTCGGAGCTGGAGCTCTCCGAGAAGCCTTCGGCGTGATGATCATCTAAAGGAATCGGGTGATCATCATCTGACTCCTCATCGAGCCATCCTCCATTGCCCTGGTTTGGATAGTACGGATCACCGGGATGGTGGAAGCCAGCCATGCTATCTACCCGAGAAAGGGGGAAAGAAAGGTTAATAGACGCACTAATCTAGGATACTTATAAGATGGATCGTTATTAGCCGACCCAATACTTGCGTAGTGCATACCAATTACACGTAACCGAAGCAAGATAGTCCTTCAAATAAGCAACCCTAACTTCAGATCCCCAATCAAACAAGAACAAGAAATGAAGCAAAGGCCATAGATTCTGAGTCTATAGCGCCCTAGTCACATGTAACCGTGGTGTATCCACTAGCAACTATTTTCCTACCAGTACCGACCCTTTTAGTTCTCACATAAGTATATTTTAGAGGCACAGAATACTCCTATAGTATTCTTATTCTAACGAACTTGTGGTAGTGTTGGTAAGTTTTTAGACTTGTTGCAACACCACAACCATTCTTAGGCACATGCTAGTCACTCCTAGAGAGATGTAGTTGATCAGGCTACATCCACCCAGATGTGACTATATGTCTCTAAGCTTAATTGTGTTGTTCAACAATCTTTAATACTTCTGTTATGTTCTATAATAATATTGACTCCTTTTTATTGGTGAATGTATATGTATATACTTAATTAAATATTTGACTACTTAAAAGCATATATTCTTGGTCAGAGTGTTTTAGTGCCGAAGTGTTTATAGTTCGTATATCTTTTAAGGGTTGATATACTTGATTCACTATAAACAATGCTATGATACCAATCTGTCACACCCCAAAACCGATAACGGCAGAATACGTTTCAGGGTGGAGGACGTCATGTACAGTATCATCACAATTGCATAATAGTAAAAACAAGAAACAACAACCATTTCATTTACATAGTGAGTTTAAATACAAGCGTGTTCTGTAAAGTTTCAATAGACACCAAAATTATAACAAAAATAAGAGATGGAATCTTGTATGCTCCATCTTCTCCAAAATGTTGCACCTGTACCTATCTACCTTTGACCTGAGGATACAAGTTATTTTGAAAACGAGTATCAGCATAAAGCTGGTGAGTTCATAAGAATTTAGTGTGGTTGATGTATAAAATGTTTTAAAACTTACAGTCTGAAAATCTATAATTTATGTTTATAAGTAGTTGAAAACCCTAGAAAATCCTATATTTTCCAGAAAGTACATTGTATGTGAAATCCTTTAAGTTGCGAGTAAGTTTTTATCATTGAAAACTGTTTGTTGTAAAAATATAGTAGCAAATCTCCAGTATGTAGTGTAGATAAGGAAAAGTTATGCCTGTTGTCAATAGTAGTGATGCGAACTTCCATTAGTAATAGATACTTACTTACTTCGGAATGTTAGCTTAGACTTTAGACTTAGTGTTTTGGTGTGGATATAAGTGTATTCCTTTTTATGTAACCAATAGTGTGAGAAATAGGGAGTTCGATGACCTTCCCGGTCATACGTAGTATAGTGAAGTAATCCCATCCCTGAGCCTAATCGGGTTGGACTGTAATTAACCGTCAGGATATAATAATGTCTGCCCCGTATAGATCTATACATGTAGTGTCGCCTTCCGTCCGGAAAGCCCTGGTCACAGGATGTAAGCGCGATAGAGTGTCTTATAGAGGGATAGTGTGTTATACTCTGGATTAGTGTTTTCTATTATATTATAAAGTAGTAGTAGCCTTTCGTATAGTTCGTAGAGCATTCTCTTATACATGTATCATCTTGTAATAATAATGGTTATAGTGTGTATAGTAGTAGGAGTAACGAGTAGTAGTGGTAATCTTACCTATACCTATTATAGTTAACTTAGTGTGTATGGTTCTCAGCATTTGTATAACAAGGGTATTGAATATGATGAAGAATTTTATATCTAACACCAATATACATGATATATAACTAAGAAATCAACAACAGTCAGACGGATAACAGATACCCTAAGACCACATCAAACAAGAACAGAAGATAAGGCGAGCTATTGGTCCTAAGTCCTTCAAGTCTTACTTATATACATATATTAATGTAGATACATTTTTATAAGAAAAGTAACTTAAACAGAGTTTGAAAATAATTTAAATAACAATTTAACAAGAGAATGGATTTAGATATTGAAAATAGTTTTGTTCTCAAAGCAGTTTTAAAATGTAAAATTCTTTTATAAAGCATAGTGATAAATCACATGTGATTTGTACTATGAATTGTAAGTCACATGTGATTGATTTCCATAAATTGTATATTTGACTTGTATCCCCCCCCCCCCCTAAAACATGTAAAAACAGTTGAAAAGGTTCATTAAGGGATATGAATTCACCTGAAATGAGTAAATCAGGTGAATGTGTCGGATGAGCGTTTGGTGTTAAGTAAGGACTTGTACACCCTTTAAGATCATAGTAACACATGAGATATATGTTTTACAAGTAATTAGTGACTTATATTCTATTTAAAACATTTCAACATCCTAACTTGATTAAAGGTCTTATGGTTGAGTGCTAGAAGGTCAATGAGTTGTACGGAAGGAGCGTATGACCTCACTTCGGAGTTTACTCTCCTAAAACCCACCCTAAGTGAGTTTATGGTTGGGAGGCCATATCCTCCATGAGTTTACGTCTGTAAACTCATGTGAGGGGTATTTTGATTGCTTTCTAGTCTCATATGCATAGAGAAGTGGTTCCAGGGAATTTTACAAGGCCAAAGGGGGTGTCTAAGGGTCCAAGAGTTTACTCCCTTGGAGTTTACGTCCCAAAGGCCACTCCTTGGGAGTTTATGGCTGTAAGCTTCATGGCTTAGGCCATGAACTCTTGTGTACCCCCAAATCTTTGATTTTAAGGTCCTTGTTTCAATTCCAACAATTTCTAGCGAAGGTATAGGGCCTTGTAGGGGACTTAAACTATCATTTGACATGGTTTGGGGGAGTTTACCCCTCAAATGATGTTGTTTAATTGTCCCAAACTCGAAATGGAAGCTCCTTAGGTCATATCTCAAGTCTAACATGATTTGGAAGTGTGTTTGCGGCATTTTCGCATAGATAAAAGGTGTTTACGGCCTAAGCATGTGCTTGGGCTGTAAACCCTCTTTTATGCCCTAAAAATTATTGTTTTGATGATTAAACACAACTAGGTAAATTCCCCAACTAGCATCTAAGCTCAAAAGAAGGAAAATCGGGACTTTTGCACACTTTTTGGTATTTACGGCCTAAGGAGATTCTTAGGCCGTAAACTCCCTTTTGATGGCCATATTGTGTGCTTTTTGAGCTAATGCAACAATAAATGATGTTTAGAACGAGTTACAGTAGAAGATCTTACGTTTTGGAGGCGAAATTTGCGGCTTTTGGAGTTGGGAATGAGCTAGAAAGAAAAAGTAGTAAGAGAGTGATGCTTGAGTGGTAAAAGAGTTCAAGGAAGTGTTCCACCTTCCTTATATAGGCATCGGGTATTGCACCCGGTATACGACTACCCGATGCTAAAGTTTGACGGGGTTTAAACTTTTTACCCGGGTTATATGGTTGAAAAATAATATAACTTTATTTCGTTAAATGGAAACAACCTTGACGAGTTATATTTATTTTACTAAGATAATAATCACACGAAATATAAATAAATAAATAAATATTTATTTATTTGACGACTCCAAATTACGAAATTTTTATAAAATGACGTATTCCGTTAGCGGCAATGGAATTTATATAACGGAATAGAATTTGGGTTGTCACACAAATAAACTGAGTGGCTCAGGATGGGAAACCTGATGAGTACATAGGGTTTTCAGCCCACAATAATATAACTATTATGTTTAATCATCACACAATCAACCCAATTATCCATCCCGGTTATCTTCTTTATTCTTAAGGATCTACCCTAAGAATCAGTTATCCTTCATTCATTCATTCCTAAGGATTATCCTAGGAAATATGCGCGAAGTCCATTACTGCTAATGTTATCTGTTAGGAACAGCTGCCAATATTAACCTTTAGGCGCAGCTGCTAGGATTGTGTTGTTCTCAATTAGGCGTAACTGTCAATATCATCTATTAGGCGTACTTGCCATGATTATGATATTCTCTATTAGGCGTAACTACTGATATTATCCTAAAGGCATAACTGCTAGCATGTTTAGACTACATCTCATTTCAAAATAATCTACAGGTTGTGGCGCTGCTGCTAATATTCATCTATATAATCTTTCATCCCTCATCACTTATCTACCCATGTTCTACCCAACATATTCGTAGATAAAAAAATACAGCTCATATCTGAAATAAAGTCTAAATCTTTCATCCAGGATAGATCTGAAGATATAAAATACATATATAGCTTAGATCTAAAAAACAAGATTTAGATATTTCATCTAGCGTAGATATCAAGGTATAAAATACATATACAATCTAGATCTGAAGAAAAAGTTCAGATCTGAAAAGAAAGAAGTTTCGATCTTTCATCCAACATAGATCTCAAAGTATAAAATACATATACAGTCTAGATCTGAAGAAAAAGTTCATATATGAAGAGAAAGAAGTTTAGATCTTTTATCCAACATAGATCTCAAAGCATAAAATACATATACAGTCTAGATCTAAAGAATAGTTCAGATTTGAAAAGAAAGAAGTTTAGATCTTTCATCCAACATAGATCTCAAAGTATAAAATACATATACAGTCTAGATCTGAAGAATAGTTCAGATTTGAAAAGAAAGAAGTTTAGATCTTTCATCCAACATAGATCTCAAAGTATAAAATACATATACAACTTAGATCTGAAAAACAAATTTTAAATCTTTCATAGTACATATCTCAAGTAAACATATATTATGCACACATAGCACGTAAGTTATATAGAATACTTCATATCTATGTGTAAGATGAAAGTAACAATGCACTCACTTGATAAGGTGGTGATTCCAACTTGGACAGCGCTTCGCTTCGATGAAACCGGGAGGTTTGCTTGAAAACCGGGTTATGCGGGGGCAGAGTTTCCAAACTGAAAAGCTCTTTTTCTCATAGCGTTCTAGCGCTCCGGGGCTTTCTTCAAGTGCTAGGGAAGTTTACTAGGCTTTTGGGGGTGTTTTGGGAGGTTTAAAGAGTGAGTATAGAGAAGAAGAAGTAGATTTCGGTATGAAAAATGAAGGAACTCTCGAGAGGTATTTATAGTCTGAAGAAGTGTTGAACTCATTGAGTTTCTGGCCCAACACATCGAGTTTCTAACCTCCAACTCATCGAGTTAGTGCCACGTTTCGTCATCATATTGTGCCACGTCACCTACTTCGCTGAAACACCCTTCCGACTTCCAAACCCAGTAACTTTTTCATATGAGCTTCGTTTTCAACATTCTTTATATCTACGTGTAGGTGGGTACATGCTCTACAACTTTCGTTTAGACACCATCGGATAATTCATAACTTCTACATACGAACTCCATTTCCGACCATATTTTTATCATTGAACTCCTATTAATGAGGTCTTCAAATCTTATTTAGGTTTTGTCGGCTAAAAATCGCTCAATCTAAAATTCAAACTCCGGGTTGTAGACTGCTATGCCAAACCTTAGAAAATTCATAACTTCCTTATACGAAGTCGAATTTTGACGTTCTTCTTATGCACACTCTCAGTTTAACGTATACTAAAACTTTTGTTTAGATCGCTAAGGCTAAAGAGAATTTTATCGCAAACTCACTTTTAACGTCACACAGCGTCATATCGGTTTTGTCGTGACACTTCAACAGGTCATACTTCTTCGTTATAACTTGGATTTTGGCGTTCTTTATATGTACGGAACCCTTGAGACATATACTACAACTTGGTTAAGGTTATTTATTCTAAATAACCTTTTATCAAAAAAATTCATTTTCGACGCTTATTGTGTCTCAATTTACTAGCCAGGATATGCGGGTGTTACAGTCACACATGCTACGGTTGCGGTGAGACCGAGCATTACAAGAAGAACTGCCCGAAGGCACAAAACAGAAATAACAGAGGTGTGGGAAGGGTTCTAATAATAGGGCATTAGGAGGCCATGAGGGATCCCACCGTGGTTACTGGTACGTTCCTCCTAAACAACTCATGTGCATGCATAGTATTTGATAGTGGTGCGGAGAAAAGATTCATGAGCCGCCAGTTTAAACACTTACTCAAACAGTAACCCCAACCACTATGTGAAACATTCACAGTTGAAATGGCCAATGGAAAGACAGAAAGTACTAAAGATATATTCGTAGGACGCACACTAACTCTAAACAATCATTCCTTCCGAATAGACCTTATTCCATCAATAAGTAGCTTTGATGTTATCATTGACATGGATTGGTTAAGTCGTCACCATGCCGATATCCTGTGTTATGAAAAGGTTGTTCGCCTTAATCTACCAAGTAGCGAAACCCTCGTCATTTATGGCAACAAACCCGATGCGAATCCACAAATCATCTCCTGCATCAAAGCTCAGAAATATCTATGCAAAGAATACCACACCTTCTTAGCTCATGTCGTTGATAAGAAACAAGAAGTGCAAGATGTCAAGGATATTCCTGAGGTTTGCAACTTTCCTGATGTATTCCCAGAAGACCTTCTTGGAATCCCACCTGTACACCAAGTCAAATTCATAATCGACTAAATTTCTGGAGCCACTCCCATAGCCAAATCCCCATACCGCTTAGAACCAGCTAAAATGCAAGAACTATCCAGCCAACTGAATGAACTACTGAGCAAAGGATTCATTCGACCGAGTTTCTCACCTTGGGGAGCACCGGTCTTATTCGTGAAAAAGAAGGATGGATCATTCGACATGTGCATAGACTACTAACAACTGAACAAGCTCAATATCAAAAACCGTTAGCCCCAACCTAGAATCAAGGACTTATTTGATCAACTGCAAGGATCAAGCTACTTCTCAAATATTGATCTAAGGTCAGGGTACCATCAGATGCGAATTCAGGAGGAAGATATTCCGAATACGACATTCACAACTTGCTACAGCCAGTATGAGTTTGTGGTGATGCCCTTTGGTTTGACTAATGCACATGCAGTGTTCATGGACTGAATGAACCGTGTGTGCCGACCTTACTTGGATAATTCGTGATAGTATTCATCGACGACATATTAGTTTATTCACGAACTAATGATGAACATAGTCAGCATCTACGACAGGTCTTGGAGACGTTAAGGGAGGAAAAGCCATATGCAAAGTTCTCAAAGTGCGAGTTCTGGATTCGAAAAGTAGACTTCTTAGGGCACGTAGTCGGTGAGGAAGGGATACACGTGGACCCTTCCAAAGTCAAGGCGATTGAAAACTGGGCAACACCAAGAAGACTGAAGGTGATCCACCAGTTTTTAGGCCTTGCTGGCTACTACCGAAGATTTATACAAACCTTCTATAAGCTCGCGAAGCCGCTCACTACCTTGACTCAGAAGGGAGTGACGTTCAGTTGGGAGAATAAACAAGAAACTTCCTTCCAAATGCTTAAGAAAGCTATGTGCATCGCTCCAATCTTGTCTCTCCCAGAAGGGACCAAAAACTTTGTGGTCTATTGTGATGCATCCAAGCAGGGCCTAGGTTGTGTGCTTATGCAACGATGAAGAGTCATTGCATGTGCCTCAAAAGAACTCAAGACCATGAGGTCAATTACACCACGCACGACCTCAAACTAGGAGCAGTGGTCTTTGCCCTGAAGATCTGGGGGCACTACCTTTAAGGAACTAAATGCACCATCTTCATAGACCATAAGATCCTTCAGTACATTCTTAATCAAAAGGATCTCAACATGAGAAAATGATGATGGTCAGAACTGCTAAATGACTACGAATGTCAAATTCGTTATCATCTAGGCAAGGACAACATAGTAGTACACGCCCTGAGTCGAAAATGATACTCAGGCCGCCGAGTAAAATCATTAACCATGACCATCCATTCACACCTGTCCACACAATCAAGGAGGAGTAGCTAGAAGCCCTAAAACCCAAGAACTTCCTAGGTGAGGCATTGTAGGGAATGGATAAAAACATAGAAGTCAAGGGTGATAGAGCTTATTACCTCATTAATCGAATATGGACACCAAAATTCGGAGGGTACAGATAAGTTTTCCTGAACGAGGCTCACAAGACAAAATACCCAGTTCATCCCGGTTCAATCAAGATGTATCTGGACCTCAAGAAACTTTATTGGTGACTGAACATGAAAGTAGAGATTACTACCTATGTGGGAAAGCGCCTGACTTGTGCCAAGGTAAAGGTAGAATATCCAAAGCCCTCGGGTTTGCTTCAGCAACCGAACATACTGGAGTGGAAATGGGATCGAATAACCATGGACTTCATAACTAAGTTACCCAAGATGATAGGTGGACTTGACACCATCTAGGTGATCGTTGACAGGTTAACCAAACCTGCACACTTCCTACCAAGAAAAGAGATTGACAAGATGGAGAAGCTAATCTGGACATACATTAAAGAAATTGTGCGACTACATAGGGTGCCAATATCTATCATCTCCAACAGAGATAGTAGGTTCACCACATGGTTCTGGTAGTCGCTACAAAAGTCCTTGGGAACCAAACTCGACATGAGTACAACATATCACCCTCAGACTGACGGGTAAAGCGAAAGGACCATTCGGATGCTAGAAGACATGTTGAGGGCATGTATGATACACTTTAGTAAGGACTGGGATACCCACTTACATCTTGTCGAATTCTCATACAATAACAACAATCACACTAGCATCAAAGTAGCACCATTCAAATCCCTCTACGGATGCAGGTGCAGATCACCTCTGTATTGGGCTGAATTGGGTTACACACAACTAGCAAAAAGGCATGTTCCTGATAGCACACTCACTAGCCCGGAGATCATACGAGAAACTATGGAAAAGATTATCCAAATCCGTTCATGATTAAAGGCATCCAAGGATCGGCAAAAGAGCTATGCTGATAAGCGACGAAAACCCTTGGAATTCTAGGTTGGTGACCGCGTTATGTTGAAGGTGTCACCCTGGAAGAGAATGATACATTTTGGCAACCATGGAAATCTAAATCCAAGGTATATCGATCCATTTGAGATCCTTTCCAGACTCGGCTCGGTGGCTTCCAAACTTCGACTACCACGGGAACTCAGTAAAATACACCTGTAACATCCTGTTACGAATTGTCCGTGGTTAGGGATCGTGGGCCACGAGTTGGCCATGAGGAGGTTTCAGATTGCGGCAAGTTGATACAAACGTAAGTCATCTTGTTACCTTTCCATAGGTAAGCGAATCTTTGGAATCATAGTTGCATCAAGGAAGCTAAGGAAGTTTGGGGTTTTGGCAATAAGAGCCCCTAAGTTGAGAAATGTTGCAGAGGAGTACGCTAGGAGTACATATGTGTACGCTTAGCGTACATGTGCGTGTGATACTTAAGCAACAGGCACCCAGTACACTGGGCGTACCAGGGGGTATGTTGGGCGTACTAGGCGCAGAGTGGGAACCCTAATATTTTGAGTGACCCTATATAAAGAATGCGATGGCCTCATTCCTGGCCACCCACCCCAAGAGAATAAACCTTCCAAAACCTTTATTCCTCGTCCATGAGGGTTTATGAGTGCATGAGGGCCCTTAAGGATGACTTTGTGAAGTCCTTGAAGTGAAGAAGGAGCATAGAAGGGAAAATAGTTGGAATTCAAACTTTGGATCTGAGCTTTTATGGGGATGGAGTATCAAATGAAGGTATAAAATTCAGAGCTTTCATACTCCTTTTGATTTATGCTTAGTATGGTCAATTTTAGGGTTTTTGGTCCCATAGCTTGAAGCTTTGTGAGTTGTTAAACTTCAGAGCCCATTATCCATCCTTTTGAGTGTTTTGATGGAGTAGTTTCATAAAAATGAGATCTTGAAGGTTAAGATCAAGTCATGCATGAGTGGAGAGCTTAATAAGTAAAGAGAACGAGCATTTTGTGTGTTGTGTTCACAACAGCCACAGAAAGGCTAAAAGTCTCCGACTTTATGGAATAAGGACTGTTAGGGAGCCTAGATCCAAGAGATGGGCTAAGGTCTTAACGGGTTAAGATGAGGGGAAACAGATCTAGCAAATTGAGAGTACACCTTGTGTAATTTTAGTACACCCTGCGTACCGGGTTGAGGTCCCCGATCAGATTCATGAACACTAGAGTATGCTAAGCGTACCAAAGGGTACGCCCCGTGTAACCCTTCTGTGGGCTTTCGGGCTAGTATTTGTTGTGGGCCTTAGATGTTGGACCTGAATGTTTCGGTTGTGTAATTGAGACTATGATTAGAGAATATTATAATTAAGCCTTGGACCCTTGTGTTGGGCTTGTCTTGTAGATTGAGGTTTGGGCCTCGGGGAAGCACATTTATTATTGGGCCTTGGTGGGCCCAATGGGCTTAGGGAATTAATGGACTGGTAGGTGGTCCATCTTTAGACCCAATAAGTAAGAGGTTGGACTTAGCTCCTAATTGAGATTATTGTGGATTTGGCACAGAGTTAGAGGTCGGTGCGTAGCAGTAGTGTTTACAGGAGTTGTTCTTCATCCGAGGTGAGTCTTCTCACTATACTTTACCTATAGTGGTAATTAGAGTTAGGTGACAGAGTATTTGTATGTTGATTATATGATGTAATACAATGCATTATTTCTATGTGATTTATGCTATGTATGTTTCAGAGTTTACAAAGTTAGGACCGGAAGGTCCACAGAGTTATGGGACTGGAGGGTCCCACTGAGACACATTGACCAGAGGGTCAAACAGTGTTAGAGCCTCGAGTGGCTAATATGTGTTGTATGTGGTATTTTAGGGAACTCACTGAGCTTTATGCTTATCGTGTTATGTGTTATGTGTTTCAGGTTTTCTTCTCAGGATCGCGGGATGGCACCGGCTTGATTGTACACCCCAGAGAAATAGTTAGGAGGATCCTGGATTAATAATGGATTTGTGCTTTGTAATTAAATAAAAGATATTTTTATAAGATATGTTATGAAGAGTATGCATTTTTAAAAATGAAATTTTTTTTAAATTTTCACATCGTTACAAGTTGGTATCAGAGCCTTGGTTTGAGGGATTCGGATGTGCCTTCGGGTATATCTAGACTCAAACTAAGGAAATGAGGAAATTTTCAAAATAAATGATTTTTCTAAAAAGAGCTTCTAAGAGAAAGCGGGAAGGAGCAGTGTGTACAATCAACCAGAGCCCGAACAGTGATTTCCCAAAATACCATTATTTTTGTGTTATGAAATATGTTGTAAGATATTATGCATGCTAGAGATAGGCTAGGTATTTCATATTTTAGCACTAGAGTGGCCTGATTTTTGATGCCTTAGCCTAGGATTTGTTGTTATCTGTGATGCACTTTCGATTATGTGCTAAGTAAGAGTATCCAGCAGGAATCCTATGTAGAGAGGGATTTGGGTAGAGGAGTAATCCTAGGAGAGATACCTAGATGAGTATTTGTGAAGCCTACCAAGAAAGTAGCTAGATACCCGTAGGGGTAGAGTTGCAGAGTTTGGTAATATCTTTTGAGTTCGAGTAGTGCTAGGGAGTTATCACCTAGAGCAGGTTATATGTGTTTGCTGCTTGCTTCGTGCTTTGTGGAACTCCCGATGATGGGAGTTAGCTACAAAGTGAATGTGACGATATTCAGGAGGTAGATGACTTGTTTTTGGGTTTTAAGCATTCTAACACTCCTAAGTGTACATGCAACCCTAAATACCTTGGATCTATGTTTTCTCTATTAAACATGCAAATAAGAACTTTCCAAGGTATTATCCTAATCTAGCATACAAAACTATCAATATAACAAGATAGAATACATACCTCTTTGATGTAGAATGTCTTCATGAAGCTTGAGTGCCTAGTTCCCCAAGTGTGACACCTCAAATGGTTCACACAACACCAAATACACTTGGATTAACTTGAGAGAAATCTACACTTCATGAAAATCGGCTAGCCCCTTTCTTACTCTCTCTAGTCCCCGATTTTTTCAAGAATAAGATCTGTATATATAGTGTTACAATTAGGGTAAACCCTAATTGTCATGACTTTCCATTTTCTTGGATCCATGGGTTCAAATACACCATGGAGCATTAGCCCACTATACAAGTATGGACGATTTACACAATCAATCCGTATATTTAATTAGTGTTCTTTTGATCACTTAATTAATCCTAGATTAATTCTTGATCAATACTAATTAAATAATCTTATTATTCTTATTACTAATATACTAGAACTTATAGTATATTAATAACCACAAGTGTCTTATTTCTCTCATTATAGTCTATCCAAGTGCATGATGCTATGCAACCCAAATGGACCATGCCGGGTCGGGTCAAGTCTTACCAATTATAGTTATGGACTTAGACATTAATCCAACAGTCTCCCACTTGGATAAGTCTAATACTAATATTGTGTATGACTTTAGGAACCGATTGGCAATCGTAGCTCTTAAAAGCTTCTGTCGAACTTTGACCTTGTAGATGAACTCTGACCTTTGTCAATGACTTATCCATTAGATAAGGGATCATATATTCCTCCATTCTAGATATTATATGGACTGAGACATGGATTATAATCATTCTCTCTGTCCATTTGTTGTTTCCCGATTTCCGATTTATGACGACTGACTAATTGAACAAATCAAATCAGTCTTGGCCCATCCGAGCACTTTCATTTGTCATCATCAAATCATCGAGGGGCCCACAGATATCGCTTTTATCCTAAAGGTAAAAGGAATGGATAAACTTCGACTCATATGGCTTGTTCTACTACTTGTTGAATCATACACAAAGACACGTTTTATAGCACCGAGTTACCAAATGCGTTTTCGTGCAATTAATGTACTAACAACTCATAGTAACAACTCATATCTCTAGGTTTGAAGAATATAAGATATTATCGTCTCATGATCACTCGTGATAAAACCCATGAAGTGATTCCAATGAGCGCGGGTTGAATCCAATACTCAGAACTTATGAGCACTCATGAGTGTTGTAGTCCTTTGTCCAACACCTTAGACCTCTACAAGCCAACCCATGACAGTCTTAATTCATATCTACTTCCAACATATGACCGACTGTGGATGGTTTGAATAACTTAGTCGTTCCGGAAGAATAACCTAGTTTATTCGGGAAGTCAAAACATGCAAAGTGAAACACAATAATAATTGAATCCAATATGGTATCAAAACCTATGAACATAAATAAAACACCTTTTATTTATCACCATACGATTACACATTATTCATTATATAATGTTTCAGCTATCAACTTTATTCTTGAATTTAAAACAATAGTTGTCCCATGCTCCAAGCATGTACACTATGTTTTCTAAACACTAGCTATGCCATACACCAAGTATGCATACTATGTTTTTCTATGATCTTTACTTTGTGAACTAGATCAATTGAACATAACTTCAATGATTCTCTTTTCACACTCCCAAATCCTTACTGCAAATGCAAGAATTCCAAATTCATGCCATTTACTGAAATCTGTTAGATTCTAAACTTATATGCATTGATCCTCTTGTAAAGATTATGCACAAATTCATAAAGACTTGTCAACAATCATTACAGAGTATTCCAAAGGAGATCAACTCCTTGAAAACATCCTTCTTGCATTAAGTTTCTGTGACAACCCGAAATTTCCATTTGTACGAACACTATCTATTCAATAGGAGCTAGTCCAATTTCTGTAAATTTCAGACTTGTCCGAACAAGTTTGTGTACATTAGGGTTTACGTTTCTGGACGTATCCGGAGAATGGATCCTCCTGAAATCGTGAAACTTGAACATTGTAAGTTTCACAATGTGATAGTCCGACTTCCGGAATAAAAATATTTTCTGTCAAAATATTCCAGGACTATAAATAGTTTTCTGAACTAAATTAATTCATTATTTACAATTCCAACTAGAGAAAAGCCAATTCTCTCTGACGGATCTTCGGGTTTTCATCCCGGATTGTGAGTCTACTTTCCTAAACATGTTTTAATACTTGTTATATGCTTTATAACATCAT
The DNA here is from genome assembly GCF_052625555.1 of Lactuca saligna. NCBI lineage: Eukaryota > Viridiplantae > Streptophyta > Magnoliopsida > Asterales > Asteraceae > Lactuca > Lactuca saligna. The sequence goes on from NC_136424.1 coordinate 171,108,748, forward strand.
TTATATGTCCAAAATCAACAAAGTTAGAGGAGTTTACGGCCAAAGAACTCTTGGGCCGTAAACCCCTTTTTAAGGGACAAACATGCCCTAACTTGCCTCCTTGAACCTTAGGACTTTAACCACTAGTACTTGTGCTTGTTTTGGACTTGAAAACACTTCAAAATGATAGACTTTTAGGAGTTTACGGCCAAGGAAAGGATCTTGGGCCGTAAACCCCTCTTTCTTATGTTAAAAATCATTCCAAGCACACCTTAGGCCTTAAGACAATTTACCTTGCATACTTGGGACTAGAATGGAGAGTAGAACACATCAAAACCACTCCTTGAAAGGAGTTTATGGCCAATGAAGATATCTTGGGCCGTAAACTCCAAGTGATGCCCTAAATGTGTGCATCTTGTCCCCATTAGCCTTAGATAAATTCATGGAAGCCATCCTTGATGTTTAAGAGCCTCAAATCAATTAAAATCCAAGAGTTTACGGCCGTAAACTCTAGGGTGAGAGGACTTTAGGCCGAAAACTCCACTATAGAGCATACTAGAGCCTTAAACTACTTCATGTGTTATTCCAACAAAGCTAGGAGTGTTCTAGGATCAAGATAGCACCCTAAAACAACCAAAACCACCCTTTGAGGAGTTCACGGCCATAAACCCATGAGTTTACGGCCATAAAATCCAAGGTGTGGGGTTTGTTGGGTGGTGAACTCCTATGCAAGGCCATTTGATGTTTCAAACCCTTTTGCCTTGTCCCGTAGCAACTTAGATGCAACCATTTGAACCTTAAACACTCATAAGAGTGTTTACATGTTCCTAATTGTATTAACTTACTTTGTTAAGTTATTATGTGGCTAATTAGTTATATATATGCTTATTATATGATAACTAGGCTCGAACGTGTGAACAAGTCTCCGTTTGACACTTAGCACGGTACCCGATACATCAATTCAAACGACTCACCACAAGTGAATTCATACCCCTTGAATCAACCTTTGAAATGATTTTAAATGTTTTAAATACTTTATGGGGGGAATACAAGTCAAATACTTATAGTTATTGCTTCAATCACATGTGATTGCATTTAATCACATGTGATTAATAACTAGGAAAACAACGATTTTTACTACTGTTCAAACTGTTTTATCAAACTGTTTCACTTCAAATGTTTTACAAACTCTTTCTACTTATCAAACACTTTTATTAAACTTTGTTTTACTTCTTATAAATTGCATGCCCATATATGTATATATATATATATATATATATATATATATATATATATATATATATATATATATATATATATATAAGTAATGCTTAAAAGGCTTAGGAAGGCCATCCGCCCTATTTCCTTTTCGCGCACTGAGATGTGGTCTGGTGGGACTTCGGCTGACAATCCGAAGGTCGTTTCAACATTAGTTATATATCATATATACATGTATAGACATAAAAGTACTTCCATGTTCATATTTATCAGTACATCAATAGTTAGTTACCATCGGGGTAACACAATACGTATACATATACTAGAAACAATACATATACAATGATACTAGAAACAATACATATACATATACTAGAAACAATAAATATACAATGATGCTAGAAACAATACATATACATATGCTAGAAACAATACATATACAATGATGCTAGAAACAATACATATACAATGATACTAGAAACAATACATATACAATGATACTAGAAACAATACATATACATATACTAGAAACAATACATATACAATGATGCTAGAAACAATACATATACATATGCTAGAAACAATACATATACAATGATGCTAGAAACAATACATATACAATGATGCTAGAAACAATACATATACATATACTAGAACAAGAAGCAGTACATATACATGAATACTTTATTATTGTGATTTAAATCGGAGCATGACTTAACTGTCATGGCTCGAGTTGTAGCCAGAATTCTCTTGAAGGGAGAGCGTGAGTTTGCGTATAGATCTATACTGGATTGACAATCCTGCACCTTGCTGCTAGCTACAGCCGGACCTGCAGGTCTGCGGGTGCCAAACGTCATTCCGTTATTACGACCATTCATTTGTTGTTGTTACTAGTCGATAGTATGGTGCGATTTATCACGTAATGCCTTAATATAAATCCGGTTTAAGGTAGTTAGTACCGCAGTAGTTCTTATAATACAAGGCTACAGTACTACATTAATTTACCCATTACATATTTTTAGTGATAACCTCACTTAAACATTTATGTACAAACTATATTTTGTTAAATGATAGTTACATTTGGGAGATTACACACTTTTACATCAAACGAACATACCAAAACAGTTAAGCCTTGGTAGAAGGCTTCTTTAATAGAAAATATAGGTTTTTCTGAGAGATTCAAACTTTTACAAACAATTGCAAACTTTTACATACATTTTACAAACTTATACTTGATACATGTTCAAACATTTTTGAATGACAAATACAGACACTAAAATACTTATGAACTCACCAGCTTAATGCTGATAAACTCTTTCAAAATAACTTGTATTCTCAGGTCATCAGTAGATAGGTACCGAGGCCAGCTTTTGAGAAGATAGAGCGCATTCAAGACTCATCTTATTATTTTGATATACGTTATTTTTGGTGTCTACAATGTACAGAACCCACTTGTATTAAAATTATATATTTAATGCAATGGATGATGTTGTTTGCTTATTTACATTTACTGTGTTGTGATACTTACATGACGTCCTCCGCCCCAGAACGTTTCCGCCGTTCTTGGTTTTGGGGTGTGACAGATTGGTATCAGAGCATTGTTTATAGTGAATCAAGTATATCAACCCATAAAAGATATACTAAACTATAAACCCATTTGGGATTAAAACACTCTGACCAAGAGTCTATACTTAAAATACTAAAATATTTAATTAAGTATACTAGTCTACATTCATACTAAAACCAGTGTCACAACGACAAGAACAGAAGTATTACGATTGTTAAATATCACAGGTAAGCTCGGGGATATATGGTCAGTCCTAGGAATGGCATAGCCTGATCAACTATGCTGGTCCGAGGAGTGATTAGCATATGCCCTAGAATGGTTGTGATGTGTTAACAAGTCTAAAAACTTACCAACAATACCACAAGAAGATTCAATAGAACCTAAACTTAAAATACTATAGGTGTATTTTGTACTACCAACTACTTGTATACTATATCTTTATACCTCTCTTCTCGCGTAGATTTAAATGGCTGGATTCCATCACGGCGACCCGTACTTTCCAAATGAAGGCAACGCAGGATGGCTCGAAGCAGAGTCTGACGATGAACACCCAATTCCATTGGATGATCATCAAGCTGAAGGCTTCTCAGATGGATCAGACTCTGAGCCTGAAGTCAACAACCTACCTCCCGTAGGTCAAGCCCCGAACAACAACCCTCGACCAGCTTTTCTAGGTCCCACTCCCTTGTGGGTAGATAACTTGAATCGCTGGAGTGACGAACAGGGTCAACCCTTACCATACTTTGGGGACCGAACCTTTTACAACGTCAGCGATGGCAGCTCTGCTGACCGAGCTCTACCTGTCCTTATCCGTAGAATAGCTCGTAATGACGAGCAAGGTCGAGCAGCCATCGACCGGGTCGTGGAGATTGATGCCAACTCTGGTGTCAACACAGTCCGCATTCGCCGTCTCGAAGAAGATATGGAACGGACCCGGAGAACCAATGAAACTCTGCAGCAACGTCTAGTTGCCTCTCAAGCTGAGGTCATGGAACTTCGAGCTCGTCAAAGGGCTCATGAACAACACCTTCAAGAGGTGGTACGTCAAATGAGAGACCTCAGGGTTCTCCCGAGGAATACTCATCGCCGTTAGATGATGTCTGGTACATCATTATCTTTTCGGTTAAGTATTAGTCTTTTAACATCTGTGCTCTAAGTAGCACTTATCTGTAAAATATTCCTAACTTTCCGTACTCTAATTAGGAATCTAGGAACTGTCAAACTTTCCGTATGGTATGATGTAAGACCTACTGTTAGGTCAATTTTCATTGAACTCGTTACATCAGTAATACCAGTATTATTGACAACTACCTACTCTGTGGGATAAATCTTTACATTTGGATTTCCCTACACATCTTTCTAGTTGTGAACACAAACACTTATTCAATTGTTGGGCTATGGCTAGTTAGTCCATGTGTCATTCGCACATTACTCACAAATTGATTCTTACCACTTTTCTCATCTTTATAAACTTATAGTTGAAAGATGCCTCCTCGTAAATCTCCCAGGACTAGGAATAATCCTGTACCTCCACCGCCTCCTCCACCTGCAGTCATCGATACTGCCGCTCTGAACGCTGTCGTAGCTGCAGCAGTGGCAACTGCCATGGCTCAGTATCACTCATCAGATGCTAGCAGAGGTGGAACCCCGGTTAACTCCATTCCGGTTGAAACTCCTGTGCGCTCGAGAGAGTGCTCTTACAAGGATTTCACCAACTGTAAGCCGAAACCCTTTCATGGGACCGGCGGAGTCATTGCTCTTTCGCAATGGTTCGAGAAGACTGAATCGGTCTTCGAAATTTGTTCTTGCCCTGCTGCGTGCAAAGTCAAATATGCCGCATGCACCTTCGAAGGGAAGGCACTGACGTGGTGGAACAGCCACGTTAAATCTCTAACTCTCGTCGTGGCCAACGACATAGGCTGGGATACGATGAAGGACCTCATGATTGAGGAATACTGCCCGAGGGGCGAGATCCAGAAATTGGAACAGGAGCTTTGGAGCCTGACCATGAAGGGCACCAACATTATCGCTTACACTACCCGGTTTAGCGAACTGGTGGCCCTCTGCCCTAACATGGTTCCCACTGAAGGGAAGAAGATTGAAAGGTATGTATGGGGGCTAGTGCCTCCTTACCAAGGGAATGTCTTAGCATCCAACCCTGCTACCTTCGACAGTGCCAAGCGACTGGCACAGCGGCTCATTGACCATGGTGTCAAAACCCCTACAACCACAACAACCCTAGCCATCTCAGAACCATCCAAACCCACTGACTCCAAGCAGAAGTTCTGGGATGACAAGAAAAGGCAACAAGCTGCCAAGAAGCAGCAAATTGTGGTTGTACATGCTGCAGTAACCCCTGCTGCTACTGCACCAACGAAGCAGTATGCTGGAAGTTTGCCGAAGTGAAACAAATGCAACTTCCACCACAACGGCCCCTGCCGTGAAATGCAGTGCTCAAACTACAACAGGAAAGGACACACCGTCCGTTTCTGTAAATTCCCGGCGCAACCGATCATGCAAGTCCCTGGCTCTGGCGCGAGCCCAACTTGCTATGGATGTGGCGAAACAGGCCACTATAAGAGGGACTGCCCCAAAGCGAGAAATACGGGAGGAGCAGGGAGGGTACTAGCTATAGGCCACGGGGAAGCAGTCGCTGACCCGACAGTGGTGACTGGTACATTCCTCCTCGATAACTCCTATGCATGCATTCTGTTCGATAATGGAGCGGAGCGAAGCTTCGTAAACCACAAATTTGCTCGCATGCTTAAACCACAACCACACGCACTTAAAGAACAATTCACAGTAGAAATGGCTAACGGCAAAACAGAAAACACCAGTAGCATATACTTAGGATGTATCCTAACCCTAGATAACCATTCATTCCCAATCGACCTCATGCCGGTCTCAATAAAAAGTTTCGACGTCATCATCGGCATGGATTGCTTGAGCCTTCATCGCGCCGACATCATGTGCTTCGAGAAAGCAATCCGACTAAACCTTCCGTCTAACGAAACTCTTATAGTCTACGGCGACAAACCTGGTGCGAGTCTTCGCATTATATCAAGTATTCAAGCACAGAAATATCTGCGCAAAGAATACCACGCATTCCTTGCTCACGTCGTCGACACAAACCTCGAAACGAAAGAACTCAAGAACATTCCAGTAGTGAGCGACTTTCCCGACATTTTCCCAGAAGAACTACCTGGATTACCTCCGCAACGACAGGTCGAGTTCCGTATCGACTTAGTTCCAGGAGCTACCCCAGTAGCCAAGTCGCCCTACCGATTAGCACCAGCAGAGATGCAGGAATTATCTGGTCAACTTAACGAACTACTCAGCAAGGGCTTCAAAAGACCAAGATTCTCACCTTGGGGAGCACCGGTCTTGTTCGTTAAGAAGAAAGACGGATCATTCCGTATGTGTATCGACTATAGAGAACTCAACAAACTAACGGTCAAAAATCGTTATCCTCTACCTCGCATAGACGATCTATTTGACCAACTGCAAGGGGCGAACTACTTCTCCAAAATTGATCTAAGATCCGGATATCACCAGTTACGAGTGCTAGAGGAGGATGTTCCAAAGACAGCCTTCCGAACTCGTTACGGACACTACGAGTTCGTGGTGATGCCATTCGGATTGACCAACGCGCCAGCAGTTTTCATGGACCTGATGAACAGAGTATGCTGACCTTACTTGGATCAGTTCGTCATCGTTTTCATTGACGACATCCTGATCTACTCCCGAAGTAAGGAAGAGCATGGTGATCACCTCCGACTAGTTTTAGGAACTTTACGAATGGAGAAACTCTATGCGAAGTTCTCGAAATGTGAATTTTGGATCTGAAGAGTCGAATTCTTAGGACACGTGGTAAGCAAATAGGGAATCCACGTGGACCCATCCAAAATTAAAGCCATTGAGAACTGGTCAGCACCGAAGACGCCGACAGAAATTCGTCAATTTCTAGGTCTTGCTGGTTACTACCGCAGATTCATTCAAAACTTCTCCCGAATAGCGAAACCTCTTACAACCCTGACCCAGAAAGGCGTGGCCTTTGACTGGGAAGAGAAACAAGAAAGAGCGTTCCAAACGCTCAAACGAGCCTTGTGCACCGCGCCAATACTATCTCTCCCCGAAGGGATAGAAGACTTCGTAATCTATTGCGATGCATCGAACCAAGGGCTCGGGTGTGTTCTGATGCAACGAGGTAAGGTCATCGCCTACGCCTCCCGACAGTTGAAGACACACGAAGTTAACTATACGACACACGATCTTGAACTGGGAGCAGTGGTGTTTGCTCTGAAGATCTGGAGACATTACTTGTATGGAACGAAGAGCACTATCTTTACCGACCACAAGAGTTTACAACACATATTCGATCAGAAGGAGCTCAACATGAGACAACGACGGTGGGTCGAGCTACTCAGTGATTACGAATGCAATATTCGTTATCATCCGGGTAAAGCCAACGTAGTAGCAGACGCCCTGAGTCGGAAAGAATATTCTGGTCGCAAGGTCAAGTCATTATCAATAACCATCCATTCGCACTTGTCTAACCAAATTCAGGCGGCCCAACTTGAAGCCATGAAACCTGAAAATGTGACGAGTGAATCCCTTAGAGGAATGGACAAGAGTTTAGAAGCCAAGGGTGATGGAGCCTTATACTTCATGGATCGGATCTGGACACCGAAACACGGTGGTTTCCGAGACTTAGTCATGACCGAGGCGCACAACACTCGGTATTCCATCCACCCAGGTTCAGATAAGATGTATCTGGATCTTAAAAAGCTATACTGGTGGCCTAATATGAAAGCAGAGATTGCTACCTTCGTAAGTAAATGCCTTACTTGCGCGAAGGTAAAGGTCGAGTACCAGAAGCCCTCTGGTTTACTGCAACAACCAGAGATTCCAGAATGGAAGTGGGAGCGGATCACTATGGATTTCATAACCAAGTTTCCCAAGACAACGGGTGGACTTGATACCATATGGGCCATCGTTGATAGATTGACCAAGTCTGCACACTTCCTGCCTATCAAAGAAACCGACAAGATGGAGAAACTTACGAGAACATACATTAGGGAAATCGTACGACTACATGGTGTACCTATATCCATTATCTCCGATCGAGATAGTAGGTTCACCTCAAGATTCTGGCAATCACTGCAACATTCCCTAGGAACAAGGCTGGACATGAGCACAGCCTACCATCCACAGACTGACGGACAGAGTGAGAGGACGATCCAGACTTTAGAAGATATGTTGCATGCTTGTGTAATTGACTTTGGAAAAGCGTGGGATACTCATTTACCCCTTGTCGAATTTTCCTACAACAACAGTTATCACACGAGCATAAAAGCAGCACCATTTGAAGCTCTCTATGGCCGAAAGTGCAGATCCCCTCTGTGCTGGGCTGAGGTGGGTGATACCCAATTAGCTAGAGGGCAAGCTTCCGACAGTACTCTCACTGGTCCGGAAATCATTCGGGAAACGACAGAGAAGATCGTTCAGATTCGTGAACGGTTGAAAGCCTCTAGAGACCGACAAAAGAGCTACGCTGATAAACGCAGAAAACCTTTGGAATTTCAGGTGGGAGACCGAGTCCTTCTCAAAGTCTCACCCTGGAAAGGCTTGATACGCTTCGGTAAGCGTGGGAAGCTTAATCCTAGGTACATAGGGCCTTTCGAGATTCTTGCAAGAGTCGGCCCCGTAGCTTACAAACTTGATCTACCCGACACACTTCGTAACGTACATCCTACATTCCACGTATCTAACTTGAAAAAGTGTCTATCCGACGAGACTCTCGTAATCCCACTCGACGAGATCGAGATCAACGAGAGCCTCAACTTCGTGGAAGAACCTGTAGAGATCATGGACCGTGAGGTCAAGCAGACGAAGCAAAGCCGTATCCCTATCGTGAAGGTTCGCTGGAACGCCAAGCGAGGACCAGAATTCACTTGGGAACGCGAGGATCAGATGAAACTGAAATATCCTCATCTTTTCGCTTAGTTATTTGTAACTTCTTATTTGCTTAAATTCTAATTTCGGGACGAAATTCCTTCTAACGGGGGGATGATGTGACAACCCGTAATTTCCATTTGTACGAACACTATCTATTCAATAGGAGCTAGTCCAATTTCTGTAAATTTCAGACTTGTCCGAACAAGTTTGTGTACATTAGGGTTTACGTTTCTGGACGTATCCGGAGAATGGATGCTCCTGAAATCGTGAAACTTGAACATTGTAAGTTTCACAATGTGATAGTCTGACTTCCGGAATAAAAATATTTTCTATCAAAATATTCCAGGACTATAAATAGTTTTCTGAACTAACTTAATTCATTATTTACAATTCCAACTAGAGAAAAGCCAATTCTCTCTGACGGATCTTCGGGTTTTCATCCCGGATTGTGAGTCTACTTTCCTAAACATGTTTTAATACTTGTTATATGCTTTATAACATCATTTATATGTCCAAAATCAACAAAGTTAGAGGAGTTTACGGCCAAAGAACTCTTGGGCCGTAAACCCCTTTTTAAGGGACAAACATGCCCTAACATGCCTCCTTGAACCTTAGGACTTTAACCACTAGTACTTGTGCTTGTTTTGGACTTGAAAACACTTCAAAATGATAGACTTTTAGGAGTTTACGGCCAAGGAAAGGATCTTGGGCCGTAAACCCCTCTTTCTTATGTTAAAAATCATTCCAAGCACACCTTAGGCCTTAAGACAATTTACCTTGCATACTTGGGACTAGAATGGAGAGTAGAACACATCAAAACCAGGAGTTTACGGTCAATGAATATATCTTGGGCCGTAAACTCCAAGTGATGCCCTAAATGTGTGCATCTTGTCCCCATTAGCCTTAGATAAATTCATGGAAGCCATCCTTGATGTTTAAGAGCCTCAAATCAATTAAAATCCAAGAGTTTGCGGCCGTAAACTCTAGGGTGAGAGGACTTTAGGCCGAAAACTCCACTATGGAGTATACTAGAGCCTTAAACTACTTCATGTGTTATTCCAACAAAGCTAGGAGTGTTCTAGGATCAAGATAGCACCCTAAAACAACCAAAACCACCCTTTGAGGAGTTCACGGCCATAAACCCATGAGTTTACGGCCGTAAACTCCAAGGTGTGGGGTTTGTTGGGTGGTGAACTCCTATGCAAGGCCATTTGATGTTTCAAACCCTTTTGCCTTGTCCCGTAGCAACTTAGATGCAACCATTTGAACCTTAAACACTCATAAGAGTGTTTACATGTTCCTAATTGTATTAACTTACTTTGTTAAGTTATTATGTGGCTAATTAGTTATATATATGCTTATTATATGATAACTAGGCTCGAACGTGTGAACAAGTCTCCGTTTGACACTTAGCACGGTACCCGATACATCAATTCAAACGACTCACCACAAGTGAATTCATACCCCTTGAATCAACCTTTGAAATGATTTTAAATGTTTTAAATACTTTATGGGGGGAATACAAGTCAAATACTTATAGTTATTGCTTCAATCACATGTGATTGCATTTAATCACATGTGATTAATAACTAGGAAAACAACGATTTTTACTACTGTTCAAACTGTTTTATCAAACTGTTTCACTTCAAATGTTTTACAAACTCTTTCTACTTATCAAACACTTTTATTAAACTTTGTTTTACTTCTTATAAATTGCATGCCCATATATGTATATATATATATATATATATATATATATATATATATATATATATATATATATATATATATAAGTAATGCTTAAAAGGCTTAGGAAGGCCATCCGCCCTATTTCCTTTTCGCGCACTGAGATGTGGTCTGGTGGGACTTCGGCTGACAATCCGAAGGTCGTTTCAACATTAGTTATATATCATATATACATGTATAGACATAAAAGTACTTCCATGTTCATATTTATCAGTACATCAATAGTTAGTTACCATCGGGGTAACACAATACGTATACATATACTAGAAACAATACATATACAATGATACTAGAAACAATACATATACATATACTAGAAACAATAAATATACAATGATGCTAGAAACAATACATATACATATGCTAGAAACAATACATATACAATGATGCTAGAAACAATACATATACAATGATACTAGAAACAATACATATACAATGATACTAGAAACAATACATATACATATACTAGAAACAATACATATACAATGATGCTAGAAACAATACATATACATATGCTAGAAACAATACATATACAATGATGCTAGAAACAATACATATACAATGATGCTAGAAACAATACATATACATATACTAGAACAAGAAGCAGTACATATACATGAATACTTTATTATTGTGATTTAAATCGGAGCATGACTTAACTGTCATGGCTCGAGTTGTAGCCAGAATTCTCTTGAAGGGAGAGAGTGAGTTTGCGTATAGATCTATACTGGATTGACAATCCTGCACCTTGCTGCTAGCTACAGCCGGACCTGCAGGTCTGCGGGTGCCAAACATCATTCCGTTATTACGACCATTCATTTGTTGTTGTTACTAGTCGATAGTATGGTGCAATTTATCACGTAATGCCTTAATATAAATCCGGTTTAAGGTAGTTAGTACCGCAGTAGTTATTATAATACAAGGCTACAGTACTACATTAATTTACCCATTACATATTTTTAGTGATAACCTCACTTAAACGTTTATGTACAAACTATATTTTGTTAAATGATAGTTACATTTGGGAGATTACACACTTTTACATCAAACGAACATACCAAAACAGTTAAGCCTTGGTAGAAGGCTTCTTTAATAGAAAATATAGGTTTTTCTGAGAGATTCAAACTTTTACAAACAATTGCAAACTTTTACATACATTTTACAAACTTATACTTGATACATGTTCAAACATTTTTGAATGACAAATACAGACACTAAAATACTTATGAACTCACCAGCTTAATGCTGATAAACTCTTTCAAAATAACTTGTATTCTCAGGTCGTCAGTAGACAGGTACCGAGGCTAGCTTTTGAGAAGATGGAGCGCATTCAAGACTCATCTTATTATTTTGATATACGTTATTTTTGGTGTCTACAATGTACAGAACCCACTTGTATTAAAATTATATATTTAATGCAATGGATGATGTTGTTTGCTTATTTACATTTACTGTGTTGTGATACTTACATGACGTCCTCCACCCCAGAACGTTTCCGCCGTTCTTGGTTTTGGGGTGTGACAGTTTCCTTAATCTTACACAGATTAAAATTTCTGACTTTGAAACATTTCTAGATTCATTTTGACTATCCCTTCTAAACAAGAGTTGCCTCCTTACAGATTATGCCAATATGGTCCTTCCAGAATTATCACTATACTTCCAACTGTCCTTGAGCAACCAATCTTTGGTAAGCCTTAGATTGTCCTCGACAATTGTTTAATCCTTTTAGTCATATCCAGTTCAAAACCTTTTCCCTTCTTAATGCCCTAGGCATTTGGAAAATTTTTAGAAATGATGAATATAGCCATGTAATCGATCCTATATCCGAAGCATATGGGACACGATTCATGATGTCTCACATAAAGACTAAACCAGTCTTTTGCTATAACATTTCCATTTCTATTTGACAAGTTCTCATAATTCAAATTATGAAAAGGGATGTCGTAATCATAATCGAATTTTAGAACGCAAATAATGGACCCATATACAGAATTTCCTTATGTTGAGCCATTCCAACATGAAATTCATATATATTTCCTTGACTAAATGATTAAAGCCTCACGATCTAAGCTTATAGATTTGATATGAAGTATAATTTCCTCTCCCTTAATTATAGCAAAACAACTTTTTCCCAATTGAAACTTTTGTTTTCTATAATTAACATTGCTAACTTTCAATACTTATGATAATTATCATGCTCCCACTAACATGATGATTATTATCATAACACTTATGCTCCCACTAGCTTTGACATGTATTCAGAAATCAGCTGACTTTCTTACCAAAGTTCAGATTTCTGATACTAGATTGTTTTGATAAGACTTTATCAAAATCATACACCTTCCCTTAGATAGCACACTTGTGTGTCTAAACAATTATGAAGAGGGATGTCGTAATCATAATGGTTAGACCTTTTTGCCACTTCTCACAAGTCCTGGTTAGTGTGCTGGTAAACCACACACGCTCCACTAACGACTTTGAGAATGCAAATATCACAATTGCTATCTAGCTAAAATCTACTTAGTAAAAGTGTTTCCTCACCATCATTTTCATGAATCGGAGAGAAACCTTATGACACTTAGATTTAATGGTATATGTGTTCTTATCCATGTGAATTGTCAAACCTATAGTCACAAGACAAGGATAATGACAAATCCAAACTAATAAGGAATGAACTTAATCTTAACTTCTTGCCATCTGGCAGCTAAAGGGCCTGCCATTGCTTCCAAGTTGTTATGCAACCAATCGAGAACTCTAAAAACTCATATGCAAATCCAACTTTAACTGGAATGGGCACAGACTATGTCAACACGATAGGTTATAAACCTCAAGTCGTGTGCTAGTGAAGAACTTCGGGTTTTATTCTTGATTAGTTCTTGAGACTTTCAAGACCTTTAAGACTCCCATTTTCCTCTTGACATATAAGGCTTTCTTGTTGGATATTCAAGAGATAGTGTGGGTTCTAATCAAGAAAAACACTTTACACAATTGGCCTAAGTTGGTCTTTGTTTTATCCAAAACATCACACCTTACCAATTTCAAATGTACAAGAGTAGATAACTTTTACTCTTACATTTGACTTGTGTTTTCAAACCTTCTCTAAGACATGTCACTCAAGTTACAATCTTGGAGTATGACTCTAAGAATTGTTTTTGGAACGAAGTATGAATCATCTTCTTGATTTAACCACTTCAACAATTCATAGTTCCTCTTCTTAGCTATAAGAAAGAACATAGAGGATGAATTGTGATAAGGTCTCTAAATCATTAAGATGATCATAAAAACTGATACGAAAGTACTCTCCCATCTTTTCAGATTTGAGAAACTTCTATCCTTCTGCCTAATTTGATTCCTCTTATTCACTCTGCCGTACATTGGAACCTTTTTCCAATGTCTCAGAATTACACATAAGCTTGTAAGTATAACCATATTTACTGAACTTTAGTAAATTATGACGAATAATCTTATTGATCTTTTGTGGTGGACTTGACCAGTGCACAAGAATGTGTACTCGATCCCTTAGTCCTTTACTTGACTCACACAACCATGTGAACAAGTAATTAGTCTTAATTTTCCAATACTTGAAAGTTCTCATTCATCATGTTATACAACTTGCATGATTCCAAGTTCCAATCCAATTGAGACTTGGGTGATGAGAATCTTTCCTTATTTGGTAAATTTAGACATTACCACAAATGAAAGAATCAATTTCATATTTCCACTCTTGCTATTAATGGAACCATATAAGCAACAATTTTTCCTCAAATGCCATTGTAAGGATATTTTAAAATAAATAAAATCATCATTTTTCCTTTTATTTTAAAAACTTAGCGGAGAAACTTATCCTTACAATCCATATGAAAAACTTGTTGTTATCTATTCCTAAGCAACATCTCATAACTCCTAAGAAGTAGCTCAAGAATCCGATCTTCAAACTACGCGATAGATATCCATCTACGCGATCAGATTCAGCATATTCTTTCTTTAAGTTTCTTCACTTTTCTTTGATTCTTAAAACATCACCATGTGACCCAGTCACATCAGGTATCAAGAATCTCATAACAGAAACTTAGCAGAGTTAGATAGTGGACTTTACCTGAAGTAGAGTCAAACTTATTGACTTTAACATCCTTAGGTAAATTTGGCAGCTTCGTAACCAATGCCCCTTTCTTTGGCAATATAAACATATGGACCCTTTGATAATGGTACACGGGACTATCACAGACTTAGCTTTTCTCTTTACCATTTGTTCAACCGAGTTGACTATGGCGATCCCTTTCCATTGGGAAGAGAATGCTTTTCTGGATTTCCTGTGTCACTATTGTCAATGTCCATCAAGTTTTAAGTAAGTTGATCTTAACAAATAGATAAGATCATTAAGGGTCTTGTCATAGTCTGTTTCATAGGTGTCACAAAGGAACTCACTATGTGACTTAGAAAGTGATTGACCACCAACTTTCTCAAGACTTTGACACCCAACTCTCCGGGCTTGTCAATATGTGACTACATCTCCAAGATGTGACCACACCTAGACCTTGCCTTGCCAATAGGGCCTGAGTGACCTTAAACTTTTCAAGAATTTGTGGGTTAGGGAGAATAATTTGAAGAGGTGAAGAAGTATGATATCCATGGGACATCATCTTCATTTAGGAAAGCTTGTTTCTAGAGATTTGGGAAGATCATAAATGTCTAAACCATACATCTTTTGGGAGATATTCAAGATAGTTGATCTTAAGTCCTTAATATGACACCCAATATGAAATATTAAGGCTAGGACCCAACAAACTATTTTATAACTTAGAAGAAGTATGCCGTAATCCAAGCTATAAAATATTTGAAGGTAGGTGAATGATGATTCACCAATTTCTACCAAGATAAACGAAATGTATTATTAGGTTTTAATTGGTTTTTGAAACTCCTAGATCTTTGAGATTGATTGAACTGTTCAATGGCATGTTTCAATCTCGAATGTGCCCTTCAGGTTTTGTGACTGGGATGCCGAGGATCACAAAACAATGTGTGAAGTAACCATGCAAATTACTTGGTACCCTTAAGTGTTTACCCCTCAATCGATGTGTCGGTTAACCACACACGCTCCATCGATACTATGATAAACATTAAGTTACCCTTTGCCTACCTTGTTAAATACGAGTTAGTGTGCCGGTTAACCACACACGCTCCACTAACCGACTTAGACAAAGTGCAAAGTGTAATTTCATGGATTAGCACCTTATTCACATTTTCCTAAGTAACTAAGATTGGGTATTATTAGAATTTATCATTAATACTTTTAATGTAGGGAGAATTATAGTCCTGTCAAACCCGTTCGGCTAACGACCCTCCACCATTCAAGCAAGCGGTGGGTGAGAGTGGACTCCCATTAAGTTGCCATTTTATAGGCAACAACCTTATACCCACCTTATAGACCGACTTCGTGAATGAGGCGTACTAGCGGTAAGACTGACTTTACTCTTATACATATATATGTTATTAACTTATAATATTATAAAGTATAAGGGTTGAATTTTAACTCTTAAAATTATAAGGGCTAACTTGGAATTAAAGTATTCATAAGAGAAAAAATTACAAATTACAAAACTTGAGGGCAAGTTTTGAAACTATTCAAAACTAATTAATTCCATAACTTATGTGTTTAAAGTAGTTTTAATCCAAAAACTCTTCAAGTTCCATAACTTGAGGACAAGTTATGGAAGACTTTAAACTAATAAAAGAATTAACTTTTCTTTATTTTATAACTTATGGAATTAATTAAGGTTACACTTTTTTTATTTATTATTTAATGAAGAGACTCTTGGTCCTCCATAACTTGAGGACAAATTATGGAGTCATAACACCAATTAATTAGAACTAGACTCTTCATTTTGTAACCTTTGCCAACTTTTATCAGTTTTATGAATCTTAAATGTGACTTTTCATATAACTTGAGGACAAGTTACAAAAACACATTTTAGAATCAACTCTTAGATTAATTTGGATTGAAAACAACTATTTCACTCAACTTTTCTATTAATCTAAGCAACTCAAAAGAAAAAGATAATTCAACTCAAACTTTTTCATGTAATTAGTATAAACCTTAAACTAATACAAAACATGAATCTATTGACAATTATCTTTGAAATTGGATTAGCATGAACATTACCACATCAAAAACAAGTTTATAAGTTCAAAAACATCTTAGGGTAATGTTCCTAGTCCAATTCTAGCCAAAAAGTCGAATTTATGTTGTCTGGGGGTCCAACTCGGCGAGTTGGATGCTTTTTGCCTTGGACTCGGCGAGTCCATTGATGGACTCGGCGAGTCTGCTGGGCAGACAGCATCAAAACTCGGTTTTTCAGCTCCATTTGCAAGTATAACAAGAAAACAAGCCTAGTCTCTGATACCACTGTTGGGTTTTGAGCATTCTAACACTCCTAAGTGTACATGCAACCCTAAATACCTTGGATCTATGTTTTCTCTATTAAACAAGCAAATAAGAACTTTCCAAGGTATTATCCTAATCTAGCATACAAAACTATCAATATAACAAGATAGAATACATACCTCTTTGATGTAGAATGTCTTCATGAAGCTTGAGTGCCTAGTGCCCCAAGTGTGACACCTCAAATGGTTCACATAACACCAAATACACTTGGATTAACTTGAGAGGTATCTACACTTCATGAAAATCGGCTAGCCCTTTCTTACTCTCTCTAGTCCCCGATTTTGTCAAGAATAAGATCTTTATATAGTGTTACAATTAGGGTAAACCCTAATTGTCATGACTTTCCATTTCCTTGTATCCATGGGTTCAAATACACCATGGAGCATCCATGGAGCATCAAATAGGTTTTGGCCTAACTAGATAACCCATGGAGCATTAGCCCACTATACAAGTATGGATGATTTACACAATCAACCCGTATATTTAATGAGTCTTCTTTTCATCACTTAATTAATCCTAGATTAATTCTTGATCAATACTAATTAAATAATCTTATTATTCTTATTACTAATATACTAGAACTTATAGTATATTAATAACCATAAGTGTCTTATTTCTCTCATTATAGTCTATCCAAGTGCATGATGCCATGCAACCCAAATGGACCATGTCGGGTCGGGTCAAGTCTTACCAATTATAGTTATGGACTTAGACATTAATCCAACACTTGTATCATAAGGAGCTTCTCAGCAGCTGATGGCGGAGAAAGGTGAGAACCTAGGAAGTGGCCTTAGTCAGATGAGTACGCTGACAGAGTAGAGCATGTTGCTGGGGAGCGATCGCGCATGTCAGTATTGGTGATGAGAAGGTTGAGCAGCTACTTAGGGAATCTGGGGTGGTCCGTGTAGAGACTATTGGTTGATGTGACAGGTAGTATGGGCCCGTACTACTGAAAGCAGAGGACCCATACTCGATGCAGGGAGTATTCCATAGGTTCTAAGTAGCAGATCGAGAGGTGATGTCATGGTTCGAGTACCATGATTGGTAGAAGATTGAGAGGTGATGTCATGGTTCGAGTACCATGATTGGTAGTAGATCGATAGGTGATGTCATGGTTCGAGTACCATGATTAGTAGCAGATCGAGAGGTGATGTCATGGTTCGAGTACCATGATTGGTAGTAGATCGAGAGGTGATGTCATGGTTCGAGTACCATGATTGGTAGCAGATCGAGAGGTGATGTCATGGTTTGAGTACCATCATTGGTAGCAGATCGAGAGGTGATGTCATGGTTCGAGTACCATGATTGGTAGCAGATCAAGAGGTGATATCATGGTTTGAGTACCATGATTAGTAGCAGATCGAGAGGTAACATCATGGTCCGAGTACCATGATTGGTAGCATATCAAGAGGTGATGTCATGGTTCGAGTACCATGAGTGATGCCAGATTGAGAGGAGATATCGTGGTTCGAGTACCATGATATGTGTCGGTTATTGCTTCTAGTTTTACCGATTATTCCGCAGTTATTATCTAGACCAAGGTCAGATGTGAAAGAGTATGGGTCTAGAAGGCCAGGATGAACGAGTGTTAGTGGAGCATCCCTTGATAGGGAAATTGAGTTCGCTCCAAAGGATTGTTGGTGATATACCAGTAGAGTCGCAAGACACAGAGTTGAGCAGGGATGGTGCCTTATGGAAGAATACGGCTTGAGCTGGGCAGTCGGCCGATAGTAGAGATGTCACCTTTGTGACCTGAGTAGTGCTATTTTCGTTCCTGAGGGATACGTAAGAGGTGTTGAGATTTCGGTTTCTGAGTTGGGAGTGAGCCCTATGGGATCGCAATGATGATGATCTTCAATCAAAGTATCTGGCAGTAGGTCTGTCGCGACGGAATGATGTAACCTGAGCAGCTTGTTAGTGGGGACTGAGATGGTCAAGGACCAAGATACACCCCATTTGAGTATAGTAGGGAATGTGTTAGCTGCGGCATTGGACGATCAAGAGGAGTATATCAGAGTAGTGACTCTTATTGTCTTGATGGGTATAGAGAGTGGAGATGTGGTTTTTGCTCTTATGATAAGGGACGCGTCGGAGCGTTGGGCAAGAAGTCGAGGATGAGGAGCATCAAGTTAATTATTTCTAGATTAGGACTCAGGGTTAATCTGGTCATTTGGGAGGACCGGTGATGGTATGATGTGAGATTCCGAATGACTAAAGGCAGTCACGATGGTAAGTTCTTAAGATTTCCTATGAGATTCGGGTACTTGGAGTTGTTAATCTCTGTCAGGGAGATCATCAAGCGTTATATAGCACCTTGCGGGATTGGGTGCGATGTTACTGGTGGAGACAACATGTGGGATAGAGTGTTGGTGCACCAATTGGTGATGGTTCAAACCCTAAGTGGGGGAGGACCGGGAATTTTTTGTAAGTATGTATAATGTATGTATATATGTAATGTATGTATAAATGCATGTATATATGGTGAAAACAGAAAAATTATGTATGTTTATATATGTGTGTTTGTTTGCCATAGGTGTATATGAATTTTTATGTATCAGTCTATATGTTTATATATGTATATTTGTTTACCATTTGTGATTGAAATGTATGTATAAGTGTATTTTAATATGTTAATTTTTACCATTTGTGATTGAAATGTATGTATAAGTGTATTTTTAATATGTTAATTTTTACCATTTGTGATTGAAATGTATGTATTAGAGTAGTTTAATATGTTAATTTTTACAATTTGTATGTATATGTAATATGTGCATTTGTATGTATATAGATATGTATGTATTGTATGCAATTTGGAAACTAGAATGCTATAATGGAAAATATGAAAAAAAAAAAAGTAGGATGCTATAACGGAAAGTATTATTTTTTATATGTGTATTTGTATGTATAGAAAATTACATATGTAGTTTGTGTATTTGTATGCCATTTTTGAAACTATAATGTTATAGATGAAAAAAACAAACTAGGGTGCTATAATAGAAAGTGTATTATTTTTGTATAGGCAATATGTGTAAATTTTATTCATACTGTAATTTTACAGGCTACATATGGGGTTTGGTTGGGCAATACTCTTCTATGTGATGGTGGATGTTATGGGCCTAGGACATGGAGGTGATGGAGTCAGGGATCTACCACCTCCGGTAGGATTTGGTCGTGGACAACACGAATAAGATGGTAAGTCTTATAGTGATATATTTATTAGCTATTTTTATCCATTTATTATAAGATATCGCGACTAATACTTTTACTTATATTTTACAACCGAGCTTCCTAAAAAAAGAAAGGCCTAGCAAAAAACATCCAACAATCACAGCTGATACGGGAAAACAAGGGAAAACGCGTGGATTTGGATTTCAATAGAGAGCTCACATATTCCCCTGTCAGGAACCGTGGTAATTGGTTTACCCGTGAGATTGTGAGGTATATGTGGATGAACATCCCTTTGAACGTATCTGATGGGACAATGTTTTCCCCGCTTTAAGGAATGCTACAGTCGTGCATCTAAAGGTAACTTGGATAATATTATAAGTTTAATTGTGATTGATATTTAATTAACTAAATTTTTCGTATTTGTAGAACAAGTTTGATTTAGATAAGGTTAACTTGGATCCCGGGCATGCTCAATTGTTGCAGAGCTTTGATGCGACTTTTACAGATATCCAAGGGCATTAGCCAACCTCCAACCCACCCCCCCCCCCCCCCCGAGATGGTATGCCATGCGAAAATTTGGCACAAGCAGTCGAACATTGTCAAACGCCCGAATTTTGAAAGCGTTCGGCGTCAAACAAAGGAGTCCGTGCACAATAACAAGTTGTAACTAGTGGGGATCATGCTCTTATATCAATTCATGTTTCAAAGAAGTAAGCTATGATATATTTAACTATTTATTTAAATTATAATTAATCAAACTTTTAATGTTAAATAGGACATCACTTGAATTGAAGCATTTCGTAAGGCTAATATTGATCGTCAAGGGGTATTTAGTAGTCCTGCAGTCGAGCAGCAATATGTAAGTGGTTAATTTGTATTTTTATATAAGTGTTTATATCGTCAAGGGTATTTAATAATCTAATTTTTATGATATTTATCATTTTTTGAAAATACAGAATGCTTTCCTCCTTAAGATCAGTAAAAAACTCAAGCTTCTTCACAAGCCAATGGTTTAACACCAAAGGATACACAAAATTGTTTTGAAAGAATATTGGGTGTTCGACGAGGCCACATCAGAGGCATCGAGCGAAAACCTTCTACGGTTGTATCGATGTACGATCAGGAGCAACCACTGACACAGCCACCGCCACAATCACATGTCACAAAACTATTTAATTTTCGTATTTGTTTCAAATGTTTGTAATTGGTGGTTTAATAATAGTTTCAAATATTGGTAATTGTTAGTTTGATAATAGTTTATATGTTGGTAATTGTTTGTTTGGTTATAGTTTGATATATTGGTATTTTGTAGTTTGGAAATTGTTAGTTTATGAAAGTCCAATGCTATAATGCGTTATATGCAATATGTGTAGTTTGGTAATTGTTATTTATAGTACAATGATATAGTGTGTTATATGCAATATGTGTAATTTGGTAATTGTTAGTTTATGTGGAATGTATATTTTATATATAGAATGTTATAATGTTGGTTTAACTTATAAGACTATATTGTTTTATTTGTAGTTGGAAATGCTTCAAACAATGTTAAAGGACCTGGAATGTAGTGCCGCACTTGAAGATTGGTTTCGTTCGTTGCCACAACGAAATGAAAACGGAGGAGACGAGGAGAGCGATGATAACGAGTAGCTAATTGTAGGATATTTGTATGTTTTATTTGTGTAAGTATTTTAGACTAGTATTTTCGATATTTGTACTATGTTAGATTGGATGAGTATTTTAAACGGATGTTGGATTAATATTTTAGAATGGAAGGATGTGGGATTAGCTTAATTAATGTCATAATAGTTTTTATACTTTTTATATAGTTTTTTCAATTTTAATGTGAAATAAAAAAAAATACCAATACCGACGAAGCCTTTAGTGGCGACAATTGGTTAATAGTGGCAAGATCTTGTTATTAGCGGCGACGGTGTGTTATTAGCAACGCATTTAGATTATCAGCGACAAAGTATCAACAGCGACATTTTAGTGATGACACGTCGCCATTAATACTATTAACGGCGACAAATGTTACTTTTAGTGGCGACGACTATCGCCGGTAACACTCTAATTTTTTGTAGTGTAGTTTGTTATATCTAATGAAATCGTAATTAAATAAAATTATCTTACTATGTTTTGTTTGGAATTTTTTTTGTGCTATCCCTTATAAAAGTTTATGGTTCCGTCATATATATATATATATATATATATATATATATATATATATATATATATATATATATATATATATGTATCATTTTCTCAACTTTTAGAGCATGGTAATTGGTTTATCCGTGAGATTGGGAGGTATATGTGGATGAACATCCTTTTGAACGTATCTGGTTTGCACAATGTTTTCCCTGCTTTAAGTAATGCTACAGTCGTGCATCTAAAGATAACTTGGATAATATTTTAAGTTTAATTGTGATTGATATTTAATTAACTAAATTTTTTGTATTTGTAGAATAAGTTTGATTTAGATAAGGTTAACTTGGATCCCGAGCGTGCTCAATTGTTGCAGAGCATTGATGCGACTTTACAAAGAGTTTATAGAGGCCGAAAAAATAAAGTGCATACTCATTTTCAGAATGTTGGGGGGCTTACAGATATCCGAAGGGCATTAGACAACCCCACCCCCCCCCCCTGGATGGTATGCCATGTGAAAATTGGGCACAAACAGTCGAACATTGTCAAATGCCCAAATTTTGAAAGCGTTCGGCGTCAAACAAAGGAGTCCGTGCACAATAACAAGTTATAACCAGAGGGGGATCATGCTATTATAGCAATGCATGTTTCATGTAACATCCCGGAATAGAAAGAGTAGAGTTGAAGGACTAAAAGTGTAAATTTTGAAGGGCAACTCGGCGAGTCCATGGAAGGACTCGGCGAGTAGGATCGCGACTTTGGTCGCGAGTCAAGTGGCCTACTCGGCGAGTCCAAAGATGGACTCAGCAAGTAGGTGCTGAGTGGAAAAAACCTAAATCCGGGGAATGATCCCTATTTAAAGAACATTATGTCCCCTTCCCAGCCTCTTTGATCCCCCTTGAAGTCCAGAAACCCTAGAAATCGTGTTTGTGAAAGATTGGAGTGCATTTGGAGCTTGGGGAGGTGATTGTTGAAGAAATCTTGAAGGAGAGGAGGCTTGGATCATAGGGCTTTGCTTGGATTTTAGTTTTATTGCAGTTGGGGCATCCTTTCGAGGTAATATCTCGTTCTTAGCTTGTGTTCTTCTAGCTTCTTCATTGTTGGGTTGTGTGGGAAGCTTAGATTTGTGGCATCTTGAGTTTGAAGGATAGATCTGAGGTTGCTACCTCAGATCTGGAGTGGAGAAGGTCTTAAGAGCATTAAAGTCCCTGTTCTTGTGTTGTTGATGGAGCTATCTTGTCCCAAACCCCAAACCCTAGAGTAAAAAGGCCTAGATCTATTTGGATTCACGTAAAGTTTTCCACTTTACGTGATGGATGGGTTGTAGGAGGCTAGATCTATGTTTTGGATCAATTGCATGGCCTGGAATACTTCTGTTTGGATTCAGACTGGTTGTACTCGGCGAGTCACAAGGGTGGACTCGACGAGGTTGATGAACAACTCGGCGAGTAGGTTGATGATAGCCTTAGACTCGGCGAGTCTGTTCTTGGACTCGACGAGTCTTGTCGAAGAGTGCCAATATTTTCTGGTTGAGTCGAGAATCGGTGAGTCAAGGGATGACTCGGCGAGTTGGGTGCGATTGGACTCAGAGTTGTTGGACTCGGCGAGTCTCGGGGTGACTCGGCGAGTTAGGTCGCGGGTTGAGGGAAGTTCGGAGCTTGGGGACTCGGCGAGTCATTGGGTTGACTCGGCGAGTAGAGTCAGTCAGGGGTTGACTTTGACTTTGTCCAAGGTTGACCAGTTGTCTTCCGGGGGTATTTTGGTAATTAAGGGTATTTATTGAGTTGATTGTTTTGGTGTTCAGTGGAGGAGTTCGTGTTGGAGTTCAGAGCACCGGGATCTTATCCTTTCAACCGGCAGTTTCGAGGTGAGTTATCCTCACTATATCGACAGGGTCTAAGGCACCAAGGCCGACCCTTTATTGGATTGTGACTCGGATATGGTTGTTATGTTATTTCTTGACATGTCTGCATCCTGGTAGCTAGGATGGTATATGCTAGAGACCTGATTAAGGTCAGTTTCCCGATATGTAGAGTAATACTATGCTAGTGACCGGTTAGGTCGGTAACCTGGTTAGGGTAATGATATGTTATGTGATACGCTTGATCGGTTTGTTGACTATGACTGTTATATGATTGTATGTTATGTGCACATGGACTAGAGATGGGTTGAGGCGGATCCTGCTTTGTGCTGTAGGCCAAGATACCCACGGCGGACCGGTTGTTCCGAAGGCCCAGCGAGCGGTCCGGATAGGCTGTAGGCCCCACGAGGGCGGACCAAACGTGTCGAGGCTCGGAGAGTGGACCAGGCCGACTGAAGGCCCGATGCAGGCGGACCAGTCATACTGTAGACTTAGAGAGTGGACCAGGTGGGTTCAAGGCCCGGTGCGGGTGGACCAACCACATTGTAGACTCGAAGGACATGACTAGACTCGGAGAGTGGATCCGGTGGACTGAAGGCCCGATACGGCGGACCAGTCACACAGTAAAGCCGGTATGCATGGTTGTTCTATGTTCTGTTATGTTATGTATGCTTTTATGTTATGGGCCGGAAGGCAATATGTTCTTGGACCGGAAGGTCGTAACCTGGAAAGGTGTATATGTGGTTGGTATTTTGGGGGTATCTCACTAAGCTTTCGGGCTTACAGTTGTGGTTAAATGTTTTTCAGGTTCTTCAGGAGACTGTGGCAAGGCAAAGGCATAATCGTACCGTTCCTCGCGTTTATGTTTCATGAAATGGACCTGGGAATATTCTGATAAATAACGTATTGAAAACCTTTTTGTAACAATGTTATTAAAATGAATTGTTTTGAAAAGTTTAAATTATGTTGAAATTTTTGGTCGTTACAAGTTGGTATCAGAGCCTTGGTTTGAGTGAATTGGAGGAACACTCGTATGACTCCAGTCTCAAATCGAGGAGGGTTTTAAAAAGAGATATTAAAATGGTTTTCAAATTAAGTAAAAGGAGGACGCGGAAGTACGATCAGCCAGAGCCAGTAAGTAACCCCAAATTACCATTCACGATATTTGTTTTATTGAGCTTGATAGAACAACATGCTAGTGATAGGCTAGGGATCTTCAGGATTTCATGATAATGTTGCCTGTTGTGTGATGCCTGCTAGCCTAGGGTTTTCCTCTGTTGAGATTTCCAGTGTTCCTCTAGGAGTGAGGATCGAGCGCTTGCTATGTATATTTGTCGCTAGGGTGTTGTGGTAGTACTTCATACAAATATGGGTAGGTGTGGAAGGTAGTATGGGCCCATACTACTAAAAGCACAGGACCCATACGCGTATCAGGGAAACCATGACCTCTAGGGTTGGGTTGAAAGTTGGTTCCCGGGATAGTGGGAAGTGTATGAGGTTTTGTGGTTTATTTTCAGTATGGAGATTTCGAGGCATGCTGGGAATGGATCCGGGTCAGGATCGGGTGCAGGAGAAGGAGTTGCAGATGGGTCAGTACCGTCCGAGGTTATCGGTCAGATGAGTACGCACGAGTTGGATGCGAGGATTCGGGACATCCTGCATGATAAGGTTGCTACATTGTTCCGGGCCGAGCTACCGAAACTGTTTGGGTCGATCAAGACCGCCATGGTGGAGTATTTTGATGAGCGCTATGCAGCTCTCATGGAGACGGCTGCCGCGGCGGCTACAACGGTTGTAGCAGCGGCAGGGGGAGGAGCTAGTGGAGGTTTTCAGTATCGGGACTTCGATAATACGAAGCCTCCCACCTTCGATGGAGTTCAGGATCCGATCGTTGCTATGAGATGGTTATCAGACGTGGAGGGGTGTTTCTTCACGTGTTCATGCCCTACTGATCAGAGGGTGAGGTGTGCTCTGAACCTGTTAAGGCTCGGGGCAAAGGATTGGTGGAGATTGACCACAGGGTCATACTCAGATGTGCAGAGGGCTACGATTTCATGGGATCAGTTTAGAGAGATGTTCAGCACTCGCTATGTTCTGCAGGTCGAGAGGGAGAGGTTGGCTCAGGAGTTCCTTGAGCTGAAGCAGGATACGGAGTCGGTGACGGAAATCACCAGGATGTTTACTGAGAGGGCGATGTTTTGCCCTGAGTTCGCTTCGGAGCAGGCTCAGATGTCCCGATATCTGAGTATGCTAAAGAGGGACATCAGGCAGTTTGTGTCCGCGCAGAGGTGCGAGACCTTGTTGGAATTGCAGGAGGCCGCCAGGCAGCGTGAGTTAGAGATTGAGTTGCAGATGCGTGAGCTGAGGCAAGCTCGGGTTCAGTCATAGTCGGCGACAAAACGGTCTAAGACCGTTGATTCCAAGATGGGAGATCAGGGCAGTCATGTTTGTGGAAAGTGTGGGAGGGGTCACGCCGGAGTTTGTCGGTCCGGTGGTACATGCCGCAAGTGCGGAAAGGAGGGACACTATGCGAGGGATTGTCGGCAGTCAGTGTTGGCTCGTGATTTGAGGATATGTTATCATTGTCATCAGGTTGGACACTTAAGGCTCAACTATCCACAGCTTGCTGCAGGACCGGTGCAGGCTCCAGCACAGGCCATGTTGAGGATCACAGGTGGAGGACAGGGTGGAGGACAGGGTGGAGCGGAGCCCCCAAGGGCTTAGCGTCGTGCTTTTTAGCTTGCATTTGTGGGTATGTTTCTTCCTTATTGTCTTGTTTATTTATGATTATTGTGGAATATCGTTTATCTGCTAGTCTCGTTGGGTGGTTTTTCGTTTTGGTATTCGTTGTTCCTTGAGAGTTTGGCATGGTTATGGGTTAGTGTTTCGGGTTTTTGTTTTGGTATCCATTGTTCCTTGAAGGTTTGGTATCGTTATGGATTGGTGTTTCGGGCTATCGTTGGTTATCTTTCGTAAGGGTTATTAGTGGATGCGGCGTTGGTTTGAATGTCGGGTAGCATCTGCAGTCTGAGGAGTGGATAATTGAATATTTAGTTCCTTTTTAGCGGAATGATCAGTGTGGGAATGTGTTTTGCGAAGGTTGCTAGTGCTAGTGGGAATCAGTCTGCGTGTAAGCGTTGGATTTTGTGAAAGGTTATGTTTAGGAGGTCGGCGATGGCGACCGGTGGTAGATAGTCAATGTCTTAAGCGGGGGAGAATTGGAAATTCTCCGGATGATCGATAGACTTGAGAGGTTGTTTAACTGCTTGGGTTTCGGCGGTATTTCTTTCAGCCGAGAGCAGGCTGGTATGGGTAAGTAGCGGGCGTGTGGGGCGGGATACAGACCTATGGCAGTGATTGTGTAGGGCATGGGATCAGGCTGAGATCGAGTATGTATGACGGAGTTAGAGTTCGGAACCCCTGGGGGGGATAGAACAGTATGCATGGGATGATTTCTCGGAGAGGTGACTCGGAATGTTGATTGCTAGTTGAGCGGTCCGGATAGACTGAAGGCCAATGGGCGTACAAGTCAGGCCGAAGGCTCGGTGAACGGTCCAGCTAGACTGAAGGCCCTGGAGGGCGCTCCAGGTCTGCTGAAGGTTATGGGAGTGGTCCAGTTTGATTGAAGGCCTGGTAAGGCGGCCCAGTCATGCTGAAGACTCTGCATGTGTCGTTAGATCAGTGCGAGGTAATGAATTGAGTATGCTGCGATGTGTTGGCATCAGAAGGTCTGGCCCCGGGTATTGACCTTGATTAGTGGAGATGGTGCATGGACTCGAGAGTCCTTGCGAGCTGATTCAGGGCATGTGTGTTGCATGGATAGCGGTTATGCTATATAAAGAGGTAGTGTAGCGTTGGGTGAGCACCGTGGCTCTTGTCATGGTGACGAGGCGGTCAAGTGGTTTTCCTTGGTAAGGAAAGAGGGAGGAATGTAATTCCGAAGGGGAGTGCAAATTCACGGAAGTGAAAGCGGCAGTGTAGAGTTATGATCGGAGTGGTCCGACGGTGGTCACTGAGCAGCATGATCGCAGTGGTGGTATGGAATGACATCATGATGGGGTGTCTGCTGAGGACGTGGAAGGGATTCCGTGGGTGTAGAGCCAAGAGGCTCGTAAGGGATGCAAATATGGAGTTTCGATTCCCAGTTTGATTTCGGTAAAGGATTTGTGTATCGATGACTCATCCCGAGGGATGTTTTGAGGGTCGTCAGAGTGATGGGTTTCCTAACCTGAGGGTGCTAGAGCTAGTTCAACATGTGCATTCGATTGCAAGAAGAGAACTCATGGGAATTGCTCTGAAGAGTGTGTCTTTCTGTCAGCATGGAGTGGATAGAGTTGGACTCGGATCGGGAATCGGATGGTACATAGTTATTTATAGCTCATATGGGTTGAGTAATGGTTGTGATTTGGAACTGTGATGCATCATCGGTGGTACTCAATTATTGTGTGGTTATCAGAGGGTAAAGCCGGTGCCTGGTTTGAGATGGTGGTCAGGACACCGCAAGGAAGGAGAAAGTGAGTTCTAGTTTCGATGGGTATGCCTTGAGGGACCTGGTCCGGTTAAGGCCAGGTGGCGTGTTGTGGGAGTATTTTTGGAGATGAGTTGTCGTAGGCTTCGAGGACGAAGCCTAATTTAAGTGGGGGAGAATTGTAACATCCTGGAATAGCAAGAGTAGAATTGAAGGACTAAAAGTGTAAATTTTGAAGGGCAACTCGGCGAGTCCATGGATGGAGTCGGCGAGTAGGATCACGACTTTGGTCGCGAGTCAAGTGGCCTACTCGGCGAGTCCAAAGATGGACTCAGCGAGTAGGTGCTGAGTGGAGAAAACCCTAAATCCGGGGAATGAGCCTTATTTAAAGAACATTATGTCCCCTCCCCAGCCTCTTTGATCCCCCTTGAAGTCCAGAAACCCTAGAAATCGTGTTTGTGAAAGATTGGAGTGCATTTGGAGCTTGGGGAGGTGGTTGTTGAAGAAATCTTGAAAGAGAGGAGGCTTGGATCATAGGGCTTTGCTTGGATTCGAGTTTTATTGCAGTTGGGGCATCCTTTTGAGGTAATATCTCGTTCTTGGGTTGTGTTCTTCTAGATTCTTCATTGTTGGGTTGTGTGGGAAGCTTAGATTTGTGGCATCTTGAGTTTGAAGGATAGATCTGAGGTTTCTACCTCAGATCTGGAGTGGAGAAGGTCTTAAGAGCATTAAAGTTCGTGTTCTTGTGTTGTAGATGGAGTTATCTTGTCCCAAACCCCAAAACCTAGAGTAAAAAGGCCTAGATCTCTTTGGATTCACGTAAAGTTTGCCACTTTACGTGATGGATGGGTTGTAGGAGGCTAGATCTATGTTTTGGATCAATTGCATGGCCTAGAATACTTCTGTTCGGATTCAGACCGGTTGTACTCGGCGAGTCACAAGGGTGGACTCGACGAGTTGCTTAAAGATGAGCTAGAACTCGACGAGGTTGATGAACAACTCGGCGAGTAGGTTGATGATAGCCTTAGACTCGGCGAGTGACTTCTTGGACTCAACGAGTCTTGTCGAAGAGTCCCAATATTTTCTGGTTGAGTCGAGAATCGGTGAGTCAAGGGATGACTTGGTGAGTTGGGTGCGAGTGGACTCAGAGTTGTTGGACTCGGCGAGTCTCGGGGTGACTCGGCGAGTTAGGTCGCGGGTTGAGGGAAGTTCGGAGCTTGGGGACTCGGCGAGTCATCGGGTTGACTCGGCGAGTAGAGTCAGTCAGGGGTTGACTTTGACTTTGTCCAAGGTTGACCAATTGTCTTCCGGGGGTATTTTGGTAATTAAGGGTATTTATTGAGTTGAGTGTTTTGGTGTTCAGTGGAGGAGTTCGTGTTGGAGTTCGGAGCAGTGGGATCTTATCCTTTCAGCCGGTAGTTTCGAGGTGAGTTATCCTCACTATATCGACAGGGTCTAAGGCACCAAGGCCGACCCTTTATTGGATTGTGACTCGGATATGGTTGTTATGTTATTTCTTGACATGTCTGCATCCTGGTAGCTAGGATGGTATATGCTAGAGACCTGATTAAGGTCAGTTTCCCGATATGTAGAGTAATGCTATGCTAGTGACCGGTTAGGTCGGTAACCTGGTTAGGGTACTGATATGTTATGTGATACGCTTGATCAGTTTGTTAACTATGACTGTTATATGATTGTATGTTATGTGCACATGGACTAGAGATGGGTTGAGGCGGGTCCTGCTTTGTGCTGTAGGCCAAGATACCCATGGCGGATCGGTTGTTCCGACGGCCCAGCGAGTGGTCCGGATAGGCTGTAGGCCTCTCGAGGGCGGACCAAACGTGCCGAGGCTCGTAGAGTGGACCAGGCCGACTGAAGGCCCGATGCGGGCGGACCAGTCATACTGTAGACTCGGAGAGTGGACCAGGTGGGTTCAAGGCCCGGTGCGGGCAGACCAACCACACTGTAGACTCAAAGGACATGACTAGACTCGGATGGTGGGTCCGGTAGACCAGTCACACAGTAAACCCAGTATGCATGGCTGTTCTATGTTCTGTTATGTTATGTATGCTTTTATGTTATGGGCCGGAAGGCAATATGTTCTTGGACCGGAAGGTCGTAGTCTGGAAGGGCGTATATGTGGTTGGTATTTTGGGAGTATCTCACTAAGCTTTCGGGCTTACAGTTGTGGTTTAATGTTTTTCAGGTTCTTCAGGAGACTGTGGCAAGGCAAAGGGGTGATCGTACCGTTCCTCGCGTTTATGTTTTATGAAATGGACCTGGGAATATTCTGATAAATAACGTATTGAAAACCTTTTTGTCACAATGTTA
This sequence comes from Lactuca saligna, assembly GCF_052625555.1. Taxonomy (NCBI): domain Eukaryota; kingdom Viridiplantae; phylum Streptophyta; class Magnoliopsida; order Asterales; family Asteraceae; genus Lactuca; species Lactuca saligna. The sequence continues at coordinate 171,139,631 of NC_136424.1, forward strand.
TTAAAATGAATTGTTTTGAAAAGTTTAAATTATGTTGAAATTTTTGGTCGTTACATTTCAAAGAAGTAAGCTATGATATATTTAACTATTTATTTAAATTATAATTAATCTAACTTTTAATGTTAAATAGGACATCACTTGAATTGAAGCATTTTATAAGGCTAATATTGATCGTCAAGGGGTATTTAGTAGTCCTGCAGTCGAGCAACTATATGTAAGTGGTTAATTTGTATTTTTATATAAATGTTTATATCGTCAATGGGTATTTAATAATCTAACTTTTATGATATTTATCATTTTTTTTAAAATACAAAATGCTTTACTCCTTGAGATCAGTAAAAAACTTAAGCTTCTTCACAAGCCAGCGGTTTAACACCTGAGGATACACAAAATTGTTTTGAATGAATATTGGGTGTTCGACAAGGCCACATCAGAGGCATCGAGCGCACACCTTCTACGGTTGTGTCGATGTACGATCACGAGCAATCACTGACACAGCCACCGCCACAATCAAAGGTGACAAAACTATTTAATTTTGGTATTTGTTTCAAATGTTTGTAATTGGTGGTTTAGTAATAGTTTCAAATATTGGTAATTGATAGTTTGATAATAGTTTATATGTTGGTAATTATGTTAGTTTGGTTATAGTTTGATATATTGGTATTTTGTAGTTTGGTAATTGTTAGTTTATGAAAGTCCAATGCTATAACGTGTTATATGCAATATGTGTAGTTTGGTAATTGTTAGTTATAGTTCGATGCTATGATGTGTTATATGCAATATGTGTAATTTGGTAATTGTTAGTTTATGTGGAATGTATATTTTATATATAGAATGTTATAATGTTGGTTTAACTTATAAGACTATGTTGTTTTATTTATACTTGGAAATGCTTCAAACAATGTTAAAGTACCCGGAATGTAGTGCCGCAATTGAAGATTGGTTTCATTCGTTGCCACAACAAAATGAAAACGGAGGAGACGAGGAGAGCAATGATGACGAGTAGCTAGTTGTAGGATTTTTGTATGTTTTGTTTGTGTAAGTATTTTATACTAGTATTTTCGATATTTTATATTATGTTAAATTGGATGAGTATTTTAAACGGATGTTGGATTAATATTTTGGAATGGAAGAATGTGGGATTAGCTTAATTAATATCATAATAGTTTTTCTACTTTTTATATAGTTTTTTTCAATTTTAATGTGAAAAAAAAATATTAATATCGACGACGCCTTTAGTGGCGACAATTGGTTATTAGCGGCGATACCCTGTTAATAGCGGCAACAACCTGTTATTAGCGACGACATTTAGATTATCAGGGACAAAGTATCAGCAGCGAAGTTTTAGCGACGACATGTCGCCGCTAATACTATTAACGGCAAATGTTACTTTTAGTGGCAACGACTGTTGCCGGTAATACTCTAATTTTTTGTAGTGTAGTTTGTTATATCTAATGAAATCGTACTTAAATAAAATTATCTTACTATCTTTTGTCTGGAATTTTTTTTTTTTTGTGATATCCCTTATAAAAGTTTATGGTTATATATATATATATATATATATATATATATATATATATATATATATATATATATATATATATATATATATTTCAACAATGAACTATTTTAAATCTTAATACAAAAAAATCGACATTTTCTCAACTTTTAAAGCTTATTTCTCATAAAAAACTAAAACTATAAAAAAATCATAAGTTTTTATAGTTTTTCCATTGATATCAAATTCGATATAAGTTTTTCTTTACTTTGTTAATTTATTTCGATTAACAATCTGTGTAGATTCACACTGTGAATCAATGCAGACCCATTCTATTAAAAAATAAATAAATAAATAAATAATAAATACATATTCATAGTGTGAATCTATGCAGATTCAGAGTGTAAATCTATGCAGATTCAGAGTGTGAATTTTAACAGATAAAAAAATAAAAAAAAAATAATAATATTGAATTTGATATCACTGGAAAGTTGATAAAAAATTATGAATTTAAATCTTTTTTAATAAAAAAATAAACTCTAAAACTTGAAAATATAATGATTTTTTTAGGTTTCGAACATTTTCCTGATGAAATTATGCAGAGAAATTTGAAAAGAAAATTTATGAAGTGATGTTGAAGAAGAAGAAAATGACACTTATTATAAAAATGTGATCCGTTTCGAATAGACTAATGAATTTATTTTAAAAAAATATATATTTTCGAAAATATCATTGTTATTTTTTAAAGGTTAAAAATGACTTCTGGTGCAACAGTATTTAGTGTTATCTTTCTTGTTTGAAATCAAAAATTCAAGTCTTGTTACAAACATAGATTAAATTAGGAATAGTTCGTATCAATAGATTACATTTTTCGTTCAAAAATGTTATTTATAAAAATATTGTTGGTATGTGATGTTTTATTTACAAATATGGTTATAGGAATAAATATTCTAAACTTTGTTTTTTTGATAAACCATCTAAAAATAAAAATTTTATTTAACATATATCTCATATTTGTTTTCTTGTTTTATAAGTTATGTTATTTTATTATTAAGTCAATAATTATAAATCGTGAATTGAAATAGCATAAATCTGTAGAATATGCCCATTTTAGAATTCTCTAATGTAAAATCGATCGCGCCTAAACACATGGAAAAAGATAATTACGAGGTCACGTAACAACTTCATGCAACGACCTCATTGACCAGTCAATGTGACCGACCCCTTGGGACTCCGAAAAGCCGCTTTCTTGTTGCCATGTCACATTTTCTGATCTTCCCACGTGGCATATATACCTCCAACTCCAAGGCGCTTACGTTTTCTGCGGCAATTCAATAATTTTTCACCAATTCGAATGACTCGAACATGTAAAATACCATTTTATTGGTCAAAATAACTTGGATTATAGCATTAAAACATTAAATCTTTTACATCACTTTATACTGCATTAAATAATTAAAAAAAAAAAAAAAAGACAAAAAAAAAATTATAATGACATAATAGTAAAAAAAAATTATTCTTTTTTTTTATTTATCTTTTTATCCATATAAAATCATAATATATGTCATATTTGGATAAAATTAACTATATTTTAATATACTTGTTATTATTTCATATAGAAAATTTTGTAGGAAGGAAAGTAAAACATATTTAATTTCTTTTTAAAAAATTAAGCTTATTATGCATTCTCAATTTCTCATTCCCATTATTTATTAGTCTATTCAAACTTTTAGTGTACAAGAAGACATAACTCAAAAAGATAAATTTTATTTTAAAAAATTTATTTTTCCTAGAAAGTTTTTAAGTTTGGTTATTCGATTAACAAATATTATTATTAATATATTGATCATGATTATCATGTTAACCCACAAGTTGTTGCAATTTAAATGATGGGTTTATAATGATAATGTTAGTATCACCATAATAGATTGGTTCTTTTCAAATGTACCAATCAACATTATAGATTTATACCAAACAACATCATAAAATTAAACTATTAGATTATAATTTAAGATTTATAATAAAACAAAACAAACAAATTATAAACGTTTCGTACATTTTTCTGAGATATACAAACCTTTTAACTTTTAGCTAAATTTATAAATAAAATCAATAGGCCAAGACCATATTCTCCATCCCCTACCCCTTTTTATCTACAATTCACATTTCTCACATGAAGTGTACACTACTTTGTCTAAAGTTCAACTACCCGCCAAAGTCAACCTTTCTACTTTTATACTAGAAGATATGATATATTTATAATTCCAATTTTTGAACTATAAAGTCGAGATATAGACAAATTACATGTAAATAAAAAGAAATGATTTAATTAGTTATAATTTATAATAAATACTCTTAAAACCGATAACTTAATGATAAATATTTTAACCTTCTAATCAAATAAAAGTTCCGTAATTAAATGTATATTTCTTGATGTGATTATAATCATATAACATAAAAATTTAACAGCTAAATTCGAAAATATTTTACTGTGACAAAATTTGATTGAAAGTACATGAATTTTTATATACAATATGGTTCTAAGATATATATTTAAAAAATGAACATTCTCAGTAAAGCCTATGAATTAAAATAATTCCAAATTTTATATCACAAATACCAAAAATCTACAAGTATCAAAATAACTAAATTAATATCAAAATTTTATAATAAATGTATCTTATTTCTTAAAACACTAGGTGTAAGGACCATGTATTATATCAGTTAATTAAAAAAAATAAATATAAAGGTCTAAATATTTAAAAACTTTGAATATATAAGAAAACAAGAAAAATAATGAATTATTAAATTTTATTTTTTTATCATTTAAATTTAAATAAATAAATAAAATAAACTAATGAGCTTCAATTTAAGAATTTTAAAATAAGACTGTAAGTTCATTAATGAAATTCATATTTATTTATTAATACATTTATTATAATTATTACATTAAAATATTATATGAAATTTATTAAAATAGAATTCCTCATAAAATAACACGTGGAAAATGAATTAATTCAAAAAAGCCACAAAATGACATTAACCAAATTGAATGACTGTGACATGTAGCAAAAATAAAACTTTCATTTATTAGAGTAGATTTTTTTCCGAATAACCCAGATAATTTTACTGTAATAATATAATCTTACTATATTTTGCAGATAATATTATTTATTAGAATAGATTTTTTCCGGATAATCCAGATAATGTTACTGTAATATTGTAATCTTATTATATTTTTGCAGAAAATATTATTTTTCTGTAAATATATTACCTTTCCTATATATAATATAGTCTATTTATTTTTTTGTTTGACAATATGTATTATCCTATTGGTTTTGGTTTCTTTTTACACGAGAGGTATTATTTTATTGTAATTTTACTGTATTCTCTCGTTTGATCCATAAAATTTTATAGTAGTATTCGTACTATATCATGTCTACAGCCGACTAAAAGTATTTCAATAGCAAAATTCCTAAAAATAAAAACAATAACCCGGTTTTTTGTCTTTATATATTTAAAGACTTTTCCAACAAATATTATTAAAATATGTCCACTTTTTTTATAAGGATAAACATCATACTACTAAAATGTTGTGATGAGTTATGTTAATCGAAGGACTTATGCTATACACGACAATTTGATTCCTATTGTAAAATTTAATTTGCACAAGACGACACCGTTTTTAACCCGAAAATAGAAAACAGATAAATTAAGAATATCTCCCTACACATACTATATATAGAGAGGGTGAGAGAAGGCATGAATATGTACACAATGTATGCACATAGCGGAAGGCACACTGCGTATCAAATTTGAAGATTACGTTCTTCAATCTTCCTTTTATAACTTGAAAAGTGATTCAATCGGATCTCGAAAGAATTTTGGGGTCTTTGTTGCTTAATTTGATTTACGTAGATAAATATATTATTGATTTTGTATCAATGGTGACGGTGGATAACGAGCGCTGTGATAGTATGAGTATGGAATCGAAACGGCCGTCCACGGCGGCGATGAATAATAACAATAACCGGAATCAGATACAAAAGCTAGAGGTTTACAATGAGATTCTTCTGCGACTCAAAGAATCCAACAGCGATGAAGCCAAAGAACCTGGTTTTGATGACGAGCTCTTTGCGCACTTCAATCGTCTTCCGACCAGGTATATGTGAAATCCATTAATCTTCTTTTCTTATTGTATAGCCATTCAATTTCAACCTTTTTTTTTTTTTTTTTTTTTTTTGATAATAGAACCACAGATGATCAAAACGTAAAACAGATCACATTTGTAAATGAATTTTATGTTTTTTTAATGTTGATTTGGATTGAAAAAGGCGGAATTAACATTTGGTGTTGAAGGAAGCAAATTTTGTTTCTTCGATCTTCAGACACTTTTTTGTCATCTATCATTGATTGAATGTATTCAACGATTTTCTGCGTAGCAATTTGTCTATGTTTATTAGTTTTTCTACTGGTGTATATAAATCTTCCTCATTATATAATATTTTATATGTTGTGTTTGTCTGTAAGTGGATCTGTTTAACCTAGGGATTTCTTTGTTTCTTAATACCACTTGGATAATATATTTTAATATTTTCTTCTGGCGAGTTGGAAATTAAAGTTGAATAGTTTATTCATATCATATCTGATGCATTTTCTATGCTGTATTGAAGGTATGCACTTGATGTAAATGTCGAAAGGGCAGAAGATGTACTCATGCACAAGAGATTGCTGAGTTTAGCACATGATCCTGCTAATGGGCCTGTATTCGATGTTCGCCTTGTTCAGGTTTGTTTATTTTATACTGTGTTTGACATACATTAGACTGTGTTTGAAACTTATGTTAATGAGACAAAAGTTACAATTTTTTTCCCACCCAAAAAGGTGAACAAGATAGGACATGATCACATGACTCACTCTCAATGTCTCGAATGTGCAAAAGACGTGAATGCCCTCCCTGTTTCTTTTTTCTGTTCATGTTATACTATTAATTGTTATAATCTTTCTCATCTTAATAATTCTATGTGATTGCATAGCTGGTTCTAATTGTATTGCCTATTTGCAGGTTTCTCAGAGTTCAGAAGATTCAGTTGATTGCAGCTCACCTGGGAAACAGACAACCCAAAGGTACAAGTTTAGATACCTACACATTATGTCCTGAATGATAGAAAATGACTATTTTACCCCTCCGTGTAGAATTAGTGCCGACTAAAATGATTGTTTGATCAATGTTATGAACAAAAAATCTGAATGACAAAAAATGTCAGCTTATGAATTACATAAATAACAGATATTTGATACAACTTCAATGTTACGAATTATTTAACTTGTTGACCAAAGATCTATCTAATATCATTCATTTATTCAGCCTGTTAAGTCCTAAACAAGTATTGCCTTATTTTTCTTGTTCATTTCTGTCTCTTTTGATATTTTGAGATCTTGAATGTTGTTTTCTGATGATATATATTTTATGTTAGCAGTCATCCACCACCTGCCTTTGGTTCAGCACCTAATCTTGAAGCCCTTGCACTTGAAGCAAATGGAAATAATTCTGTAAATAGTCACATAGACATTCCCAGGTATATATATATATATATATATTAACTATGCTGATTTATTTGCACTTATGCAGCCTTTCATGTTGATATATAACACTATTTCAGTATCATTCATGATGCTGTATTGTTATTTACATAATAAAAATAGTTGAAAACTAATCTTATTATCTTTGAAATCTTTGTTATTGAAGCGCACTATGAACTTAAGCACCAAAAAACTAAGAGGCAACTAGAAAGTTACAACTTTTTATGATATTGAAACAAGATATTAGCTTCTCAAATCCTTTTGAATGCCTTTATGCTTCTTTAACTCACTCTTGTTAAAACTCTAATTTATTTCATGCTTTATGATCTTTTACATACTTCCATTTGTTTAGATGTTAACATGTTGAAGATTCTTGGACACATTATAAATAGATAATGTAGTTAATTAATTAACTTTCAGTATTGTAAAAGTATAATGTTTATTCTTGGATAACTTACTCTACAATTTTTTTATTATTATACAGGCCAATGCATGAAATCACCTTTTCAACAGATGACAAACCAAAGCTTCTGAGTCAGGTAAAGACTTTACAACTTTTTTTTTAACACAAAAAGGTAGACCAAGAATTGCGCTTGATCTCTCATATATACAAAAGACGTAAATGCCCTCCTCCTCATCATTTGTTTGCACATGATGAATATTTAGATGTGTAAAAAATTGCAGTTGACAAGCTTACTGGCTGAAATAGGACTGAATATCCAGGAAGCACATGCTTTTTCTACAGTAGATGGATACTCATTAGATGTCTTTGTTGTTGATGGATGGGCATTTGAGGTATTTTCTTCTTCTCCTTTAAATCTATCACACATATAGTTAGTTTCAAATTACTTATTTTTAACTCCATAAGTTTTGTATTTAAAAAAAATGGACAATGTCACTAAATTGTAAACAAGTTTCATGCTTGTTCCATTTGGGCACCTCAAACTCATTTTCAAGAGGTTTAAACTGAAACTTTGTTATCATCTAATTAAATTGTTGCAATTAACTTGCCACGTTATACGTCCACATCAGCAAAAAGTTACAAAATTTTATAAGAATGAAACAGAAAATACAAAATTTCACTACAAGGGAATATAATTGAAACTTCAGTGGGCAAACCTGTTGGTTATTATTTAGTGACATAATCTCTTTAAAAACAATCATAAGTTTTGTACTATGTCATGTTTTTCTGTTTTTTTTATAAATGTTCTTTTCATATACATTTTTAGGAAACTGAAGAGCTCCGAGATGCAATAGAAAGAAAACTTTCTAAGCTTGAGGTATGTAATTCCAGATATTTTGACCTGATATTGTAAGTCAATGAGTATGAGGTTGACTATTTGACTTCATTCTAATGTCTATACAGAAACAATCTTGGAAAGATCATCAAGACCAAAGAGGAAAAAGTTGCCAAATTGATCACTTAAGAATACCAAATGATGGAACAGATGTATGGGAAATTGATCCTCAGTTTCTGACCCTTGATCACAAAGTTGCATCTGGATCTTATGGTGATCTGTAAGTCTTCTCAAATTAAATTACCCCTTTGGCTTTTGATTTTGGCCTAAATCTAATGACCCTTTTCATTTTTCAGTTTTTTAAGAATGTAGGCTCATACACACCAGTAAATATTCACTGCAATGAAAATAACATGGAAATCATAGTCTTGACTTTGACTTTGACTACTTTGACTATCTTCTTCTAGAATATGTAAACAATAGGGGAAGCCTAGAAGGTTTATTAAACATATGATAACAAAATATGTCAAATACTTAACAAATAATTATCAATGGTGATTTGCATATGTAAAGGAATATCCTAACTCTTACATGTTTAGTATCTAGAACCTTCATTTATTTTGGGATGAAGGGGTTATTAATTTATTACACATTCTCTATTGCTTTTAAATGCTGACATTTTATATGTGTTAATAATTTAGATATAAAGGTACATATCGTAGTCAAGAGGTAGCTATAAAGATGCTTAAGGCTGAGCGTATAGACACAGATATGCAACAAGAATTTGCCCAAGAAGTTTATATCATGAGGTTTGTCATCAATTCGCATAAGGAGGGCATTTACGTCAATTTCACAAACAAGAGATTGAAAGCTAGTCCCTATCCTACATTTTAGGGTCAGACAAAAAGTTGCAGCTTTTGTCTGAATGACATCAGAGGCAAACTCAGTACAACCTGTTATGTCATGTCATGAGTAACAAATTGAGTTTAAATATTTATGCATGTTATTTTATCCGAATTTTATCGTTATAAAATTTTTAGAAATATGCGTTTAATTAATTACTATATGCAGGAAAATCCGACATAAGAATGTTGTGCAGTTCATTGGAGCATGTACTAAACCATCAAGCTTGTGCATTGTAACAGGTAATTTTCAATTGATTTTGATTTTTCTCCATGTTATTTATTCATGGGTAGATTTTTATTAACTGTATAAATTTGTACAGAATTCATGAGTGGGGGAAGTGTGTATGATTATTTGCACAAACAAAAGGGTACATTTAAGCTTCCAATATTACTCAAAGTTGCAATTGATATATCAAGGGGGATGAACTACCTGCATCAAAACAATATTATACACAGGGACCTCAAGTGTGCAAATCTTCTCATGGATGAAAATGATGTAATCATCTCCTTTTGCATTCCATATAGTATATATATATATATTTTTTTTTTTTTAAATCATTCAATATTCTTTACTGATATTTTGTAATCAGGTTGTTAAGGTGGCTGATTTTGGAGTCGCAAGAGTGAAGGCTCAGACAGGTGTCATGACAGCAGAAACCGGGACATATAGATGGATGGCTCCCGAGGTGCTTCATTTCTATCAATCTTTCTTTACGATTCTTAGTTTGTTAGGCCTTGTACTGTATTTAACATGCACTGTACTGAAACTGATACTGACACAGACAGATATCAATGGGACAAACGTTACAACTTTTTGTACTACCCAAAAAAGTGAGACAGTCTTACCTTTTTGGGTGGGACAAATTACTATTTTGTCCTATTGACTGATCCAGTACATGTCAAACGTAGTATGTTTGGTTGGAAGTTTGATGATGAGTTTTTTTTCGTGATAACTTTTTTTACAATGAAGGTTATTGAACACAAGCCGTATGATCTCAAGGCAGATGTTTTCAGTTTTGGGGTTGTTTTGTGGGAGTTGCTCACAGGAAAGGTATTTTTTTTTTTTTTTTTTTTTCACTTTTGGTATATTTTTATGTACATTGATATTCATGTGTTTTGTATATTTATTTTTCCAGCTTCCATACGAGTTCTTGACCCCAGTCCAGGCAGCTATTGGAGTAGTTCAAAAGGTAAAACATAAATCATTACACTGTTCAACCTTATAAATTTCCATTTTTATTAACATATATGTTCCAACTTTTCAGGGCTTAAGGCCTACTATACCCAAGAACACTCAACCAAAGCTCGCAGAATTGCTAGGGAAATGCTGGCAAAAGGACCCAGCTTTAAGACCAGACTTCACTGAGATCATAGATATTCTCAAGAAAATAACTATTGAAGTACGCAACTTATATATTTTACTTCATGCATGACATAGAAAAACACGTCCTTTGACAATTTTATCAATTTAATTAGACACTGAAATATTACTATATAATAATGATGAAAAAAATTAAACATTGGTTCCATATTCTAGGTTGAAAATGCGGAGGACAGGCGGACAGAAAAGGGATCGGGTCGATTCCTATCGCTACTTAGGCGGGGCCATCATTAAACTAAAACTCGTAATTTATTATTTACTGTGGTATCTAAAATGGTTTGTTATGTAAGCCATTGTACAGTAGTGTACTTAATTATCCTATTTTTCCTTTCTCTTTTTGGACTAGAAATTGTCCAACTTACAAAAAAGTATAATTTTCATTGCATATATTTGCAAGTAATTACTATTTTGTGCAAAACGTATCTTAATCACCATATTTTTTTTAATTATAGTAGCAAGATGTATATGTTTTTTCACCATAATTTCAGCGATATGTAACCCACTATAGCAATATACTTGCGTTACATTTCTTAATACATAAATAGCAATGTGCGTACAACAAACTAATTGTATCATCAAAGCATCTATACATTTTTTATCGATAATAGGAAGAGAAATTAAATATCCTCCTACCATTTGTTCCTACTTTTCCTCCTACTATATCAAATGTTGACAAGTGGATTAAATGATTATTAATTTCATTAAATGTCTAATTAAATGTGACACATGTCAACATTTGATATGGTAGGAGGAAAAGTAGGAACAAAAGGTAGGAGGATAAATATCCTCCTACCATTTGTTCCTACTCAAATGTTGACAAGTGGATTAAATGATTATTAATTTCATTAAATGTCTAATTAAATGTGACACATGTCAACATTTGATATGGTAGGAGGAAAAGTAGAAACTAGGAGAATATTTAATTTCTCAGGAAGAGAAAAAATGGAAATATGTTTTTGTTATGGGTAAAAAATTATGTATTGTTGCTGTTGTCGGTAAAAGAAGGGTGTCAAAATATAAGGATGTTGATAGGTTTTTTAATTTGCCTTTTTATAAATGAGGAAAGATAGAGGATCGGTTTTCTGTTAATTAATCTAAGTCCTTTGTTGCATACTATAATCCATGCCATCAAGGTTTAAAATAACGTCACTTTATATGGATGTTTCAAAGGGTTTGAAACCCCAAAATAATAATTTTGTCCATCTAGACTTGATATAGATAGGCCTTGATTGTATTGTTTCACCACACCACTTAAAATCGAGATTATTTATGAAATCTTGTTTTCTCAATCCCTCACTTCTTTCTTCAATTTCCAATCACATACTCACAAGCATGCGTTGGTTTTGGAGCAAAAAACTATACCGATGTTGATGTCGTGGCTATTGCTGAGCATATTCAAAACTAAAAACCTGGTTATTTAGCCCACTTCCGTTTCTATGACATATGAGAGAGAGAGAGAGAGAGAGAGAGAGAGAAATGTAAGTTATTTGACCCTACCTGAAACACCATATTGAAAAATTATGCGGAGGGTTCATGAAATGCAAGACGCTTAAATAACTTTTCGACCCGGAGCAAAGTTTCAATTGTGTGCTATTCAAAACTAATAACTTTATGCGGAGGGTTCATGATCCAAGAAGCATTGCTATTTTCACCACTACGACAAACCACGATTTACAGAAGCCTTGAAAACAACATTTCAACTGTGTGCTATAATCAAGTTGTACTATGCTTAGACGAGATGTAAAAACTAGATGCGATTCAACATGTTTGCCAAGTCGACTTGCTAATTGTTCGAAAATTTATTTGATATTTTTGGTTATATATGGTCATAAATAATCATAAAATAATATCGATAATAACATATGATCTTATAGGGTTACACAATAGCAAACAAACACCAATTGATATTTTATTTAATAAATATTATATGTGAGACCCATATATTACATGAGTTCATTTATAATTAAATATATATATATATATATATATATATATATATATATATATATATATATATATATATATATAAAATTCTAAACATTTGAGAAGTATAAATTTATAAGAAAAGTGAGAAAATATTGAATTATAAAAATTAAAGTGTTTTTTTTTTCTTTTAAACTTAAACATATAATTTAGATAAATAAATAAATAAAATTTATAAATATTTAATCTAGTAATTTTGAAATTAGAAGAAAGATTCATTAATGAAATTAATATGCATTTATTATTGCATTTAAACACTCTAAAATTTTCATAAAATGAAAAAACCATAAAATGACATGTGAAATAAAAATTAATTTAAAATAACCATAAAATTACATATGTCAAAATAAATGAAAATGTAACATGTGGTAAAAAGATCTTTATTTATTAGAGAGGATGATTCATAGTAAAATATCATAACTCTTGCATCTGTTACTTTGTGAAAATTAATATTGTATATTAACTCATATGGTATGAATTAACTGAAGTGTGTTAGTTACATCATTTAAAGGTTAAATGATTTTAAATTAATTTGTATAACTTTATTTAATGTAAAAGAACAAATTATTGAAATAGTCCTTGTGGTTTGGCTAAAGTTGCGCGTTTGGTCCCTATGTTTTGTTTTGCACTAGGACCATCCCCACGTTTTATTTTTATTACCCGCCTGGTCCCTGGGTCCGTTAGTTGTCAATTCCCAACGTTAAGTCCCCCCACGTGCTTCTCACATGAGGGGTATTTTCGTCATTTTATACATGGTGCCTAAATGCAATGCCAATCGTTTCTTCATTCCGATCATTTTACGATCACCTCCCTCTCTCTCACACACACACACACTCTCTCTCACTTAATCTGTAACTCATCAAAATCGGGTGGAAACCCTAACTCCTCAAAAATTTGCAAGAATCATCAAAGTAACAATGGTGGGTTGGAGGATTAGAGCAAACATGGAAGAAATAGACGTTGAAAAACATTATGGTAACCCCTATTTTCAAAAGTTAAATTTATCACTTACAAATTTCAAGCTAATAAGTTGAAGCTTTCTCTTTTACAGCTGGTAATCCAACTATCTTCTCTATTAGATTATTCTATGGTGGAGAGTTTATGAAGTTTCCTGGAAGGAGGTACGTCAAGGGAAAAGAAAGATACGTTGATCTATTGGACATTGATGAGTTTTGAGTACACGATATTGATGAGATGATGGAGACCCTAGGTTGTGTTGAGGAGGGTAATTTGCTTTATTACCACTTCAAAAGACCCTTTTCAGATTTGGACTTTGGGTTGTTTACATTGGCTAGTGATAGTGACATTAACCATTTGGGTACATACGTAGGTAAACATAAACTGATTGAAGTTTATGTTGAACATGGTAAAACAGTGTTGCATACATATACAATGTCATCTACCCCTTGTAAAGTTAGGATTGAAGAAATCGTTGATCAACCTTCATGTAGTAGAAGGCTATTTTTGGAATGGAGGGAAACTGAAACAGGGGATTATATTGGATCAAGTAAACCAAATGTTGTGCCAACTAAATAAACTGAAAGTGACCAAATTGATGCCTAATGTGAAACACAAGGTATATTTGATGAATTTGATCAAATTCTAAATGAAGAACCTGGAGGGATTACTCATGAAAGTGACAATAGAAATGATGTTAATGATAGTGGTGATAGTGGTGATAGTGATGATAGTGAGTTTCTTAGTAGACTTAGATAACCTCCTAGATGAACCTGAGATAGACATGAATGAGTTTTAGTTAAATATTGATGAAGATATAGAGTGGGTGGGTGATCTTGGAGGGTCAAATGTCAAGGAAATGATAACAAGGGAAATTGATGATATTGAGGTTGTAAACAATGCGGTATTCTTATATGAGTCATCATCTGATGAATGTGGGAGCAACAGGAGAAAAAAATCAATTAAGGCAATCCGAAGGGCAATGGAAATAGTGAAGCAAGAGTTAGGGGTCGTTTGATAGTTGTTAACTAAGTTAGAGCTTATTGAGTTAGAAGCTGACTGAGTTAGAAGTTCTAACTAAGTCAACATCTAACTGAGTTTATCTATTTGATTATTTATCGGACTGACTCTGGTGAATGATAAAAAATTGACAATATTACCCTTATGTTCTGCTGGATAAAATAATTATAAAAATCCAATATGTAACATAAAATCTAAATAAAACATACATTATTTAAAATCCAAATATAAACTGTTATACAAAATACATTTACAATTTTACCAAGATATTTTCACTTGATTTCATACATCACTTTGGAAATTCATCTCAAACTTCATCTTCATCAAAAACTTTCATTGTAACAAAGAAGATAGTAACAGGGGTTGTTTTCCACTAAGAACTAAACAAACTGTTTAATCCCAACATCATTTTTTGTTTAAAAGGCTTGAATCCTTCTGCAGAAACATTGCTTCTTGTCCCAAGTTAATTTGAACCAAAGTACAGTGTATCCACCCATTTATGTTGCCTTTTTCCTTTTGATGAAATCTTGTATCAAAATTGCTATAGAAGCCTGTGCCAACCAGTGCTGGTTAATAATCACTTTGGTCTAATGGGTAGAGTGATGGTGTGAACAATATCACAAATCAATCATCTAATATTTTGTTGTACGACAAATGAACACATCCCACTTTTTCACTTTCTCTAACCATGTCCAGGAATACAAAAACACGAAAAGGACAAGAGTAAAGCCATCTTTGATCACAAAAAATCATTGACTATGGTTTTTCTCTCTTGATTCTCTCTATATCTCTCTTTCTTTCCTATTTTCATAGTAAAAATCGAGAAAGAAAAAGAGCAAATAACTAATCCATTATAGCACACAAGCACAACAAATCGAAAAGAACCAAAAGAAGGAGAACAAAGTCGAAAATCACAGCAAAAGTTGAACTTTTCAGCAAGAATCAAACAATAAAAAACGAGAAAATGCAAGATGTACTTGTCTCCGGTTAACCGGTCGGAGGAAGAAAGTCGACGGAAGAGTAGCAGATGAGGGTGGGGAGCAGGTCGTCGTTGCCTTTTCTCTGTGAAGGTTGTCAACGTAGGCTAAAATCGGTAAATGCATAACCAACATCCCAGTCCAACGATTCAAAGGGAAGGACTGAATCATCGCTTTTTCTTGGACTGAGTCCATAGCTTGGATTGAGTCCTTGATTGTAAAAACCACTGTTGTAAAAATCCCGACTAGGTCCCGATTAATCTCCGATTAATCCCTAGGCGTTACTCGACCGATTAAAGGGCGCATAGCGATTAGTCCTTGTATACATAATGAGTGAAACATTATAAAACGATGAAATTTTAACATTTTGAAGAAATTTTATCTCAATGGAAACTATTTAAGGCATGATTAGTGTTGTATTAATCATATTAACATATTTTGTTATCAAATTAGTGGTATTTACGAACTTTGATATGATATTAGTCATATTCTTTTTTCTAAAATCCAATAAATTAGCAATTAATGGTACCCGATTAATCCCCCGATTAATCTCCGCCTAGCCGATTAATCGCTTAACCCCAGTCTACCGACTAGCCAACGTCGAGCGATTTTTGCAACCTTGGTAAAAACAAAATCAAACACCCTATTTTTTCTTTTTTGGACCGGGTCCCCTATTGGACTCAATTAGAAGCAATATCAAACACCCCTTTAGTGATCCATTCTATGTGTACCAAAAATTCACATCATCTAAAGAATTGAAAGATGCAATAAGACAACATGTTGTGGAGACAAAGAGGGAACTAGACTTTATAAGAAATGACAAAAACAGAGTGAGAGCAATTTGTAAAGGTGCTATCCCAGACCTTGGTCAACTTGATCCATGTGGGCCCAGTCAAAGAAATAAAGAAACTGAAGAAAACAAGTGTCCATGGGTACTTTATGCTAGCAAGTGGAAACAAGATGTTGACTAGGAGATCAAGACCTAGGAAAAAAGCATAGATGTCTACAAACAAGAAATGTGAAGGCTTGTACCTACAAGTTTTTGGCAAAGAAAATAGTGCAGCAGATTGAAAGCAACCCTACAGTCCCTACACGAGCTTTACAAGAACAACTTCAACGTGTATACCAGGTAGATATTTTGAAGATGAAGGTATTTAGGGCTAAAAACATAAGCATTGAATCAAGTAAGGGGATATTATGCAGGGCAATATACTACACTACGAGACTATGTTCAAGAACTTCACACTCGAAACCCAGGGACAACAGTTAAGATAGAGGTCGAAAATGAGCCAAACCCAACTTTTGAGACTAGAACTTTCAAACGGATCTACATCTGTCTAGGGCCATTAAAGAAATTTTTTCTAGCTGGTAAAAGAGATTACATTGGTTTGGATGGGACTTTTATGAAAGAGCCTTATCCTGGAATGATACTCACAATAGTGGTAAGATGTAAACACGTATCTTGTGTCATTTTATTCCATTTTATTTAAATTATCAACTCCTTCACTATGTTTAGGGTCTTGATGGAAATAATTATACACATCCTGTCATATAGGCCGAGAATGTAAATTCATGGACTTGGTTCTTAAGGTGCTTGGGTGATGACATTGATTTGCAAGCTAATTCCAACTTTACCTTTATATCTGACAGAAGAAGGTAAGTAATTTCAATGGACTTGGTTCTTATTGCACATTGTATACATTACATCTAATTTTGTTTACTTTTTGTACAGGGCTTGTTGCAAGCAATTGGTACATTGTATCCATGTGCAGAACAAAAGTTTTGTCTGCAACACATTCATGAAAACATGAAGAAAATATGGAGGGGAAAGGTGTTTCAGGACATGTTGTGGAACTGTGCAAGTACAACAACAATACAAGAATTCAACCATGCTATGGAAGAGTTAAGAAAGCTAAACAATGACTGCTATGAATGCATTAAAGCTATTCCACCTCAACATTGGTCTAGGGCACACTTCGCAGGTTTGTTTTATTTTGTTGGGTTAATTGTTACCAAATGATTCACTTTCTCACATAATTTTTTATTTATATTATAGGGAGAGCTCATTGTGATGGGCTTCTGAATAACTTGTGTGAGACCATAAATAATCAAATTAAGAAAGCACATGACCAACCAATTATCACTTGCCTTGAGTACATTAGAGAGTACCTTATGTTAAGGATTGTGAGTGTCCAAAAGGTAATTGATAAGGTTGTTGGACCATTAACTCCAACTGCAACAAGTGTGCTTGAAAGAAACAAATATGATGCAGCTCAATGTGTGGGTAAGTTATGTGGGAATGGAAAATATCAGGTGAGTGGTCCATGGATGGACCAATGTGTGGTAGACATGGTTCAACATACATGTTCTTGTAGAATATGGGAACTCACTGGTATACCCTGTAAACATGCCCTTGTTGCTATATGGGACATGAGAAAAAATAAGCAGAATGTTGGCGTACCTGAAGAATGGGTTCATTCTACGAACTGGTTAAAAACTTGGAAGGAAATGTATTCTTTCAAGATTGAACCAATGAATGGAAGAAGAATTTGGGAAAAAGTTTCCATGTCCAACCACTTTGCTCCCTCCCAATCATCATGTCCCCATCAGAAGACCAAGGAAGAAAAGAAGGAAGTCAACTATTGAATTAGAAGATATGGTGAAGGGTGGTACAACATCAAGGAAGGATAAGAGTGTGACATGTTCAAAATGCAAAAAGCTTGGTCATAATAAAAGAAGCTGCAAAGGTCAAAGTGTATGTGATGCTAGTTCAATTAAGAAAGGGAAGGCTGGGAATAAAGCTAAAAGTGTAGGTGATGGTACTTCAATCAAGAAAGGGAAGGATGGGAAGAAAGATCAAAGTGCAGGTGATGGTACTTCAAGCAAGAAAGGGAATGTTGGGAAGAAAGCTCAAAGTGCAGGTGGTGGTAGGAAAAGTGGAACTCAAAGTGCATGTGATGGAATTTCAAGCAGGACAAGGAAGGCTGGGAAGAAAGGGAAAAGTATTGCTTAAGTTATGATTGTGTTATCATATTTTGTGTATGTGTTATGATCTTTTGCGTTTGTTATATTTGTCATTATGTTTTATGTCTATGTTATGAACAATTATCGTATGACTTTTGGGATCTGTTGTCTATGTATGGTATGACTTGTAATGTATCTCTATTTTCAATTACGGTATGAACAATTAGTGCTATAATCTTTTGCTATGTTTTTGTTTTAATTCAATTCTATTCACTCATTCAATTCAATTCCATCAATCATTCAATTCTATTCAATCATTTAATTCAATTCCATCAATCATTCAATTCAATTTCATTCTAATTCAATACCATTTAATTCTATTCAATCATTCAATTCAATTCAATTCAATTTCATTCCAATAGAAAACCAATCATTTGCATTCCATTACAAACCACTCAATTCCATTCCATTGTAAAACAGTCAATTCCATTCCATTCCATTATAAAACAGTCAATTGCATTCTAGTACAAACCACTAAATTCCATTCCATTATAAACCACTAAATTCCATTTCATTCCATTATAAAATAGTCAATTGCATTCCAGTACAAACCACTCAATTCTATTCCATTACAAAACACTAAATTCCATTCCATTATAAAATAATGAATTCCATTCCAAAAGAAAATTGCATTCCAATAGACAATTCTAGTCATTCATACATTTTCATTCAATTACATTACTGCCCTGATTAAACAAAAGATAAGTACATTGATAGCATAAATTAAAGCTTATAAATTAAAACTGACACAAAAAAAACCCAATTGAACACTAATAACAGCCTCAAGGCCCTATTCTCATGTTGAAGCTCGTCCAATGACTTCTGCAAATCAGGGGAGATACTTTTTTTACTATTTTCACCATTAAAGTTCTCCTCATCAACCCAATCTATGAAACCACATTTTTCTCCCTGCATTTTGAGTAATTTGTTGTGTGTTAAAGGCATGAGATATATAGATATACTTAAGAAGAAATTGCCCTTACCTTCCCAATACAACAATAGAAAAGTCTCCCAAGGTTTTTCTTGGTAGTCAATCTTCGTATCACACCAACTTGACCACACTTGCAGGTTTTTTCCATTAGGGTTGATCGACTCTTCACAGAAGTGGGAATGAAAGAGACGAAGAAAGGGCGTATTTGAAAATAGAGAGAATCAGGTTTTAGGGTGTTCTAATAGATTTTGTATATAAAATGATTAAAATACCCCTCATGTGTGAAGCACGTGGGGGGGACTTAACGTTGGAATTGACGACTAACGGACCCAGGGACCAGGCAGGTAATAAAAAGAAAACGTGGGGATAGTCTGAGTGCAAAACAAAACATAAGGACCAAACACGCAACTTTAGCCAAAGCATAGGGACTATTTCAGTAATATGTTCAATATAAAAATTAAATTAAATTATATATATATATATATATATATATATATATATATATATATATATATATATATATATATATATATATATATATATATGTACATATATAAAATCGTTTATATTTATATGTATATATAAATACAAATGTTATTTAAAAAGATTGGAGTTTATACTCTATAAAGAGGCTAAAGTAATTTTTATAAAATATAAAAGTAAGAGTGTTAGACACTCTCTCACTCTCTCTCCTCTTAAATTTTCATTCACCAACCTTCTAAACTTATTAAACCTTTTAAGAAGGTCCAATAAGGTTTGCTTGCCTTTTAGTTCCTCCAATGCATGTTCTTGAAAGGTTAAAGACCCATAATTGCTTTGAATGACTTTTAGAAAGAGATTAATGATAAAAGGATTGGGTTTTATAGTTATAAAAACCTCGTGGGACGAAATTTGACACACATATACATACATATATTCTTTCCTCTCTCTAAAGGCTTAGTAAAATGAAAGAAAATACAATAACTCTCTTGAAGACAAAATTTGGATTTGGTACTTCAAGCTTAAGAGCTTGTATTTTACAACAGTCGGACTAGCATTTAGTGGTATTGGAATATTCTTGGTGGATTATCTCTATAGATGAAGTCTCGATTGCCTTCTTTTCATCTTCACCAACATTCAAACCTCCTGAGTGGATTTAAAGGCTTCAAATGTTGTAATCCATAAAATCCATATGGTTGCTTCATTTAATCTTGCACGTTCATGTAAAATGATCATTTGGTGGTTTCTCCTTGTTCAAGTATTTTATAAAAAATATAATAATTACTCCGTTGCAAAATCTCTTGATTTTATGATTTATAAATATCGACTGGAACAAAAACCCAACAAATGGTATCATAGCCTTATTTACATGCATGCATATATTTTATTGATGAAATGAAAATTTTTTTTTTTTTTTTGGAAGCCATGGATGCTTTTCATGTTGTATGAAAAGTTCATGCATGACTTATTTGGCAACGTGCAATGCTAGTTCATTATAATATGTTATCAAAGTTTTTTTATTTTATATATATATATATATATATATATATATATATATATATATATATATAGACACACACATGCATTTGATCATGTTTATGTTGCTTTAGAAAAACATAATATTATTTGATAATTTTTGAATGATTGTATGTGCATCAATAAACCACAGACCATGTGTTGAATGTTGTTGGAATTTTTCAATATGGTTGTAATATTATTTATTTAATCAAATGGTTTGTAATAGTAAATAATAATTTCTTCATTATATTACTTTGTAAATATTAGATGAGTTTGTAATTGAGTATAAGTACTTTATCTTTTGTAAATATTACATTAGTTTGTAATCTAGTATAGGTACTTTAAAGTGTAACAAGAACTTAAGATGAAGATATTTTGAAGATCGAAAAACGTTGGAATTTATTTATTTTAATTGCAATGGAAAACACCACATTTTATCTGAAGTGTTGCTAAACGTGTTGCATCAGATTTCGTGAACCTGAAGCAATAACCCCAAACCTATCTTTTTGTGAAGTGTTGCATGTTGTTAGAACAATTTAGAATTAGTAGAGAATTCATCATCTTGCATACATTGGATGTCTTTGCAAGTGGGAACTTCAACAACATTTCTTGAAGTTTTTGGTCCCTAATGTCCCTTAAGAAAAGAACTTGATATTTCATATATAGCTCACATGAAATATCACATAGTTATAACTTGGTTTATGCACTCATGTCTATGTGTGATGATTCTATATTGTTATTTTGTTTATATGGATGCAAATAGGATCTTACATGCTGGACAACCAAATAACTAAAACATATCATCATGGAGTTTGTTATTTTCACAACAATAAGTTTTTTATACATAAGATGTTAAAATCGGATTTTCACATAAAAGGGAGATTTGTTCTAGAATCTTAAAGTTTTGAAAATAAGATAAATTTGTTAAAATAGAGATTTTAAAACTCATGACAAACGCCAAGTCTAAAATAATATAAGGTTATTAAAAGACTAATATTGCTTCCAAACACACACACTCATAAGTTAATACAAGATATTAAAAGTTGAACTAAGATGAACAAATAAAATAAAAGATGATATTTCTAAAATGGACTATTTATTATTGGATGCATGCAATATACATGATACAATATGTCCTTTTGGATAAAGGTCACTACACCACTTGGATTTATCTTTTGATGTTCGAGGTGATTTTGTAATTTCCAGTAGGATGCCGATTCTAGATTCCTTTTAAGATGGATGACTTGATCGGGAATCCTTTCTGATAAATGTCACTTAAGCATTAGAAACTTGAGGCATAGATGAGATCAAACATGTCAATTAACAAAAGGTTGTTAAGGATCTCATATAACTAGGAATTACATTTGGATGTAATCACTAATCGCTACCTCACTTATTGAAATAAATAACAAGGTACATGTCACCTAACCGATTATTTGATTTGGAGTGTTGGATCCTAGACTCAAATTCATTAATGTTTAAGGAAAAAAAATGGTATTATTTATTAAATGTTTAAAACATTGAATATACTAAGTGAGTTGTGTTAAATTTTGTAAATGAGAACTAAATCCAATCTCGTTACCAGGCATCAGCTTAATCTTGTTGATCTATGCCAAACAATAACATTCGATGGGTATATTATCCAATAGATTCGTATCTTAAGAGACAATCTTAAGAGATATAATAAATTGTACATTCTAGAAGGTCCTATTCCTAAATAACCTACAATTACCAGTAGAACTGAAAATGGATGCGAGTGCATATGGGAACGCCCTCCGTTCCTAAAGGTAATGTGTTGTGTTCGTCTGGGCAGACTAAACCCTAATTTTTGGGTCTTGGACCCTATTTAAACACCTTAACTCACCCCTACCCTTATTTCCTTCAGCCTCCATCCTATCTAACCCTAAGATCAAAACCCTAAACATCTTGCATGCATTTTGAGCTTACCTTGAGTATTTTTTGTGTTGTTTCGAAACACACACACACACACACAGAGGAAGAAGAATTAAAAAAAATCACAATGAGTTGTTAGGGTTTTTTAATCCTTTAATAGGTACCTATTTATAGTTGGATGAAACTCTAATTTAAACATTAAAATAATATAATTTTAACGTGATTCAAATTACTTTCCTTATCAGCGGATGGAGGCTTCTTGAAACCCTAGAATGGTCTCCCAAAATTGTCTACCCGTAGGGAGGTTCTAGAATTGTCTCCGTTGATCAAATATTAAACAATTGCAATTTAAATTTATACCCTAAATTAATTCTAATTAATCCAAAATTAATTTGTAATTAATCCTGATTAATTCTTGATTAATTATTTACTATTTCTAAGTAATATATTAATCACATAATATATTAATAAACATTTATCTCTCTTTTAATATCGGTCCTATCTATTTCTTAGTATGAGAGCAAGCCAAAAAGGACTTTACTTTTATTCACTATGATTATACTAATTTAGTTAAGACCTTATACACCTTAATCCAACATTTTGCACAAACACTAGTCTCACCATTAGAACACATGCATTACACCACCACCCATAACCATGACTACCTTTTACTAAACCACCACCCTCAACCATGAAATATGAAAATATAGTAACTTTGCTAACACAAATTCACCTTATTCGATAAAACCAGTTCACATGAAAAGTTTTATAAAATACAATTAACAGTTGATAACTTAGAATACCATATCAAACACAAACCAACACTCTTTCTACCAAAACCAATAACATGATGTGTGATTTATCAAAAAGTTTTAATTTTATAAAATGGTTTATCACAATTAGATTGTTACACACTAGATAGTGTACATAATTGTTTAATAGTATATCAATATCATAATATAACACCAAACATGTTTTTTTCTTGATATTTGTTGACCATAAAACGATGTACTTTATGTCATTCAACAACTTCTTTCTTTTTAGCAGGAGTGATGCTGAAATGTGACACCCCCATTTTCATGGTCAGAAAAGACCTTTTTTATTTATGTCCATTTTACAACTAAGTTTTCTTTATATTGAAATTTTTTTCCTATAAAAGTAATTTCAAAGAAATGTTTTCATTGATTATGAAAACTTAGGATGTCATAACGGATGCAAGAAACATAAGCATAAACATAATCATTACCTGCCTTACAATATCTTTTATAACATGACCTATATTTCCTCGAATCTCTCCACAGATCCAAATATCATCATCTTTGCATTGCTTTATGTGATACAAAGAAAATGAGTGGGTCAGGTTAGAAAACTTGGTGAGTACATACGATTTTCAACCTATAATAATTAAGTTCAATTTATATCAAGCAATTAACCCGATTACCCATCCTCATTTTCTTATATACATCAATATCTTATGGATCTATCCTAATGATCATATTCTACATCGCATTTTCATATATGGATAAGGACATCACCTAAGGATCATCGCTAACATCGCTTAGTGCTGCTTTAGGGATTCCCTAAAAATAAAAATCAGTAGAGTACATCACATGAACAAGTAATTCATCACCTACAGGTTGTGAACTACTAGTGTTCCATTGGATTGTTTTAGATTACTCTATGGTAGTCATCTAGACTCTATTAGATGACAACATTGCAATCATCACAAGTAAAAGTCATGGCATCTCCTAATCATCCCTCATCTCCCATCACTACCATATATATATATATATATATATATATATATATATATATATATATATAAAGTACAAAAATATTGTAACGTCCATAGATAAGGGCTAGTCAATTTAGAGACAATGAGCGTTAAAAATGACTTTTTGATGGAAGATTATTTAGAATGATTAATCTTAGTTAATTTGTAGTATATGTTACAAGGATTTCATACATATAAAGAACGCCGAAATCCGAGTTATAACGAAGAAGTTATGACTCGTCGAAGTTTCGCGACCGAATCGGTACGACACAGTGCGATGTAAATAGTTAATTTACGTTAGAGAGATATTTGGCCTTAGTGATCTAAATGAAAGTCTTAGAATATGTTAAACTGAAAGAACGCCCAAACCTGACTTCGTATGAGGAAGTTATGATTTTTCCGAAGTTTCGACTTAGCAGTATGCAGCCCGAATACTCGATTTGAGATCGAGCGGTTTTTATCCGAAACACTCTAAACGGGAATCGAAGATCTCTTCAATGGTAGTGCAACGGTAAAAAGACAAACGAAAACGGACGTCAGATGAAGAAGTTATGAATTTATAACGGAGTTTTCCTGTCCCAACCTACTAAAAATAATATATTTATAATATATTAAAAATAAATTCAAAGTTAGCCAAGGGAGTCTAAACGAGAGTTGTAGAGCATAACCTCACCTACACGTGGATATAAAGAACATCGAAAACGAAGATCGTATGCGAAAGTTATGAATTTCTGAAGTTCGGTACGTGAACCCCAAGGCTGTGTCAGAGCTCACGAGGTGAAAATATGTAGTTCACGAGGTGAGCCTAGATCACGAGGTGAGCATTAGTGGCTCACGTGGTGAACAGATGATGGACGTCTTCCAGGGCAAGTGGCCATGATGAACGCAATGACGTATCGAGCTCATGAGGTGAGCATATGTAGCTCACGAGGTGAATATTAGAAACTCATGAGGTGAACCCAGAAAATTCACCCTATAAATAGAAATCAAGGGTCAGCCGATTTAGGTTGCTCATCTCTTACTCTCCCACTCCCGATACCCTCTATAAGCCCTATTTTAACCCCCCGAAGCCCATGTATCATCCCGAGACACGAAGCAAGTCCCGAAGCCCGAAGATCCCGAGAAGAAAAGAGTTTCCGATCCGAAGCTCTGCCTGCGAGAAGCCCGGTGTGTGAAGATCTTCTAGTTTCACCAAAGAAGTACTACTCTTAGAGCCGTAGTGCTGTCTGATCATCTTCTGATCAAGTGAGTGTATAGTCCCTTTCATAAAACGATTTTAATACAAGTATTGTTTGAATGTATTAATGTCACACCCCCGGCCAAGGTGGAACACGCCGGGAGTGGGACTAAGTTCATGGATCACAGATAAACTGAATATATAGCACAAGTACAACGATAAACAAAATAGCATTTGTATTCCATCATTAAGTTTGAATAAAGGGTTCTTACAGATAATTATAGTACAATAATTGCCTTTAACAAATAAGCAAATAACAGGAACAAGCTAGCTAGTTCGTCTGCAATCCACGACTAATCTTCTTCCTGAAAGCCTATCTGATGATCCCCTAAGAATACATGTAAGTTTGAAAGTCAACACAAAGGTTGGTGAGTGTCGCAGGTTTTCTGCTAACGTAGTAATACTTTTAGTAAGTCTAAAAAGTATTATCTTTGTATGTATAACAACAGTTAAAGAGTGTTTGCAATGAGTCTTTAAAAGCCAAAATGTATAGTTTGTATAAGTAAACGCATATGTAAAACTGTGTTTGAAATAAATCTTTGAAAGCCAAAACGTTATGTTCCATAAGTAATTCCATACCTAAAATTGTGTTTGAAAGCAACCAAATCCATGGTTGTATGGGTAACGAATAAAGTTTTCTGCCAAGGTTGTACTTCATAACCACAGATATGGATAAACAAACATACGGATATACGGATATAATTATCTGCCAAGGTTGAACTTAACAACCGCAGATACGGATAAACAACAAGTATATTTGATAATCATACATATAAAGTGTACGATATTTGTTTAAACAGTTGACAAAACTTAGTATAGTGTACACAAGCACATGTATGAGCCTAAAATACAAGTTCTATAACTTGTGTAAACGTATAAACCTATATATTTTTGTCATAAACAGACATACGGATATACGGATGAAGTTATCTGCGAAGGTTGAACTTAACAACCACATATACGGATAAACAGGTAATTGACAAGTATATTTGATAAGCGTACACATTGAAGAGTACAATACTTGTATAACTATATAAACTTATATGTTTCGTATGAGGTATAATTAGACTACCAAGTTGATAACCGGCTATACAGTTTTAGCACAATTTTTTTCGGAACGTATATAGTATTTTTATTAATCGTATTATCTTAACAAAATAACATATAAAAGTATTGAGGTTTAAAACGATTTTGTTTACTTAACATTTAAGCGTTTAAACAATTATTTCTAAACCTGGTAAAGTATTTACACAAAACAATGATATTTTTTATGTGTATTTTGTATGATAAATATTACTTAGTACACATACCGTAGGTAGTAGCGTGGCAAATAATATTTTTGTGTGAATTATATTGCATAAACGAATTGGACTTAATTTGTTAAGTTATTTCCAAATAAGGACTAAAAGTGATTTGTTTAATTTATAATATTAAATCTTGGATTTATCTTGCAAATAAATCACAAGATACGGTCAAATATAAATAATTGAAATGTAAATTTTGAGTTTAGGACTTGTTTCATATAAAGTTTCCAAGATGGGGTAGTTTATGAACATTTTAAAGTAACTTTTCAAGCTTTTGGACTAGTCCGAAAAGCAATTAGGAATTGGGGTTAAAAGGATTTATTTGGAATGCATGTTTGAACAGTTAAATGAAATTGGGAATGGTTAATCGGAGGTTTTAACCTCCTGATACATGCTCCTCGTCGCATGCATATATACGAACAAAAGGAAAAAATGAAAAACGAATGATCTTTTGGTTCTCGGTAAATGACGAAAGAAAACAAGCAGCGAATAGACAAGGTGTAGAGGAGGAGGACTTACAAAGGAGGAAATAAGTTTAGGGGAGGTGGTGGCCGGTGCTTGAAGCTGCAATAGAGGGTGACCGACGTGGCAGGAGGCCACTACGGTGGTCTTCTGCCGCCTATTTCTTGTTGGTGATGAATGATGATGGGGTTCGATGTAGGCGAGGTGGAGAGACTCTTGGGGATGGATTTCTGCAGCAACCCAAGGTGGAGGTGGGTTTTTCCCGGTGATGGCAGTGGGTGGCCGGTGGTGGTTTTTATTGATTATTTCTTTCCAAAACAGTGAGGAGAAGGGAAAGGAGGTGTGAGTTAGAGTTTGTTGGGTTAATTGGTTTGGCATAGGAACCTTTTTTTTTTATTAGTCTTTTAAGTTTTATTACTGTATGTTTTAGAGTCCAATTAGGTTTCTAATTATTAGTATAAGGAGTCTTTTAAACTAGTATAAATAGGCACATATGTTAAACATTTTTATTAGGAATTTTCTGTCGGTTATTAATAAAGTTTGAACACTAAGCATAGTTGTAGATATCTTTTTTTGCTCTTCTCTTCCCTTGTTTTTACCTTGATTACATTTAGTTATTTTTACACTTGGTATGAGAGCGCGGTTTCGTTGAAGGGGGTGTGATTTGAGGTTGACTAGAAGCAACATCGGTTTCTTTTAATTGGGCTTGTGAGAGACTAACCGGAGGCGCGGAGTAAACGAACAGGAAGACGTCAAAGCTGGTGGCTTTGATTCGGTTCGGTTTGCGGGTGACGGAAGACAGTAAAGGTGGTCGTGACCTTGTCTTGTTGTCCGGTGGAAGAGTGCTCTCGGAACAAGCTTGATTAAAGAAGTCGAGGTTAAGGAGAAAAAGATGGTGTTGGTTAAAGAAGGAGGTTCGTTGACATATCAAGTTCCGGTTTTGACTCCAACGAATTATCCGGTGTGGGCAGTTAAAGTCAAGTCAATTATGGATGCACATGGCATATGGGAGACGGTCGAACCGAAGACGTTAGATAAAGCACCAGATCAAAAGAAGTCAAAACAAGCTCTTGCTTTTTTGTTTCAAGCGATACCCGAAGACATGGTGTTGCAAATGGCGAGTTACACCAACCCAAAGCAAGTGTGGGATGGGCTAAAAACACGGTATTTGGGAGTGGATCGGGTAAGAACGGCTCGACTTGCAACCTTAAAAAGGGAGCTTGAAAGTTTACGCATGAAAGATGATGAAACAGTTGATGATTTTGTAACAAAATTATCCGGTTTAGCGTTAAAAGTAAGGAGTCTTGGATATAAGCTTGAAGAAGGTGATTTGGTAAAAAGGTTACTAGATTCGATGCCTAAGTCGTTTCTCCAAATCGTGGCATCAATAGAGCAATGTTTCGAGTTGGATTCAATGTAATTCGATGAAGCGGTTGGTAGTTAAAGGCGTACGAGGAACGTATAAGAGGAGCCGAGAAAGTGGAGGACACTCAAGGTGGGTTGTTGTTGGCTAGTGATGAAAAATCACATGTTTGTAAGCATTGTGTCAATGGACGTTCAAATCGGGATGACTTTGGACGTGGTCGGGGAAGAGGTCGGGGGTCCGGGAGAAGTCGAGATGGTAATGAACGAGTCCGGGATAAAAGTCACGTTAGATGTTATAAATTTGGTGAGCTTGGTCACTATAAAAACGAGTGTCCTAAATGGGAAAAAGAAGAGGCGGGTCTAATCGAAGAGGAGCCGACATTGTTTTGGACGAGTGGCTCGTATGACCAAACCGATTAAGGGGGTGATTGTTAGGTTAATTGGTTTGGCATAGGAAAGTTTTTTTATTAGTCTTTTAAGTTTTATTCCTGCATGTTTTAGAGTCCAATTAGGTTTCTAATTATTAGTATAAGGAGTCTTTTAAACTAGTATAAATAGGCACATATGTTAGACGTTTTTATTAGGAATTTTCCGTCGGTTATTAATAAAGCTTGAACACTAAGCAAAGTTGTAGATATCCTTTTTTGCTCTTCTCTTCCCTTGTTTTTACCTTGATTGCATTTAGTTATTTTTACAAAGTTGTGGTGGTGTTGGTTGATCAATAGGGGGTTACAAAGGTGGTATAATGGTGGTTTATGGTGGTGTACACCAAGAGAGATTAGAGATATTTTGGGAGAGATTGTTTGAGAGATAGAGATCAATAGTGAGAGAAGAGAAGCTGAAGGTTGAGGTGTTTTCTTGGAGTTAGTATAAGCTTCTTTTTATAGTCAAAACGCACACACACTCCCTTTTGAGCCATACCTCAAGCACCATGCTTCTACCATTTTGGAGAGACTTGTATATAAAGGGAAAGGTGGTGGGAAGGGATTAGCCACGTGGGCAACCCCAAGAGGAGAAGAATTTCTTTGGATCTACCAAGTAATGTGGGTCCCACATGGGGTTATACCCTATTAAATGCTCAAAACACACAAAATCGGGTGTATTGGGATCCGTGCGTCGAGAATATTTTTAGAAAATACCTTTAGATAGAGTTTAATTCAAGGATTTCAGAAACCCGAACGGATTAATTTTTGGATTTACGGAACTCCGGGAAATCGCATTTAAAGTTTTGCGTTTAAACGGCTCGTGGTGTCCGTTTTCGCAACTTTTGTGAATATTTTCGTAAAAAAATTTTCGAGTGTGAAATTAAATAATAGACTATAACCTGAGTCCAAAAACGCTCTCGGAAATCCCGTCGGCAAAGCGTAAGTGCCTCAACGGATCAATTCGGTTTTACGCGATTAAATAAAAACAGTGTTTTATTGTCTGTTTTCTTATAATTGTCGTATCTTTTGCATACGAACTCCGTTTTGGACCTTCTTTATATTTTCGGAAACAGGGGAACATGTACTATAATATTTTAATGTCTGTTTTGCTCAAAACTACTTAATGTAAATTTTCAGTTTTTCTAATGC
The DNA here is from genome assembly GCF_052625555.1 of Lactuca saligna. Taxonomy (NCBI): domain Eukaryota; kingdom Viridiplantae; phylum Streptophyta; class Magnoliopsida; order Asterales; family Asteraceae; genus Lactuca; species Lactuca saligna. The sequence goes on from NC_136424.1 coordinate 171,170,234, forward strand.
ATTAATTAGCATTGTCGTTTAAGCGGTTTGATTCGGTTTACAGTTTACATATTTGGAAGTAAGGTATCATCTGATATCGTGTAATAATTGAAATAAAATTATTTATTTTACTTTAGATGCACTAAAACTTAGTAATTCGGATAAACGAGAGATTCACGGATAGATTGGCGGTTGTAATAATAGCCCTAAATTTCGGGTTGTCACAATTAAGTATATGTTTTATGTGAGTGTATAGTTACCTTCTTCTAGCACATAAGTATGAAGTATTTGCTATGAAATACGTGCTATTTGTTTATATATTGTGGTTTATTTGAGATGTTGGTGGAATGGATGAACTATATAGGTTTTAATGAGTTAAAATGTATATGTATTTTGTAACTACAAATATGTTGGGTAGGACATGGGTAGATGAGATCTGTGAGTATGGATCAGATCAAGAGATTAGTTTAGATCCGTCAGTAGGGATAAGATCAAGAGGCTAGTTTTAGATCCGTGAGTATGGATTAGACCAAGAGGTTAGTTTTAGATCCAGGAGTATGGATCAGGTAAAGAGATAAAACTTGTTATTAGTCCGGTAGTATGGATTAAGACTAAGTTAATTGTCCCTAGTCCGGGAGTATGGATTGGGCACGGTTATTGATCCGAGAGTATAGATCAGATTAGGATTAAGGTATAGTTAATTGTCCCTATTCCGGGAGTATGGATTGGGTACAATTATTGATCCGAGAGTATGGATCAGATCAGGAGGTTAGTTTTAGATCCGTGAGTATGGATCAGGTAGTTTTAGATCTGTGAGTATGGATCAAGGGAAAAGGTTAGTTTTAGATCCGTGAGTATGGATCAGGTGAAAAGGTTAGTTTTAGATCCATGAGTGTGGATCGGGTGAAAAGGATAGTTTTAGATCCGTGAGTAGGGATCAGGTAAAGAGGAAAATTTTAGATACGAGAGTTTAGATCATGTCGTTGTGAGGATCGATGGGGTAGGATAAGAGTTGTTTTTATATGGTGAAATTATATAAGTTTGTGAGTTCTATATGTGTGTGTGTGTGTATGTATATATATATATATATATATATATATATATATATATATATATATATATAAAACATTGTGGGTTGAAAAGCCTATATGCTCACCAGGCTCCCAAGCCTGACCGACTCAGTTCATGCTTATGTGTCTGTATCGGAACATAACATCCCGAGATTGTGTTATATAATGAAAATACATTTCTTTAAGAAATGCTTTGATCAATTCTTATCATATTTTGTTTTGGGAACAATTCCGCAACTATTTTCTTTAAAAGGTTACTCTGATTTTAAAAACAAAGCATAAACAAATCGGTCTTTTCTGGCCGTGGAATTGGGGATGTCACGAATACTTTTATAATTAAATTGAGTAAAATCATGTCATATAGGTTCATCAATGCATAATACATATAAGAGGCATATATAGCATTTAATTATATAAATACTTCATATTTTTGTGTAATATGAAAGTAACTATGCACTCACTTTTTTAAGTGGATGACTGGTGAACTCGGCAGTGCTTCGCTTAACACCTTGACATTTCCTTTGATGTAACGTAGGTACGAATGTTACTAAGTCTTAGTCATATAATACTGGTGAGTAATGATAATCTAGATTCTTCAACAATGCCAATATCTCCATCAAGATCTATTAAGTAAGGAATAACCAGGTAGGAGGTAAGGCCATTATGGTATACAGAGTATACTGTTTGGAAATCCCACTTTAAATACCTCACTAAATCCAGCCTAGATATCATCCTCGTATAAGTAGATAAATCAATATTTTGACTTCAAATTACTGATTAATCTTCTTTATAGATTCATAATAACGACTATGAATATAAATATAAGTCACACTTGAAGCATAATAAGCGTATCTTAACTTATAGAGATTTCTAAAAAAATTCGGGATAGTTCGCAGGCAAAACTTCCACCCAAACACTTCTATCTCTTCAACAACTCAAAGTTTCGCTAAAAACATATAAAATCTAGGGGAAAATTGTCACAACTAGCATTTTTGCTAGGAAATTCTACTCTCATGCAATCATTCAACCCATATAATGATTTGGTACTCTAAGCAAATATCATACTTTATACTCATTCAAATACATCTCTCCTGTTCAACAAAGAGTTTGAAACTCTAAAAAAAATCCCGATTCAAGTTTGTTATGGACTATGAATTCTTTATTGGACCTAATGGGCCAATAAACCCTTAACTTAATTCTTTAAGATAAGAGTCTTAAGTTGGGCCCTATTTGAACTCACATTCGTTAAGATGTAGTATTTTGGGCTTTAATGGGCCTAGAATGATCCATCTTATTTCTAATGGGCTTTATTGGGCCATAAAAACTCCAATTAACCTTAATGGACCATAGGACACATTCTTTTATACTTTTGGGCCGTGAACTACCTTAAAGGCCCAATGGGCCGGAAATTTTATGATTTAGCCCCAAAAATCCTAACTAAATTTTAATGGGCTCAAACTATTCCATTCCCACTCCTTGGCCCAAAGATCTCGGCCCAACATCAATTAAATAAAAAAAAAAAAAGATGATTAGTGATGTGCCACCTCACTAATAACCATTAGTTAATTATACCATTATCTCACACACATTTATGCAAATAGAGATGGACCTCCAAGTAAAAACCAACTCACCCCCCTTTATTCTTCTTAAATCTCAGCCATGAGGCCAAAAACCATCACCACACTTATTTTCCATACACAAATCTCTAAAGAAAGCTTCCAAGAAGTCCTACATTTCCTCTAAATTTTCGAAGCTTTATGTGTATCTTCAAGAGGTTCCCATCTAGATCATCATCTTTGGTAAGTTGTTATCATGCTTAAGTCTTTGATTTTCATCTTTAAGCTAAAAACACTCCCTTATAAAGCCTCATTTCGTGATCTATGTTTCATAGAGCCCAAAATCACTCAAGAAGCTTACTAGGGCCGAAAACCACACCACTTTCTTCTTATCTTCATCAAAACCGAAATCTAAATCCCAAGGTGAGCTTCATACCCCCTTATTTTCTGTTTTTATAAGTTTTTGTGGGGGAGAATACAAGCAAAGGTGTAGATCCATCATTATGTGTATGTTTTGGTTGATTTCTATGCTTATATGTATGTTTTGTATGATTTTGATGCTAGATCTAGTTATGAATTGCTAAAAACCGAGATATATTTTATACTAGCATAAAATATACTACTACATGCAAAGTATACCAAGAAAAATAGCCAAATGGCTTGACAACACTTATTTTGGGCTAAAAACTCATTTTTTTGACACAAAATGTTAAAAATACAAAGTTGAAGGGCCTAAAATGAAATATTTCGAAATTCTGATGGGTGAGATGAGTCAAAACAGTTTCCATAATGTATTTTCTGAAAATATACTATTTGGAGGATTAAAAGCATAAATTTCAAGCTTAATGGGCTAAAAATGACAATTTCGGCCCAATAAGGCCCATTATGCGAAATTTTCTGTTTTGGAGGGCCAAAACTGTGTTTTTATGTAAAACAATGGACCACTAGTGTCACAAGTACTTTTCAAAGGTTTAAAATGCTTTTCAAATTTAAAAAGGACCAAAGTTGCAAAAATTTTCCAATTTGGGCCAAAAATGTAAAAATTGCGAAAAAGAGGGGTTACAACCGAGAAAACTGCAATTTCAGGGACTTAAACTGTTTTTAATGAAAAATATGCTGAAAAATATTAATTTCAATAATTTTTGGTGTTAAAATGTCAAGAAAAATGGTTTAAGGACTAAACCGGAAATTATTTTACCTAAAGGGGTGAAAAAGTAAATTTACAAAATAAAGAGGGGTTGTAAACAGAAAATTTTCAATGATAATTCAATACACTCGTTGTGAACAAAGATTGACACTACGACTCTCGATGAATTACAATACACAATATCACCAACAATCGTTACCAAACGAATTGATTCGGTGTCGAATCAATAACAAATCCAAAACTACTAACACTACAACGCTCAATACACATATGGAACTCTTGGAACTCTTTACTCTCGTGGAATTACTCAATACGTCGACGTACACTCCTTAGGCCCAAAAGTTGCAAATCATGCTTGTCGAGCCTAGCTAGCCCGATGACATGATCTTTAGGCCCAAAGGACACTTGCTTACATGTAGTTGGGTCTAATACGACTCGACCGCGTGTAAAAGGACTTTCAATGGCAAACATGCTGCTGGTCCCCAAGGGTCCTTCAGTACTGCTAGTAAAGTCGGGAACTCACGATTTCGGGTTGGGCTTCGGGCCCTTCGCAATTGCAATGGTCTTGAACGATGTAGGGAAATACCGAGGGTTTCGCACCTTCACTTTTTCTCCTCGGTCGTGGGACTACACAAGTCTGGGAGGATTGAGTTGTGTGAATAACTGCGAGTGACGCTTAAGGGATCGCTAGTACGGTTGTCAACTGGACGTTTTCATTAACGTACGTTACAACAATTCACCACCCTCTGTATATTCAATGCCTCCGGAGCTCAACGAACACCCCTAACATAACGAAATAACAGTACACAAACTAAGTAAAGCAAAGTGATAGCAAAACATCGGGTTTTCCTAGGGTTTTCAACACGTACACTTATGAACTACATGTCGAATTTCACAACTCTTACGCTTACATCTATAGAATTCAAACAAGCATACTCACGGATCTTCACATATTTTTACGCTATTCTATTTTCAGAAAATATCGGATTTTCTGGTGGTTTTTCAAAACATTACAAACATTGGATTTCAAACATTACTTATGAACTCACCAACATTTCACATGTTGACGTTTTTCAAAATACTTGTATTCTCAGGTAACAGATAAGTGAAGAAAGGACTGTACTCTATGATTGTTTTGCGGTTGTTTAAGTAACAACGAACAATGTATTTTGGAATGTAATATTTTGAAACAATGTAATGGATGTAAACGCTACCAGTTGTATCATTCCAATGCTTGGTGATGTATAATGTTATGTTTCATGTATATTCATTGTGATGGTATTCAATTGAGTCACAACAGCCCCCGGACGTTTCCGCCGTCTGGTTCGGGGGTGTGACAGGTTAGTATCAGAGCTCTGTTTATAGTGAACTAGCATATCTAACCATACATTGATATGCAACTATAAAACAAAAGAGGGACTAAGATAACTCTGAACAAAACAAGTAAAACATAACAATAAAACACCCTTGCTTGTATTAGGAACGAGAACCTAACACCGAACCAAACAAGATAATGCTAGTATCTCGGTTAATCCAAGACTGTTCTTGGTTGTATCAAGGAGCGGATGTAGCCTGATCAACTATATTCCCTCCAAGGTACAACCATCACATGTCTGGAAGAAATCGTGATAGCTAGGGAATCTAAAAACATACCCCTTAATCTCCAAAAAAAAAGGGAACCCCAACTAAATCTATGCAATAGTTGTAGGATTATAGGAGTAATTGGTATGCTATTTGATTCTAGTATTCATAGTCCTTCGTGCAATACACTATAGACAAGTATCATTAGTTAGGAAAAACCTATCCCCCTAGTCAAGGAACAGTAGGGTGGCTCGATCCAGAGGAACAACCGCAGGAGGAACACGAAGTTGAACTCGCCGGTGAACCCGCCAAGTCAATAAGTGGACCTCGAGGAGGAAGAGCCCAAGGGCAGAGATGATGATGACTCGGATGCATAATCTGATGTCATTAACCATCCATGAAAAGCCAGAGTACTGACTTATCGTGTGGGCCCCAGTGGCCCCATGCCCCCTTAGGCATACGAAATTTGGAAATAGAGTCACCAGCAGGGGATACGACCACACTAGGGCAGGAACCGAGGTCTCTCCGACCATCGGCCATAAAGGACCCGTTGACCAGGCCCTCCCAGTCTTGGTCTGACGCACCTGAGGTATTGATAATCAAGCTCAGGACACCCCAAATCGAACGAAACAAATGCGGTTTGCTAATAGGATGGATGAAAGGCAAACACGGGAAGTGAATGGAGACTCTCGAGCAAGACAGTTAGTTTGGGAAGTACGCCTACGAGATACCAAGCAACAAGTAGCTCGTCTCCAAGGTGTATCCACTTCACCAGCACCACCACCAGACACCTCCCGCCACGATTAGGATCAGCCTTTTCTAGTTCCCCCCTAATATCTGACATGACTCTCTTTCGTGTACTGAGATGGTACTTACCCCTGAAACAATTAGGTGCTATATTGATTTCACATTACTGCAAAGACTCAATAATATGCACATGCGAACCCTCGAGGCCGCTAAACACTCAAGGATCTCAAAACCAGAACAACCTATATACTCTAAGGATAGACGCAACGATCATGCCAAATATGTGATTACGTACTACCACAAATACATCATAGCGATGTAGATGGAAACACAGGAAAATGCCATCCCGCAATGATAACAAGCGCGCCCGCGAGACACCTCCTGCAGATGGATTCTGCTACATTTCAAGTTGCTGTAATGGCGGCAGTAACCGCTACTATGGCACAAATCGATGCAAACAACCCAAATGGAGGCGGGAATAGCATTGGCAACTCCAGCCAAAGGGACGAACATGGAAACCAACAAGTGACAACCTATCAAGGAACTCCAAACCCCAAGCTTAAGAGCAGGAAGCTGAGGTCTGGAAGTAAGAGAAATGGACATCCCACTCAAGGGTTCTCAAGGAAGCAACATGTTGTTGCTGTTCATGAGACCATGACCCCTATTACACCAACAACCAGGAGATCATATGTTGGAATCCTTCCAAAATGCAACCAGTGCAAATTCCATCGTAAGGGAGCCTGCCGGGAGATGCACTGTGATGAATGCAACTGAAAGAATCACCCCGCCAAATTCTGTAGAACTTATCCATGCCAGAAGCGTCAGCCAAATGAAAACGACAGAAATCGCAACAACCCTAACAACAACACCAATAATGAGACCATTCACACCTGCTATGGGTATGGAGTAACCGGTCACTTCTGGCGTAGTTTCCCCAAGGATAACAATCAAGGTGCAGAAAGATCAGAAATGGTCCTGACCTGGGGTCAAGGCGAAGCAGTCCAAGACCCAACGTTTGTTATTAGTATGTTCCCACTTGACAACTCTTTCGCTTACTTCTTATTCAATGGTAAATCCGAGTGAAGTTTCAATTAGTAACATATTCAAACACTTACTAAAACAACATCCCCAAAGCTAAGCTAAGCCTTCTCAATGGACATGGACAATGGGGAAAACTGATTTAACCTAGGGTACTTATGTGGAGTACACCTTAACACTAAACAACCATTCATTACAAATAGATTTCGTGCCAGTAAATATTAGGAGTTTTAATGTGATAATCGTCATGGTTGGGTTAAGCCCCCACCGTGCTGATACTATGTGTCGCGAGAAGGCCGTTTGCCTTCACCTTCCTAATCACGAAAACTCTAATAATCCATGGTGTTAAACCTGGCGCCAATCCTTTTCCTATCTCGTGCATCAAGGCGCAGAAGTGCCTGCACCAGAAGAACTACGTTCTCCTCACTCATGTTGTGGACAAGACCGAAGAAGAGGTAGGCATACAAGGTATTCCAGTAGCATGTGATTTTTTCCAAATGTGTTTCCCGAGGAACTTTCGGGAATATCCCAGAGAGACAGGTCGAATTTCGAATCAACCTCATATCGGGAACCACATCAATTGCCAATTCACCCTATAGGTTGACTCCCGCCAAAAATTCACAAGTTATCCTGTCAACTGAGTAGAATTGTTGTGTAAAGGATTCATCAGACCAAACTTCTCTTCCTGAAGAGCTCCGATCTTGTTCTTCAAGAAGACGCATCCTTCAGAAGGTACATCGATTTTAGGAAATTGAATAAGCTTCCCATCAAAAATTGATACCCACTCCCTCGGACTAACGATCTATTTGGCCAGCTCCAAGGAGCTAGCTACTTCTCTAAAATAGATCTAAGAATCGATTATCAACAACTTCGAGTCTGAGAAGATGACATTTCAAAAACTGCTTTCCGAACTAGTCACGACCATTTCAAACTCATTGCGATACCCTTCGGTCTAACGAATGCTCCCATGCTATTCATGGACCCTACGAACCAAGCTCTCTCAACCACTCCTAGTTAGCCTTTTTATTATCAATAGCATACTCGTCTGCTCACAAAACAAGAACAAACACTGTCAACACCTACGACCAGCCTTGAAGGCATCAAAGCCGGAGAATATCGTGAAGAAAACACTACATGGACGGATAAAACCCTTGAAGTCGAGGAACGAACTTATAGTTACGCAAGTTGAGATGGGAATTATTCGGGTGATCATCGATAGGTTAACCCAATCCGCCCGTTTCCTGACAATACAGAAATCAAACAAGACGGAAAGATTAGTTAGGATTTATATCAAGGAGATTGTGAGACTCCATGAAATATCGGTATCTACTATCTCGGATCGAGATAACAGATCTTCTTCAAGACTTTCACAGTCACTTCCGAGGGCTATGGGAACATAGCTAGATATGAGCGTTTCTTACCACCTTCAAACCAATAGCCAAGGCAAACGAACCATTCAACCACTTGAAGTCATGCTATCAGTCTGGGTGTGTGAATTCAACAAGTCAGGGAATACCCAGTTTCCCTTGGCTGAATCCTCATACAATAACAATTATCGCATGAGCATCAAGACTGTTCGTTTCGAAACTCTCTATAGTCATAAATACATATCACTCGCCAGTACTCTCATGAGACCAGAAACCATTTGCGAAGCAACAGAGAAGTTAATCCAAATGAAAGCCTGACTTCAAGCATCGCGAGACCGACAAAAGAGCTATTCTGACAAGCGGCATAAGCCAATAGGATGTCAAGTCGGGGATCGCATGTTATTAAAGGAATCTCCTTGGAAAGGAATGATTCTCCTTAGAAAACGAGAAAAACAAACCCACGATACGTCGGACTGTTCGAGATTTTTGCTCGGATTGGTCCAAAGACTTATAGGCTGCAGCTGCCTGTAGAGCTCAGCAACGTACACCATGTGCTCAGCGTATCGAATCCAAAAAAAAAGGGTGCCTATAAGGCAAAACCCTTATCATTCTTTTATAAGGGATCGGAATAAACAAGAATCTCATGTTCGTCAAAGAACCAGTCGAGGTGTTTTAGATAGGGAAGTAGAGCATACAAAACAAAGCCACGTTTCGATTATGAAGGTTCGATGGAACACAAAGCATGGACCGGAATTCACATGGGGAACGAAAAGATCAGATGAAGTACCTATTCTCTCATTCATGAAACTATCATTCGAAAGAATTTCGGGACGAAATTCCCTCTAACGGGGGGATGATGTCACAACTAGCATTTTTGCTAGGAAATTCTACTCTCATGCAATCTTAATGGACCATAGGACACATTCTTTTATACTTTTGGGCCGTGAACTACCTTAAAGGCCCAATGGGCCGGAAATTTTATGATTTAGCCCCAAAAATCCTAACTAAATTTTAATGGGCTCAAACTATTCCATTCCCACTCCTTGGCCCAAAGATCTCGGCCCAACATCAATTAAATAAAATAAAATAAAAAAGATGATTAGTGATGTGCCACCTCACTAATAACCATTAGTTAATTATACCATTATCTCACATACATTTATGCAAATAGAGATGGACCTCCAAGTAAAAACCAACTCACCCCCCTTTATTCTTCTTAAATCTCGGCCATGAGGCCAAAAACCATCACCACACTTATTTTGCATACACAAATCTCTAAAGAAAGCTTCCAAGAAGTCCTACATTTCCTCTAAATTTTCGAAGCTTTATGTGTATCTTCAAGAGGTTCCCATCTAGATCATCATCTTTGGTAAGTTGTTATCATGCTTAAGTCCTTGATTTTCATCTTTAAGCTAAAAAAACACTCCCTTATAAAGCCTCATTTCGTGATCTATGTTTCATAGAGCCCAAAATCACTCAAGAAGCTTACTAGGGCCGAAAACCACACCACTTTCTTCTTATCTTCATCAAAACCGAAATCTAAATCCCAAGGTGAGCTTCATACCCCCTTATTTTCTGTTTTTATAAGTTTTTGTGGGGGAGAATACAAGCAAAGGTGTAGATCCATCATTATGTGTATGTTTTGGTTGATTTTTATGCTTATATGTATGTTTTGTATGCTTTTGATGCTAGATCTAGTTATGAATTGCTAAAAACCAAGATATATTTTATACTAGCATAAAATATACTACTACATGCAAAGTATACCAAGAAAAATAGCCAAATGGCTTGACAACACTTATTTTGGGCTAAAAACTCATTTTTTTGACACAAAATGTTAAAAATACAAAGTTGAAGGGCCTAAAATGAAATATTTCGAAATTCTGATGGGTGAGATGAGTCAAAACAGTTTCCATAATGTATTTTCTGAAAATATACTATTTGGAGGATTAAAAGCATAAATTTCAAGCTTAATGGGCTAAAAATGACAATTTCGGCCCAATAGGGCCCATTATGCGAAATTTTCTGTTTTGGAGGGCCAAAACTGTGTTTTTCTGTAAAACAATGGACCACTAGTGTCACAAGTACTTTTCAAAGGTTTAAAATGCTTTTCAAATTTAAAAAGGACCAAAGTTGCAAAAATTTTCCAATTTGGGCCAAAAATGTAAAAATTGCGAAAAAGAGGGGTTACAACCGAGAAAACTGCAATTTCAAGGAGTTAAACTGTTTTCAATGAAAAATATGCTGAAAAATATTAATTTCAATAATTTTTGGTGTTAAAATGTCAAGAAAAATGGTTTAAGGACTAAACCGGAAATTATTTTACCTAAAGGGGTGAAAAAGTAAATTTACAAAATAAAGAGGGGTTGTAAACAGAAAATTTTCAATGATAATTCAATACACTCGTTGTGAACAAAGATTGACACTACGACTCTCGATGAATTACAATACACAATATCACCAACAATCGTTACCAAACGAATTGATTCGGTGTCGAATCAATAACAAATCCAAAACTACTAACACTACAACGCTCAATACACATATGGAACTCTTGGAACTCTTTACTCTCGTGGAATTACTCAATACGTCGACGTACACTCCTTAGGCCCAAAAGTTGCAAATCATGCTTGTCGAGCCTAGCTAGCCCGATGACATGATCTTTAGGCCCAAAGGATACTTGCTTACATGTAGTTGGGTCTAATACGACTCGACCGCGTGTAAAAGGACTTTCAATGGCAAACATGATGCTGGTCCCCAAGGGTCCTTCAGTACTACTAGTAAAGTCGGGAACTCACGATTGCGGGTTGGGATTCGGGCCCTTCGCAATTGCAATGGTCTTGAACGATGTAGGGAAATACCGAGGGTTTCGCACCTTCACTTTTTCTCCTCGGTCGTGGGACTACACAAGTCCGGGAGGATTGAGTTGTGTGAATAACTGCGAGTGACGCCTAAGGGATCGCTAGTACGGTTGTCAACTGGACGTTTTCATTAACGTACGTTACAACAATTCACCACCCTCTGTATATTCAATGCCTCCGGAGCTCAACGAACACCCCTAACATAACGAAATAATAGTACACAAACTAAGTAAAGCAAAGTGATAGGAAAACATCGGGTTTTCCTAGGGTTTTCAACAAGTAAACTTATGAACTACATGTCGAATTTCACAACTCTTACGCTTACATCTATAGAATTCAAACAAGCATACTCACGGATCTTCACATATTTTTACGCTATTCTATTTTTAGAAAATATCGGATTTTCTTGTGGGTTTTCAAAACATTACAAACATTGGATTTCAAACATTACTTATGAACTCACCAACATTTCACATGTTGATGTTTTTCAAAATACTTGTATTCTCAGGTAACAGATATGTGAAGAAAGGACTGTACTCTATGATTGTTTTGCGGTTGTTTAAGTAACAACGAACAATGTATTTTGGAATGTAATATTTTGAAACAATGTAATGGATGTAAACGCTACCAGTTGTATCATTCCAATGCTTGGTGATGTATAATGTTATGTTTCATGTATATTCATTGTGATGGTATTCAATTGAGTCACAACAGCCCCCGGACGTTTCCGCCGTCTGGTTCGGGGGTGTGACAAAAATAAAGCTAAAATCTCAAAGAATCACAAAGAGAAATTGGCAAGGTGTAAGGAATGGAAAGGGGTTGCATCTGTTATTTATAGTTGGATTTGGACCATGCGCACCATGCCTTTTAAGGTGTATGTCATGCACTTTGGTCGACATTTCTCCTCTGCCCTGCTGCGACATGTCACAATTCTTGTGGTCTGCACACTACGAGATTTTGATTATTTTCTAAAAATCGTATCTTTCTCATACGAGCCACGTTTTTAACATTCTTTATATCCATGCGTAGCTATCGACAAGTACTACAACATTCTTTTAGAATATGTCAGCTAATTCTCATGTTATTTTTAAATTTATATTGTTAAAGAGCTTATACTGTTAAAACTCGTATGAAAATCATAACACTTTCATTCGATATTCGTTCTCGACTGTCATTACATCGACGGATAGGTATCGACGAGATCTTCAACTCTCATTTATATTGTTTTTTTAACAATCAACCATTTCAATTTCATTTTCCAGATCTCACACTACTATACTGAAACTTCGAAAAATTATAACTTCCTCATATGAAGTCAGATTTAGATGTTCCCTATATGCACATTCTCGGTTTTACGATTACTACGAATTTCATTTTAGATTAACTATCCTAAATAATCTTCTATAAAAAAACATATATTTATCGTCGTGACAAATAATTATCCTATTATTCTTTAATCATCTAGTCCTATATTGCGGGCGTTACATGAAAATACTAACTTTTAGACCGAAAGATTTCGCCATGTTCATAACAATATAGCCGTGACCACCGAGACACTGATCTTCAAAATTCTAGCCACGTGTCACGAAAATTTAAGCCACCTATCACCAAAGAAAATTGTTGTGAATAGAAACATACTTTAATCATGCTACCAATATACACATGGTGCCATAATTTTTATCCATGATCTTATGTTCTTTTACCCATTTTTAACCATGATAGGATGCAAACCACATAACCAATTCATCACACATGGCTCCTCAAATGCACAGGAATCAACTTCAGATCTATATATACCAAGTAAAAATAGAACGTTAAAATAACCATAATTGAATATACTGCTCTTTAAACCAAACAGGTTTTGAATTAGTACGGACTATATTTAGAACAACATATATGTAAATAATCTCTTTATGCTAAGAAAGAAAAGTTATTGTTGAGGAATTTCATCGAATAGATGGTGTGATGTTCGTCCAAAATGCAAGAAAAACTAACCAAAAATCATATAAATCAAGCATATAACTGAACATAGGAAATGATAATTATTAAATAAACTAAAAAGAAAACAAATGAATCATTACATCCTTCTTTTAAGCTTCCTGTAAAAGGAATCTTATTTTCCAGTGAAAATTGAAATGAGTGAATTTTTTTAAGAAGGAAATAATGAAAATCCTTTAAGAATGTAGTTTTGTTCAACTTAACAAAATAGAATCATGAAAGAGAGATCAAATAATGGCATGAATGGTTCTTAGCGATCGGTGATAATGTGAGATGGATAGGTCAACTGTAACATCCCCAAAATCACGGTCAGAAAAGACCGGTTTTGTTTATACTTTATTTCAAAATCAGAGTTATCTTTTAATAAAAGGATTGCGGAATTTGTCCCAAAACAATAATATGATAAAGATTTATCAAAAGCATTTCCATAGAAATGTATTTCATTAAAAGACTTGGGATGTCATGTTCGTACAGATCAAAAGTATAAACAGTACAATATAAGCCTTACTACATTATTTCATATCTACATGCCTATATCCGTAATCCCTCGTCCAAAACATCACACCTATGCTCATGCACCACTACCTGTAATACATAAAACCGAGTGGGTCAGGCTTGGGAGCCTAGTGAGCACATAGGGTTTTCAACCCACAATAAATAAGTTTATTAATTTCATCAATCAACAATAACCCGATTACCCGTTCCCGTTATCCTCACTTTACGTCCCTAAACACCTATCATAAGGGACCAAGCCTAAGGATCATCATCGGGACGGACACTACTGCTAAGGGGATTCCTCAGCAATAAATGTCCTAATAGGCAACCATGTGGGGGATGGAGTACACCGGTGAACACATCGTTCACAACACCTACAGGTTGCGAGCCTGCTAGTGTTCCACTGGACTGTCTAGAAGAGTCCGTGGTCGTCATCTATACTCCGCTAGATGACTGGATCAACAACGACAACATCGAGGCCTCTCATCATTTTATCACACATCACCTATTACATCTACCCATGTTTTACCCCAACATTTTCGTAGATATAAAATACGTATACAGTTTAAATCATTGAAAACATGTATAACAACGTTCATCTAGCATAGATAGCAAGTATTCAGATAATATGCACACATAGCACGTAATTTATATAAAATACTTCATATCTATGTGTAAGTTGAAGGTAACTATGCACTCACTTGATTAGGTGGTGACTCAGCACTCGGACAGCGCTTCGATACTCTCAAAATGATATTCCTTCGATAAAACCTAGTATCGATACCACTAGGGTTTAGTTTAATGATAACTGCGACAAATTAATTAGTCTGAGTATTATTAAGCATTAATAATACTCGATATATCTAATAATAATATCCCAAATAATTATTTTAAGGACCTAATAACATTCCTATAATTATTTGAAAGCTATATTCAAAATTGCGTAAGCGTAGCATACTTACAGCGAATTTTATCGAAAACCGGGACTTAATTGGAGCAGCGTTTCGAAACCGAAAAACTCCTTTTTCTCGGGACTCTGGAAGCCTTGGGGCTTCCTTAGGGTGCTAGGGGTTCACCTAGACTTTAGGGAGGGTTCAAAACCCTAGAGAGAGAAAGATTTTAGAGAGAGAATGAGAAATGGTGTGAAAAATGAGGGCACCTTCGGCCCCCTTTTATAGGCACGAGGGCCTCGGATACGCGGCGCGTTCAGCAGCGCTACGCGGGGCGTAGCGCGGAGGTGGCTGCCAGCTCGCACTCGGACGCGGACGGATAAGGCTGAAGGTACGCGGGGCGTACCGGACCTCGTACGCGGGGCGTAATGCGAGTCGTCGTGGCGCGATCCGGAGCGAAGCCTTGGTCAGCAAGCAACGGCTCAGAAGCGGCCACGTCATCATCTTCGCAACAGGTTTCGCATTTTCGAGTCCTAACTTCAAAAATTCGTAACTTTCGCATACGAGCTCCGTTTTTGACGTTCTTTATATCCACGCGAAGGTGGGAACATATGTGACAACCCTATTTTTCCCAAAAGCACTGTAAACATTCGAAAGCTAAAAACAACGAAATTAACCTCGAAAATAAAGTGTTCAAGTATCTAAGTTGGGATGCATCGAATATTAGATATCATGCCCAGGTTTCCAAAAACATAAAGAACACTCAAAACCGAGTTATAATGAAGAAATTATAACCACTCGTATAATTACGACACATCGTTAAAACGTAATTTGACGTAAAAAGTAGAATCTCAATAAAATACATTTTTGCCTTAAAGTATCTAAATAAAAGTCGTAGATCTCGTTGAAAGATGAGCGTGCATAAAAAGATCGCCCAAATTGGACCTCGTATAAAGAAGTTACGAATTTTCAAAGTTTCGTAACAGTAGTAGAAGGCTAAAAACTCGGATTGAAGATCGAGTGTTATTTAGCTATCGCCACCTAAACGGAAGTTGAAGATCTCCTCGGTGGTAACAAAACAATCAAAAGACAAACGAAAACCGCCATCGAATAAAGAACCTATGAAATTTTAACGAACCTTAGGAGGCCCGGCCTATTAAAATTATATCATTAAAAATAAAGTTAAAACTAGCCGACGGAGTCTAAATGAAAGTTGTAGAGAATAATCTCACCTACGCGTGGATATAAAGAACGCGAAAAACGGAGCTCGTACGTGAAAGTTACGGAATTTAGAAGTTGGAAGCAGGGATTACGCCCCGCGTACTCTGGGAGTACGCCCCGCGTACTAGACCCAGAGTCGAGTCCCATCGGCCCGCCCAAGCTACGCCTAGATAGCCAGGAGCCGTAAGCCATGACGTATCTCTACGCCCAGCGTAACGACGTACGCGCTGCGTACGTGAGTACGCCCCGCGTACTCCAAAATTACGCCCCGCGTACGAGGCAATTCCAGCCTATAAATAGAAGGCTTAAGCTCGAGTTTTTGCACACAAATCACAATCCCCCAGCCATTCTCTCATACTTCTAAGCTCCAGAGACCCTCCCCTCACCTCGGTTTCCGCACTCGAGCCCCCGACGAAAGATTTACGTTACAGAGATCCCCGAAGAGCCCGACGACGCAACTATCCGCGATCGAAACTCTGCTCAACTCTAGCCCCTCTCTTCGAACTTAACGAGTGAGTTCATACCCCTACTTTTCAATTCTTTTACATGTTTTAGGGGGGAAATACAAGTACATTACACGTTAAAAGTATCGTTTTCTAAACATAAATGCAATTTCTAACTTCGAATATCGATACAAACATCTTATGTACACAAGGGCAATTATATCACTAAATTATGTCTACGAAATGGAACATACTATCTGAAAAACTATAATGGGTATAGTTAGCAAGTCAATCCTACATTTTTATACAATTCGAAAAACGAAACACTTTCAAAAGGAGTAAGGTCATTTCATTGTAAATCTACTTATACTAGGTAATGTGAGATGCTGAAACTTCAACGTACATTTTGTATGCATTTCAAGTCCTGTATTATATACCATAATCTCTTGGAGGGAGAGCGTGATACTTGTGTATAGATCTATACGGGATTGACAATCTCGCACCTAAACTACTAGCTATAGTTAGACCGGCAGGTCTGGGGTGACAAATGTCATAACACTGCAACACTTGAAGAATGTTGTTACAGGCCGTCAGTGTCAATAGTATGGTTATAAAACTCACATAAAAAGTATAAAAAAAGATTGATTTACGAGATTCATATGTGCATCGCAGTTTTCCTACATTATAAATTTCATACTAAATTATTGTCTTTGTTGTTTATAAAAGTTACTAATACATTTCCAGCTTTGGAACCTTTTTCATTTTACAAGAAAATATTGGATTTTCTAAAAACCTCGTTTACCAATTTACTACCAAAAGGAATATACTTTTTCAACTCGGAGCACTCATGAACTCACCAACTTAATTGTTGACACTTTTCAAAACCACTTGTATTTCTCAGGGAATCAGTGATACAGGTAAACTACCAGCTTTTGGAAGAAGGAACACAAAGGATGAATTTATCATTAAACATTTATTCATCATATTGTAATATTCTTTTGATAACATGTATAACGCAACAATACACGTTTTCATTGTTATATATATGATGGTTGTGTTACTTTCTTTACAATATTCAATCGTTGTGATACTACGTGAAGTCATCCACCCCCGAATGTTTCCGCCATTCTGGTTTGGGGGTGTGACAGATTGGTATCAGAGCATTGTTTATAGTGAACTAAGTATATCAAACCACATAAGATATACAAACTATAAATACAACGGGAACCAAAAACCCTCTGATAACAACATTTTCATAGAAATATATTTTCTTTTAAATATATACATTTTTACCGCACGTATCAGTCTCGCGTCATGACAAGTTTTTCTAAAAAGTAGTATGGCAAGTTGCAATACCACGATCGAGTCTTGGGGTATGTAATCAAATCAAGAATAAAACATAGCCTGATCAACTATATTTATCCTGGATTTGACCAATATACGTCGAGGAATGGTCGTAGTAGTCAACAAGCCAAAAGCTTATAAAATCTAAATTCGCTAAATTGAAATAATATAAGTCTATTATTAAACGATAAAACATTGCGCTCAGTAAAGATATAAATAGGCTTAGGAATTCGTTAATTAGAAATTCTGTTCTTATAAAAATCTCATACCTCTATCCCAGTACAGACAAATGGTCGGATTTCCTTTACCAGGAGACCCCTACTACCTAAATCAAGGTAACGGCGGCTGGATAGAAGAGGACCCGGAGGAAGACCCAGAGGAAATCGAAGAGGAAATCGAAGAAGAAGTCGAAGAAGAATTCGAAATCGAAGTCAGAGAGGAATACGAAGTCGACGAGGAGATCGTGGAAATTTCTAGCGGAACAGATTCCGAACCAGAAGTAATTGATCCTCCCATCCCCCATCCTCCAGTGATCAGGCCACATCAACCGGGACCCATTCCCATCTGGGGGAGCCACCTCTACTACTGGAGCCGTCAGCAAGGCGTGCGCCCTCCATTTGGCATGTGTCGGGATTTTTACAACGTCAGTGGAGGAGGCTCAGCTGATCGAGCCCTTCCCGTTGTCGTGAACGCTATAGCTAACCAGAACTACCAGGCAGACCAACAAGCAACCAGAATTCGAGAGATCAATGCTGCTACCCAAGGTAACGCCTCCGACATCAGCCGTTTGGAAGGACTACATGAGAATCTCCAAATCTACACGGGGACACTACAGAACCAAATGATAACAGCTCTAGATGATATAAGAGAGATGAAAGAACAACAAGCGGAATTTGAGAGGCGACTGATGGGAGTCAAACGGTCAGATGCCGAATCCAGTTCCAAACGCCACAAGTAGAGTTTGTTCAAGCTCCAACAAATTTTGATATAGATTATGACCGTGGATAAAGTTTTTCTCTTATTTTCTTTTGTATCTGTAAAACGGAGACCTCTTAAATAGGTCAAATTTTCCTAGAAGCCTAATGAAACACACCTTAGGTGTGATATATATATATATATATATATATATATATATATATATATATATATATATATATATATATATATATATATATGCAGTGCCTCTTTATATACCTCTCGAAATTAATTAAATTGTTATATCTAATTTGAAACCAAAAAAAAAAAAAAAAAAAAAAAACTAAAGTCAAAACAAATTACAAGATACGACTAACCCTCAATTACACGATTGTCAAAACATTAGAAACTTATAGTATTCATTCTTATTTTCTCTACCAGAACATGCCTCCTCGTAGAACAACACGCAGAAACTCAACTCCAGCACCACCTCCACCACCTCCTCCAACTATGGATGCAGCTATGTTCCAAACTACTGTAACGGCCGCTGTAACTGCGGCGATGGCTCAAATGAGCAACAATGGGTCGGGAGGTGGAATAAATAGCTTTACCAACGGCCCAAGCCAAGGCCGTACTGGAGTCTGCACTTACAAAGACTTCACTAATGGAAAACCTATTCCCTTTTATGGAACTGGAGGAGTGTTGGCTCTGTCCCAATGGATAGAGAAGACGGAAGCCGTATTTGAAATTTGCGCATGCCCGGAAGAAAGCAAAGTAAAATTTGCTGCCTGTACATTCTCTGAACGCGCCTTGACATGGTGGAACGGCCACGTCAAGACACTAACCCTGGTGGTGGCAAACTCCATGGGTTGGGAGAATTTGAAGCGAATGCTCCTACGGGAATACTGCCCAAGGGGCGAAATTCAGAAGCTGGAACAAGAATTGTGGAACCTTTCGATGAAAGGATCGGACATCGCAGGCTACACCAATAGGTTCAGTGATTTGATAAATCTTTGTCCTGGGATGTTAATTCTAGAAAGCCAAAAAGTGGAGAGATACATCTGGGGATTATCACCCCAACTGCGAGGAAGTGTGCTAGCTTCCAAGCCCATGACCTTCGACAGTGCCAAAGAACTGGCGCAATCGCTTGTGGATCATGGCGTCTGCCAAGGAGTCACGACTATCGCAACTGAACCAACCAAAGGGAACAATGACAACAATAACAACAGCAAGAAGAAGTATTGGAACAAGAGGAAGGGACTAACCTCGCAAGAACCTTCAAAGAGACAAATGGTGGCGGTTCATGCTGCTACTACTCCCAGCACAACTCCTACAACTTCGATGCCAACAAAACAATATGCAGGGAACTTGCCAAAGTGCAGCAAATGCAACTACCATCACCACGGTAACTGCCGCGAAATGTACTGTAAGAACTGCGACAGGAAAGGGCACACAGCCCGTTTCTGTAAGGCACCAGCGCGGCCATTCACACAAGTTCCTGGTACTGGGGTAAGTCAAGCCTGTTATGGATGTGGAGAAACCGGGCATTTCAAGAGGGACTGCCCCAAGACAAGGAATGTTGGTGGTATTAGGAGAGTGCTGGCGATAGGTCAAAATGAAGCAATAACTGATCCAACAGTAGTTACGGGTACGTTTCTCCTCAACAACATTTATGCATGCATACTATTTGATTGCGGTGCGGAGAGAAGTTTTGTGAGCCATAAATTCAAACATCTACTTAACCAGAGACCCCAACCACTTAATAAAATATTCACTGTAGAAATGGCTAATGGAAAAACAGAAAGCACAAGTGATATGTACGTCGGGTGCACATTAAATTTAAACGAACATTTATTTCCAATCGACCTTATGCCCATTTCGATAAGAAGTTTTGATATAATCATCGGTATGGACTGGCTGAGTCTTCACCATGCCGACATTCTTTGCCATGAAAAGGCCGTTCGTCTCAATCTTCCCAACGGTGAAAATCTCATCATATATGGAGACAAACCTAGTGCAAAATTACAAATCATCTCCTGTATTAAAGCACGAAAATATCTTCGCAAGGAATACCATGCCTTTCTAGCCCACGTAGTAGACCAGAAGAAAGAACCAAAGAACATTAAAGATATTCCAAAAGTCTGCAACTTCCCAGACATTTTCCCAGAAGATCTCCCAGGAATCCCACCAGAACGTCAAGTCGAATTCAGAATCGACTTGATTCCTGGAGCCACCCCAGTAGCAAAGTCGCCGTACCGTTTAGCTCCAGCCGAGATGCAGGAACTGTCCAGTCAATTGAACGAGCTGTTGAGCAAGGGATTCATTAGGCCAAGTTTCTCACCATGGGGTGCACCAGTCCTGTTCGTGAAAAAGAAGGACGGATCTTTTCGCATGTGCATCGATTATCGAGAACTGAACAAACTGACAATCAAAAACCGATATCCCCTTCCACGTATAGACGATCTTTTTGACCAACTACAAGGAGCGAGCTACTTCTCGAAAATCGACCTAAGATCCGGTTATCACCAGCTACGAGTACTAGAAGGAGACATCCCCAAAACGGCTTTCCGAACACGATATGGTCACTACGAGTTTGTAGTGATGCCCTTCGGATTGACAAACGCTCCAGCAGTGTTCATGGATTTGATGAACCGAGTATGTCACCCCTTCCTGGACAAATTCGTGATCGTGTTCATAGATGATATACTCATCTATTCTAGAAACCAGGAAGACCACAGCCAACATCTCCGCCAAGTTCTGGAAACATTAAGGGCAGAGAAACTTTATGCAAAATTTTCCAAGTGCGAATTTTGGATTCGAGAGGTGGATTTTCTAGGACACGTAGTAAGCAAGGAAGGAATACACGTGGATCCCTCGAAAATCAAAGCAATAGAGAATTGGACGATTCCAAGAACCCCTACAGAGATCCGACAATTTTTAGGACTCGCCGGGTATTACCGAAGGTTCATATAGAATTTTTCCAAGATTGCCAAGCCACTCACCACACTAACTCAGAAAAATGTGACCTTCGACTGGGGAGAAAAACAAGATGCCGCATTTCAAACACTAAAACGAGCATTATGTAGTGCGCCCATCCTAACCCTGCCAGAAGGGACGGAGGACTTCGTGGTCTATTGTGATGCATCAAACCAAGGACTCGGGTGTGTCCTGATGCAACGAGGAAAGGTCATCGCCTATGCCTCAAGACAACTAAAGACGCATGAAGTGAACTACACAACGCACGATCTTGAGCTAGGAGCAGTCGTTTTCGCTCTGAAGATATGGAGACACTACCTCTACGGCACAAAATGCACAATCTTCACTGACCATAAAAGCCTTCAACATATTCTCAACCAGAAAGAACTCAACATGAGACAAAGACGGTGGGTAGAGCTACTAAGTGATTACGAATGCGAAATTCGATATCACCCCGGAAAAGCTAATGTAGTGGCGGATGCACTCAGTAGGAAGGAATACTCAGGTCGCCGAGTGAAGTCCCTAACTATGACGATCCATTCCCACCTGTCCACGCAAATCAAGGAAGCCCAAATAGAAGCCTTGAAAGCTGAAAATGTGGCAGGAGAAACCCTAAGGGGAATGGATAAGAATCTTGAAACCAAGAACGACGGAGTTCGTTACTTCATGGATCGAATATGGACACCAAAGTTTGGTGGATTCAGAGAAATCATCATGGACGAAGCCCATAAAACACGATATTCCATACACCCCGGCTCCGACAAGATGTATCTCGACCTCAAGAAGTTGTACTGGTGGCCGAACATGAAAGCCGAAATTGCTACCTACGTGAGTAAATGTCTGACGTGCGCTAAGGTCAAAATAGAATACCAAAAGCCTTCAGGTTTATTACAACAACCAGAAATACCCGAATGGAAGTGGGAGCGGATAACTATGGATTTCATAACCAAGTTACCCAAAACGACAAACGGACTCGACACCATTTGGGTAATTGTCGACAGGTTAACTAAATCAGCGCATTTCCTACCGATCAAAGAGACGGATAAATTGGAGAAGTTAACAAGGACGTACCTCAGGGAAATTGTACGACTGCACGGTGTGCCCGTATCCATTATCTCGGACCGAGATAGTAGATTCACCTCAAGATTCTGGCAGTCGCTACAAAGAGCTTTGGGGACAAGACTAGACATGAGTACCGCCTATCACCCTCAAACCGACGGCCAGAGCGAGAGAACCATACAAACCCTAGAAGACATGCTGAGAGCCTGCGTAATCGATTTCGGCAAAGCATGGGACACACATCTACCCTTGGTCGAGTTCTCGTACAACAATAGCTACCACACCAGTATCAAAGCTGCCCCGTTCGAAGCCCTCTATGGCCGCAAGTGCAGGTCACCTTTATGCTGGGCCGAAGTGGAAGACACCCAACTAGCAAAAGGACAAGCAACTGACAACACACTTACTGGGCCAGAAATCATACGGGAAACTACGGAGAAGATTGTTCAAATCCGAGAACGTCTAAAGGCATCAAGGGATAGACAAAAGAGTTATGCAGATAAGAGACGAAAACCCTTGGAATTCCAAGTTGGAGACCGTGTCCTACTAAAAGTCTCGCCTTGGAAAGGATTGATACGCTTCGGAAAACGTGGGAAACTGAACCCCAGATACATCGGACCATTCGAGATCCTTGCGAGGATCGGTCCAGTGGCTTACAAACTTAGACTACCTCAGGAACTCCACAACGTACACCCTACCTTTCATGTATCAAACCTGAAGAAATGCTTATCCGACGAGACCCTTGTCGTCCCTCTAGACGAAATCGCAATAAACGAAAACCTCCAATTTGTAGAGGAACCAGTAGAGATCATGGATCGGGAAGTCAAAAGGACTAAACAAAGCCGCATACCTATCGTGAAGGTCCGCTGGAACGCCAAGCGAGGACCTGAATACACCTGGGAACGAGAGGATCAAATGAAACAAAAGTACCCGCATCTTTTTCTAAATTTGTAATATCTATCTTAGATTAAATTTCGGGACGAAATTCCCGTAACAGGGGGATGATGTGACAACCCTATTTTTCCCAAAAGCACTGTAAACATTCGAAAGCTAAAAACAACGAAATTAACCTCGAAAATAAAGTGTTCAAGTATCTAAGTTGGGATGCATCGAATATTAGATATCATGCCCAGGTTTCCAAAAACATAAAGAACACTCAAAACCGAGTTATAATGAAGAAATTATAACCACTCGTATAATTACGACACATCGTTAAAACGTAATTTGATGTAAAAAGTAGAATCTCAATAAAATACATTTTTGCCTTAAAGTATCTAAATAAAAGTCGTAGATCTCGTTGAAAGATGAGCGTGCATAAAAAGATCGCCCAAATTGGACCTCGTATAAAGAAGTTACGAATTTTCAAAGTTTCGTAACAGTAGTAGAAGGCTAAAAACTCGGATTGAAGATCGAGTGTTATTTAGCTATCGCCACCTAAAAGGAAGTTGAAGATCTCCTCGGTGGTAACAAAACAATCAAAAGACAAACGAAAACCGCCATCGAATAAAGAACCTATGAAATTTTAACGAACCTTAGGAGGCCCGGCCTATTAAAATTATATCATTAAAAATAAAGTTAAAACTAGCCGACGGAGTCTAAATGAAAGTTGTAGAGAATAATCTCACCTACGCGTGGATATAAAGAACGCGAAAAACGGAGCTCGTACGTGAAAGTTACGGAATTTAGAAGTTGGAAGCAGGGATTACGCCCCGCGTACTCTGGGAGTACGCCCCGCGTACTAGACCCAGAGTCGAGTCCCATCGGCCCGCCCAAGCTACGCCTAGATAGCCAGGAGCCGTAAGCCATGACGTATCTCTATGCCCAGCGTAACGACGTACGCGCTGCGTACGTGAGTACGCCCCGCGTACTCCAAAATTACGCCCCGCGTACGAGGCAATTCCAGCCTATAAATAGAAGGCTTAAGCTCGAGTTTTTGCACACAAATCACAATCCCCCAGCCATTCTCTCATACTTCTAAGCTCCAGAGACCCTCCCCTCACCTCGGTTTCCGCACTCGAGCCCCCGACGAAAGATTTACGTTACAGAGATCCCCGAAGAGCCCGACGACGCAACTATCCGCGATCGAAACTCTGCTCAACTCTAGCCCCTCTCTTCGAACTTAACGAGTGAGTTCATACCCCTACTTTTCAATTCTTTTACATGTTTTAGGGGGGAAATACAAGTACATTACACGTTAAAAGTATCGTTTTCTAAACATAAATGCAATTTCTAACTTCGAATATCGATACAAACATCTTATGTACACAAGGGCAATTATATCACTAAATTATGTCTACGAAATGGAACATACTATCTGAAAAACTATAATGGGTATAGTTAGCAAGTCAATCCTACATTTTTATACAATTCGAAAAACGAAACACTTTCAAAAGGAGTAAGGTCATTTCATTGTAAATCTACTTATACTAGGTAATGTGAGATGCTGAAACTTCAACGTACATTTTGTATGCATTTCAAGTCCTGTATTATATACCATAATCTCTTGGAGGGAGAGCGTGATACTTGTGTATAGATCTATACGGGATTGACAATCTCGCACCTAAACTACTAGCTATAGTTAGACCGGCAGGTCTGGGGTGACAAATGTCATAACACTGCAACACTTGAAGAATGTTGTTACAGGCCGTCAGTGTCAATAGTATGGTTATAAAACTCACATAAAAAGTATAAAACAAGATTGATTTACGAGATTCATATGTGCATCGCAGTTTTCCTACATTATAAATTTCATACTAAATTATTGTCTTTGTTGTTTATAAAAGTTACTAATACATTTCCAGCTTTGGAACCTTTTTCATTTTACAAGAAAATATTGGATTTTCTAAAAACCTCGTTTACCAATTTACTACCAAAAGGAATATACTTTTTCAACTCGGAGCACTCATGAACTCACCAACTTAATTGTTGACACTTTTCAAAACCACTTGTATTTCTCAGGGAATCAGTGATACAGGTAAACTACCAGCGTTTGGAAGAAGGAACACAAAGGATGAATTTATCATTAAACATTTATTCATCATATTGTAATATTCTTTTGATAACATGTATAACGCAACAATACACGTTTTCATTGTTATATATATGATGGTTGTGTTACTTTCTTTACAATATTCAATCGTTGTGATACTACGTGAAGTCATCCACCCCCGAATGTTTCCGCCATTCTGGTTTGGGGGTGTGACAACATACTCTACAACGTTTAGACTTCGTTGGCTAATTTTGACTTGATTTTAAATTTTATTTTATCAACGGGTCGGGATAGGATTGGTCTGTTAAATCCTCATAACTTCTTCATCCGACATCCGTTTTCGCCCATCTTTTTCTCGTTACGTTACTCTTAACGAGATCTTCGATTCTCGTTTAGGTCGTGTCGGCTAAAAACCGCTCGATCAAACATTTGAATTTCGGGCAGTACACTGCTAGTCCGAAACTTCGAAAAATCGTAACTTCTTCATACGGAGTCAGATTTGGGCGTTCTTTTTTATCGATGTTCTT
The DNA here is from genome assembly GCF_052625555.1 of Lactuca saligna. NCBI lineage: Eukaryota > Viridiplantae > Streptophyta > Magnoliopsida > Asterales > Asteraceae > Lactuca > Lactuca saligna. Next base: position 171,196,434 of record NC_136424.1, read on the forward strand.
AGTTTAACATATTCTACGACTTTTGTTTATATTTCTAAGGCTAAAAAGTCTTCTATCGTAAATTCACTATTTTATGTCTTCCGGTGCCGTGTCGGTTTTGCCGTAAAACTTCGGTGGGTCATAACTTCTTCGTTATAGCTCGGATTTCGGCATTCTTTATATGTACGGAAACCTTGAGACATATTCTACAACTTTATGTAGAGATATCGGGATTATCTCACACTTTAATTTTGACGCTCATTTTTATTCTTTATTAATTATACATTTATAATTAAACAATAAACACACAATCACACATAATTCACATAATACTCAAATATTTCATATTTATTACTTCAAAAAGAGTTAAAATAGTTGACCTAGACTATTACATTGACAAAAATGCTTAGCCCTGAAAACCCGGGCGTTACAATTCTCTCCCCCTTAGGATGATTTCGTCCCGGAATCATGCATCAGCAAACAGATGTGGATAACGACTCATCATGTCATCCTCTGTTTCCCAAGTTAGATTCGGCCCATTCGAATGTTTCCATTGGACTAGCACTAAGTCGACCATCTTGCGTCGTAACTTCTTAGTCTTACGGTCAACAATTGCCTCGGGCTCTTCGATCAGCCTTTTATTCTCATCTATCCTTAACTCTGAGATTGGAATTATGTCGGGAACATCTCCCTTGAATTTCCTCAAATAACACACATGGAAGGTGTTATGAATACCATTGAGTTCTTCGGGCAATTCCAGCTTGTAAGTTTGGTTCCCAATCCTCTGAAGAACTTTGAATGGTCCAATAAACCTTGGACTCAACTTTCCTCGTTTCCCAAATCGTATAAGTCCCTTCCACGGTGAGACTCTAAGTAAAACGAAATCCCCAACTTCGAAGGTTATCGGTCGTCTTTTCTTGTCGGCATAGCTCTTCTGACGATCCTGAGCTGCTAACATTCTTTCCCTAATCACCTTCAATTTCTCAGCAGTCTCATGGACTATCTCGGGGCCCATAAACTGCTTCTCTCTGGCTTCAAGCCAACAAGACGGCGTACGACACTTCTATCCATACAAGGCCTGATAAGGTGCCATCTTGATGCTCGAGTGAAAACTATTGTTGTAGGAAAATTCTACTAGAGGTAAGTGGTCGTCCCAATTCCCTTGGAATTCGAGGGTACATGCTCTCAGCATATCTTCCAACGTCTGAATCGTTCTTTCGCTCTGACCATCAGTTTGCGGATGGTAAGCAGTACTCAAACACAACTTTGTACCCAACTCCTCTTGTAGACTCCTCCAAAACCTCGACGTGAAACGACTATCACGATCTAACACAATCGTAAGAGGGACACCGTGAAGTCTTACAATTTCCTTCACGTAAGCATTTGCGAGCTTATCCATAGACCACTTCTCGTTGGCTGCTATGAAGTGTGCACTCTTGGTGAAACGATCCACGACTACCCAAATCATGTCGTGTCCGTTCTTCGTTCTGGGCAGTTTAGTCACAAAATCCATGGTGATGTCTTCCCATTTACCCATGGGTACAGGTAAAGGTTCTAAACTCCCATACGGTTTCTGATGTTGTGCCTTAACCCTCGCACATGTTACGCACTCAGCCACATACTTCGCAACATCGAGCTTCATCGTCGGCCACCAGTAGTAGGGTTTTAGGTCCCTATACATTTTAGTGCTACCGGGATGAATCGAGTACATGGTCTTGTGTGCTTCTTCCATTAGAAGATCTCTTATTCCTCCCGTCTTAGGTACCCAAATTCGATCTTGGAATACCTTTAGTCCTCGACTGTTCGTACCGAACACTAACGTTTTTCCCAAACGTTCTTCCTTTCGGTCATTCTTTTCTAAGGCTTCTTCTTGAGCTTTCCTGATACTTTCCACAATCGTCGAGACGACTTCAATTCTTAACGCTCTTGGCCTTTTTCTTTCAAGATTGACTTTCCGACTGAGAGCATCAGCAACAATATTTGCTTTACCTGGGTGGTAAAGTATCTCACAGTCGTAGTCCTTGAGAAGTTCTAGCCAGCGTCGTTGCCTCATGTTCAACTCCTTCTGATTAAAGAGATACTGGAGACTCTTATGATCAGTGAAGAGCTTGCACTTCGTGCCGTAGAGGTAATGCCTCCATATCTTTAAGGCGAATACTACCGCTGCCAACTCCAGATCATGAGTGGGGTAGTTCTTTTCGTGCTCTTTCAATTGTCGAGATGCGTATGCTATCACCTTTTCTCTTTGGGTCAGAACACAACCCAACCCGACTCCAGATGCATCACTATAAACTGCAAAATCTTCGACTCCATCGGGTAGAGAAAGTATCGGTGCTTCACATAACTTCTTCTTTAGCTTCTCGAATGCCTCATCGTGTTTCTCACTCCACGTATACGTAGCTCCTTTATGGGTCAAAGTTGTTAATAGAGCAGCTATCGAAGAAAAGCCTTGGATAAATCATCGGTAATATCCGGCTAATCCTAGAAAGCTTCGAATCTCCGTGGGATTCTTCGGACGTTCCCACTTCATTACAGCTTCGATCTTGGCGGGGTCAACCATTATTCCCTCCTGGTTAACAACATGGCCCAAGAATTGGACTTCCCGTATCCAAAAGTCGCATTTGGAGAACTTTATAAAAAGCTTCTCCTTCTTTAACACCTCCAACACTTCTCGTAGATGCTTGCCATGCTCCTCCTGGCTTTTCGAGTAGATGAGAATGTCGTCGATGAACACTATCACAGATTTATCGAGGAATGGTTTACAAACCCTATTCATCAAATCCATGAATGCTGCGGGAGCATTGGTTAGTCCGAATGACATAACCAAGAACTCGTAGTGTCCATATCTTGTTCTGAATGCAGTCTTCTCAATATCCTGCTCTCTCACCTTCAGCTGATGATATCCTGACCTAAGATCGATCTTTGAGAAGTAGCTCGAACCTTGCAGCTGATCGAATAGGTCATCAATCCTCGGTAATGGATACTTGTTCTTCACCGTTGCCTTATTCAGCTCTCGGTAGTCTATGCACATCCTCATGCTTCCGTCCTTCTTCTTCACGAATAACACCGGAGCTCCCCAGGGTGATGAACTAGGTCGAATGAATCCGCTGTCCAACAACTCCTGAAGTTGCGTTATGAGCTACTTCATCTCCGTCGGTGCTAATCGGTAAGGTGCCTTTGCTATCGGTGTTGTTCCTGGTAACAAGTCTATACGGAACTCCACTTGTCTATCAGGTGGTAATCCGGGAAGATCTTCGGGAAAGATTTCCGGATAATCGCACACAACCGGTATATTCTGCACCTCTTTCTTTTCCTTCTTAGCATCGATTACGAATGCCAAGTATGATGCACATCCTTTGGACAAACATTTCCTGGCTTTCATCAGGGAGATGATTCCAGAAGTTACTCTGCGTTTGTCCCCGTACACCATAAATGATTCCTTTCCGGGTGGGTTTATCCTAACTATCTTCTTTCGGCATAATATCTCGGCATCGTTGGCGCTAAGCCAATCCATACCCAAAACGATGTCGAAACCGTTTAACTCTATGGGTAATAGTTCCTCATGGAATTCGTTTCCATTTAGGTCAATGATGATGTTCCTAATACGATTACTAACAGGTACGAATTTGCCACTGGCAACTTCTACAATTAGGGCGTTATCAAGTTTTTCTACAGGTAATGCTAATTTCGCACTAAATTTATGCGACACAAAGGAGTAGTTGGCTCCGGAATCAAATAGTATATTTGCAGGCAAACCATTTACAAGAAAGGTACCTGAAGCGACGTCTGCTGCCTCCTTTGCAGCCTCGAGCGTCATCTGGAAGGCTCTCGCCTTCGGCTTCGGTGGTATGTTGGGTCTTCCTGCCTCCTTCTTCTTCGGGCAGTCCTTCAAAATGTGCCCTTCTTCATTACACCCATAACAGGCCTTCTGGTTAAGGGTGCATTCATTGGCATAGTGCCCAGGCTTTCCGCATTTGTAACAAGTGACCCCTCCATCACACTTCCCAGAGTGCTTCTTCTTGCACTTGTCACACCACTTTGCTTCTGATCCTCCTCCTCTCGAACTAGACTTCGAGAATCTACCTTTCTTACCGGACCTCGAGGATCCGTCAAATTTCCGTTTCTCTCCCACTTCCGCTCTCTCCAGACCCTTTTCTCGTATCTGGGTCTCCACATTCTTAGCAGCCCATATGGCAGCTTTTAGAGTGGTAGTTTGCTTGACCATTGGACCGAAGTCCGCTGGTAATCCGAGGGAAAATTTGTTAACCTTGGAGAGTTCAGTTGGGACGAGGTGAGGAACAAGCTTCATTTTCTCAGTAAAGCTTGCAGCGTATTCAGTAACATTCATTCTTCCCTTCTTTAGATTCTGGAATTCGTTGCTGATCTCCAGAAGATCCTGCTCAGAGCAGTATTGCATCTTCAACTGTACCAGAAAATCCTCCCACGACATTTTGCTTGCTTCACCTTTGGGCATTGAATCAGCTAATAGCTTCCACCAGCTTAGTACTCCAGATTTCAATAGAGGAACTGCAAGAGCAGTCTTCTGCCTATTGCTACACTCGCAACTCTCAAACATTGTCTCCATCTCAGAGATCCAGTTCATGACTTCCACCGGCGTCGGGCTTCCGGATAGACTCGGTGGCTTGGATGCCATGAAATCCTTGTATTTGCATCCACGTCCATCATTTCCTCCATCCTGGTGGTTTTGACTAACTATCGGTAGGTTGGCTTGACCAATAGTCCCACTGTAGTTTCCTTCTTCAGTCTGCCCTTCGTTCAACTCGGGCTGTTCGATCTGAATAGTCGCTTCCTCTCGATTTTGCTGGAGCAAACGTCTGGTTTCCTCCATTTGACGATCCAACATTTCCTGGATCATCGCTTGCACTCCGGCCATCGTTATTGGTCCGGCAGCGGCTTCCACAACTGGTATTTGCTCGATCACGGGGGGTTGGTGTCCGTTCCCATTTGCGTTTACGTTTCCGCTACGGGTCCTTACCATCTTGATCTATACACCGAATAAGGTGAATTCAGATCTTTATTTAGGAGAGACGTTTTAAATCGTCCTTATCACTCCGAAACGTTTACATGCTAGTTCTAATAGCGTAGTCGTACGTTTAGAATCCTAAACACATAAAGTTTCCAGATCCGGTCGGCAACAGACCATAGATCCGAACAAAATAACAGCATATCATGCATAAAGCATTTAGCACATAAAAGCATTTTAGGCACAATTCCTAAAATAAGCTAGTGCTTACACCTCACAATCAACGCTTAGCATTCTAAGTTTAAGTCTAGAAATCCTACAAATTCCTAGTTCGCTTAAACTAATGCTCTGATACCAACTGTAACATCCCCAAAATCACGGCCAGAAAAGACCGGTTTTGTTTATACTTTATTTCAAAATCAGAGTTATCTTTTAATAAAAGGATTGCGGAATTTGTCCCAAAACAATAATATGATAAAGATTTATCAAAAGCATTTCCATAGAAATGTATTTCATTAAAAGACTTGGGATGTCATGTTCGTACAGATCAAAAGTATAAACAGTACAATATAAGCCTTACTACATTATTTCATATCTACAGGCCTATATCCGTAATCCCTCGTCCAAAACATCACACCTATGCTCATGCACCACTACCTGTAATACATAAAACTAAGTGGGTCAGGCTTGGGAGCCTGGTGAGCACATAGGGTTTTCAACCCACAATAAATAAGTTTATTAATTACATCAATCAACAATAACCCGATTACCCGTTCCCGTTATCCTCACTTTACGTCCCTAAACACCTATCATAAGGGACCTAGCCTAAGGATCATCATCGGGACGGACACTACTGCTAAGGGGATTCCTCATCAATAAATGTCCTAATAGGCAACCATGTGGGGGATGGAGTACACCGGTGAACACATCGTTCACAACACCTACAGGTTGCGAGCCTGCTAGTGTTCCACTGGACTGTCTAGAAGAGTCCGTGGTCATCATCTATACTCCGCTAGATGACTGGATCAACAATGACAACATCGAGGCCTCTCATCATTTTATCACACATCACCTATTACATCTACCAATGTTTTACCCCAACATTTTCGTAGATATAAAATACGTATACAGTTTAAATCATTGAAAACATGTATAACAACGTTCATCTAGCATAGATAGCAAGTATTCAGATAATATGCACACATAGCACGTAATTTATATAAAATACTTCATATCTATGTGTAAGTTGAAGGTAACTATGCACTCACTTGATTAGGTGGTGACTCAGCACTCGGACAGTGCTTCGATACTCTCAAAATGATATTCCTTCGATAAAACCTAGTATCGATACCACTAGGGTTTAGTTTAATGATAACTGCGACAAATTAATTAGTCGGAGTATTATTAAGCATTAATAATACTCGATATATCTCATAATAATAGCCCAAATAATTATTTTAAGGACCTAATAACATTCCTATAATTATTTGAAAGCTATATTCAAAATTGCGTAAGCGTAGCATACTTACAGCGAATTTTATCAAAAACCGGGACTTAATTGGAGCAGCGTTTCGAAACCGAAAAACTCCTTTTCTCGGGACTCCGGAAGCCTCGGGGCTTCCTTAGGGTGCTAGGGGTTCACCTAGACTTTAGGGAGGGTTCAAAACCCTAGAGAGAGAAAGATTTTAGAGAGAGAATGAGAAATGGTGTGAAAAATGAGGGCACCTTCGGCCCCCTTTTATAGGCGCGAGGGCCTCGGATACGCGGCGCGTTCAGCAGCGCTACGCGGGGCGTAGCTCGGAGGTGGCTGCCAGCTCGCAACAGCTGGCTCGCACTCGGACGCGGACGGATAAGGCTGAAGGTACGCGGGGCGTACCGGACCTCGTACGCGGGGCATAATGCGAGTCGTCGTGGCGTGATCCGAAGCGAAGCCTTGGTCAGCAAGCAACGGCTCAGAAGCGGCCACGTCATCATCTTCGCAACAGGTTTCGCATTTTCGAGTCCTAACTTCAAAAATTCGTAACTTTTGCATACGAGCTCCGTTTTTGATGTTCTTTATATCCACGCGAAGGTGGGAACATACTCTACAACTTTCGTTTAGACTTCGTTGGCTAATTTTGACTCGATTTTAAATTTTATTTTATCAACGGGTCGGGATAGGATTGGTCTGTTAAATCCTCATAACTTCTTCATCTGACATCCGTTTTCGCCCATCTTTTTCTCGTTACGTTACTCTTAACGAGATCTTCGATTCTCGTTTAGGTCGTGTCGGCTAAAAACCGCTCGATCAAATATTTGAATTTCGGGCAGTACACTGCTAGTCCGAAACTTCGAAAAATCGTAACTTCTTCATACGAAGTCAGATTTGGGCGTTCTTTTTTATCGATGTTCTTAGTTTAACATATTCTACGACTTTTGTTTATATTTCTAAGGCTAAAAAGTCTTCTATCGTAAATTCACTATTTTATGTCTTCCGGTGCCGTGTCGGTTTTGCCGTAAAACTTCGGCAGGTCATAACTTCTTCGTTATAGCTCGGATTTCGGCGTTCTTTATATGTACGGAAACCTTGAGACATATTCTACAACTTTATGTAGAGATATCGGGATTATCTCACACTTTAATTTTGACGCTCATTTTTATTCTTTATTAATTATACATTTATAATTAAACAATAAACACACAATCACACATAATTCACATAATACTCAAATATTTCATATTTATTACTTCAAAAAGAGTTACAATAGTTGACCTAGACTATTACATTGACAAAAATGCTTAGCCCTGAAAACCCGGGCGTTACATCAACAATTAGTGAAGTTGTTGGATGGAGATGTCAGTGGTGATGTTGTGTGGTGGATATGTTAATTCGAGAATCACCAAGACAATAATGATGTGTTGTGGATATACGAGTTGTTTTGTGCCATTCACACATGAGAACGGATATATAAACAATAGAGGTTGAGGTGAAAAAATTGAGGTGGTGTCGACCACGAGTCGTTGACGATGAGAGTATGAAGGTGGAGGTGGTGGTGGCTGCTAGTGATTGTGTAGATGATATCGATAGGGATTTAGGGTTCTCAGGCTTAAGTTTGGAGTTTTCGCACAAATGATCATTGTGCTTAGTACTTTTACGAATTTGGTGCGAGGGTAATATATAAATTTTTTAAATTTTTAACAGATAAATGGTTAGTGTTAACGGTATCTAGAACCAAAGATGATACCAAATCAAATCCCAATAATAAAACCAAAAGTGATGATTTATACAAACCACAAGAACAAAATGTATTTTACTCTAATAATAATTAAGGATCTAGTTTAACATATTTTAACATAGGGATAATGACTTAAAATGGTAAGATATTCTTTGATTTATACACATGTAGTCATTGACCTTTTTTTGTCCACATTTTCCCATGGAACTTGTTGAACTATTCAAATAACATCCTTATGACCTGCTGAAAGACCCCAACTTTCGTATTTTTGAAAGATCCAAACTTTCATACTTCACAATATCATTACTCCAAAACATGCTATTTGCATATTCATAAAAGCAATATTTTACATTGATAAAGGGAATTACAAACTATTAGATACAAACCTTCTATTACAAAGTGTTATATATATATATATATATATATATATATATATATATATATATATATATATATATATTACATAACTACCCAGGATATTGTAATTTATACAAACATAAACTGTAGTACAAAAGTACTATTACAAACTATTCTAAATCTTTCAATAGTATGTGAACATACTAGTTACTTATCGCCTGCAATTGTTAAACACTGATAGGGTAAGCGGTGACGCTTAGAGAGTTCAAAAATAGATACAATATAACGTTATGCCATATATATATATATATATATATATATATATATATATATATATATATATATATATATATATATATATATATATATATATATATATATATATATATATATATATATATATATATATTTCAATGTGGCAAAAGCAAAGAGGAACAACAAGATGTATGTGAGATCATGTGACAAGCGTAATATCAATCAAAGACTTTATTCAAAGATATACTTTTCAATTCTTGATATACATCAATAAAGCTTTGGCCCAAATGGCATAGAAGACATGCAAATTTCTGATTAACATCTTGTTAGATTTCAGGCTTATAGTCCTGTCTAACCATTTGTCAATGCCATAGAATAGAAGTCATTCTCTTACGGAGACATGCTCTACATGGCCAGAGGCTACGTACCAGTACCAATGTGAATCTAAGTCCTTTCACTGATCACATGGTCAAAGGTATTACAATTGCTATAAACATAGCGAATAAAATCACACGGGAAAATAACTCAGAATAATAACACTGAAAAGCACATAGCACATATAACACATAACATACAATTGTTCCTATATATTGAACTCGCCTTAAGTTAACCGGGGGTTAAAATAGTAATTTGGACAGCACTTCGGCTTTAAATATGACTTTCTATGTTGAAAACCGGGCTCTGCGAAGGTAGGGCTTCAAAACCGAAAAGATAAAATTTTCGGGCTTCTCGGGGGTCTCGGGACGTGTTTCGGGTGCTAAAATTGATATCGGGGCTTCGGGAAAAGTCAAAAGAGTGAAAATATGGATTTAGGGGTGAAAAATGGCAAAATTCCAATTTTAGCCGGGACGGTTTGCAGGTCCTATATTTATAGGGTGAGAGGCTCGGATCCGAGGGCTGAGAAGCGATCACGTGGATGCTGGAGCGAAGGCCATGAAGCGAGAGGAGGGGAGCTGGCGGTGCGAGGCTCGGACACGCTGCGATGACAAAGCAGCTCGGTGGCTCGGATGCGAGGCGGGTAGGCGTCGGATTGGCCACCGATGCGAGACGTGTCTCGTTCCTGCTGGACCTCGGCCTCGGTGAATCAGCTTGCGACACTTGCCGACTTCGGATTTGGCCACGTCTCTGGTGACGCTGCTGCTTCATGCGAAGGTGACGTGGCTGCGACGAGGGTCTCCGGTGGTTGGTACTATTCATGCGAATTTCTCGGAAAATGTGCCCCAAACTTCTAAAATCCATAACTTCCGCATACGAGCTCCGTTTTTGACGTTCTTTATATGCACGCGTAGCTAAAATTACACTCTACAACTTTTGTTTAGACTTCGTTGGCTAATTTTGAATTTAATTTTAGTATTATTATTTTTAACAGACCGGGACAAGAATATCCGTTAAAAATTCATAACTTCTTCATCCGACATCTGTTTTCGTCAGACTTTTTACCGTTGTACTACAAATGACGAGACCTTCGATTCTCGTTTAGGATGTATCGGTCAAATATCACTTGATCTAGAATTCGAGTTTTTAGCTATCTACTGCTAAGTTGAAACTTCGAAAAATCATAACTTCCTCATACGAAGTCAGATTTTGGCGTTCTTTTTATCGAATTTCTCGGTTTAACGAATACTACGAATTTCATTTAGATTACTAAGGCTAAAAAGTAGTTTATCAAAAACTCACTTTTTACGTCATTTGGCGCCGTGCCGGTTTTGCCGCGGATCTTCGGTTGGTCACAACTTCTTCGTTATAACTCGGATTTCGACGATGTTTTCGCCTACAAGTTTCTAACGAGATTCTCTACAACGTCAAATAATAAAATTTTACTTATTTTAAATTTTATATTTTCGCTAAATTTCACTATTTGGCTTTTAATTGGAATTTCATAAGACTTCCAATATTTTCTGAGTGATTCTAAACATAGTTTTACTACATTTCTAGTAAAAACCATCTGTTAGAACTCAACACTCAATTTCACATAGTATTTCGTAATTTTATTCATTAAGAAACACGATTTCAAAACGTGTATGTTACACCTGCTTTGGAGGTTTAGCCGATTTCCGGCATATTTGACACCTTCGATGATGATCCGGTCATCTTCTCTGGTGAGTCTCCGACGTTCATGATTTTTCTGGCAAAGATGAACATACATACTTTATATTTTTTTCAGCTTCTATTCTCCCCTCTTTTTTTCTTATATTTTCTCATGAATTCAAGATTTGTGATGAACACACATACATACACATCATATGAGTGTATGTGTGTTGTTCCAAAATCGAGCATAAACACATTTAAAAATCGTTCCAATAAACCCAGATATGATGTTCAAGCATGAATACATACACACAAACACTTCTCGAGATTTTTTGATTTATGTGAAAAAGATGAACACACATAATGATTTTTGATTTCTGTGAAGAAGATGAACACAATTAAAACACACACACACATACCTTGAAGATCATTTGATTTCTGGAAAAAAGATAAACACACACTCATCGATTTTTGTTCAAGAACACACATCGATCAAGGAAAATGAAAATGGAACTCAAATTAGGTCAAAACACAGTTTTTGTTTAAGAACACACATCGTTCAAGAACACACACGGTTTTTGTTCAAGAACACACACATTGATTTTCAGATCTTCATATATCTTCATTCGATTTTCAAGAATACATACCCAGATCTTATGTGTATGTGTGTGTGTGTGTTATTTTGTTTATTATTTAAAAATTGAAAACCTAAAAAGATAAACACGAACACAGAAAAAGATGAGCATGAACACACATTCAAAAAAAGATAAACATGAACACACACTCAGAAATCTTCGATTTCCTTTCTGGAAATTAAGTTTTCTCTTAAAAACTTAAACATAAAATTGTTTTTGGGGTTTTATTCTTCGAAAACTGGAGCTTTGGTCAAGAAATCAGTTCAGATTTGCTTAAGAACACCATGACCGGAGGTTAAAGACGATGAACAGTAATTTGATGTTTATATTTATCACAGATCTTAGTTCATGAGTTCATGAGTAAAGAGAAGGAAGTGAGAATGAAAGAATATACCAGAGTTCTTGACTAAGCCAAAAAAAAATCATGAACTTTTGAGACCTATCGAAGTCTCGCCGGAGAAGATGATCGGAGCTATCAAATACGCCAGAAACTGATCAAACCTCCGATAACAGGTCATAAGAATGTTATTTGAAATTTTGAATAGTTCAACGAGCTCAATAAGAAAATATAGACAAAACAAAAAATGAATGACTAAATGTTTATAAATCAAAAAATATATTACTGTTTTAAATTATTATCTATTTTAACATAGTTTTAACTGGACTAAATAATGGAAAAACCAAAACTTTATTGACAAATTAGATCGATAATTCATTTTAAAATGTCGACTAAAGACAACTAGGAAATGCACCGTTACTTTCATTGAAAGCCACACGTAGAGAAAAAACCCACATTCCATAGGAATCCTCCACCATAAAAGTCTTCACTTTCTTCCACAACTTCACTATCTCCCTTCTCTCTCTCTCCTCTACAATCATGGACTCCATCGCCCTCGTCTGCACCGCCTCTCTCCTCGCCGGCGGTATTTACTGGTTCGTTTGCATGCTCGGAGCTGCCGAACAAAAGGGAAAACGTGCCGTCGATCTCTCCGGTGGCTCCATCGACCGTGAACAAGTCCAAGAGAATTACAACGAGTACTGGTCTTTCTTCCGCCGCCCTAAAGAGATTGAAAAAGCAGAAAAAGTCCCCGCCTTTGTCGATACCTTCTACAATCTCGTCACTGACATCTACGAATGGGGCTGGGGGCAATCTTTTCACTTTTCACCTGCGATCCCTGGGAAATCGAACCTCGAATCGACTAAAATCCACGAAGAGATGGCTGTAGATCTGATCGGTGTAAAACCTGGCCAGAAGATTCTCGATGCTGGATGCGGCGTTGGAGGTCCGATGCGTGCAATCGCAGCTCATTCAGGTTGCAATGTCGTCGGAATTACGATTAACGAGTATCAGGTGAGCCGAGCCAAGGCTCACAACAAAAAAGCAGGATTAGACAAGCAATGCGACGTCGTGTGCGGGAACTTTTTAGAAATGCCTTTTGAAGACGAGAGCTTCGACGGCGCGTACTCAATCGAGGCGACTTGCCACGCGCCAAAGCTCGAAGATGTTTACAGCGAGATTTTTAGGGTTTTAAAGCCTGGATCGCTGTACGTTTCGTATGAATGGGTGACAACCGAATTGTACAGAGGTGAAGATCCAGAACATGTAGACATCATTCAGGGGATCGAGAGAGGCGACGCCTTGCCTGGATTGAGGAGTTACTCCGATATTGCAGAGACAGCGAAGAAGGTAGGGTTTGAGGTGGTAAAAGAGAAGGATTTGGCAAAGCCTCCGGCGAGACCATGGTGGTCGAGGTTGAAGATGGGAAGACTTGCTTACTGGAGGAACCATATCGTAGTCATGGTGCTCGAAACGCTAGGGGTTGCACCCAAAGGCACCATTGATGTTCACGAAATGCTCTTCAAAACAGCGGATTATCTCACCAGAGGTGGAGAAACCGGAATATTCACTCCGATGCATATGATCCTCTGCAGAAAACCTGAAAAACCCCAAGAAGCTTGATCACATCGGCAGTATTTGAGGTTTATTCTCAATACTAATAGTTTGTTTTTGTGAAACCTTAGCTCTTTTGTGCCTTTTATCTTAATTATTAGTTCAATCTCCTGTTTTTAATTTAATCTCTGTTTCTGGATAGATCTAAATCTTTTCCTAATTT